>NC_065531.1:658002-987003 GCF_020184175.1 Aphis gossypii
ACAATCGTTTTCTTGTATGGAAATTAATGAAAAACATAAAATATTAAGATCTTCAATCAAGCCTATAAATATCTTTTCTCAGACGATAATTATTAATTAATCAGAGAAATAGTATTGTCTGGAACAATTATTGTGTCTCCATTATACAAGTGTATAACATTACAAATTTACACTTAACAGATCATGTTTAGCTTCGTTAGTTTTAAATTAGAATGATTTGACTTATTATGAAACTCGATGGTAAGAACATGATTTGTGTTTCTTATATGTTGATTTTTTCAATAGCTTAACTTTTAGCAAGTTATGCGTTTATAATATAGCATAAATTAAAAATGTTCATAACTCGCTTAAAAACTTACATATGAACACAAATAATGTTGTTTCTATCAAGTTTCATAAAAAGTGGGTTGACTCTAATTTTTAAACTAATGGAACTAAACATGATGTGCTGAGTGTAAATTTTCTGTTACGTACTTGTATTAATGTAGGCAATACATATAAGTGTAGCATCCACTTAAAAACAAAAATTTGACAATTTGTTTACAAAATTATATTCAATATGATAGATAAATTTATAAATTTTATAATATTTGAATTAATATATTAGTAGTATGATTATTAATTACCCATAAAATGTTGAAGAACATGGCATTACAATTTCTTAATGTTATCTAAAATGTATATGAATTAATTTTTTAAAAAGACTATTATTTTTAGCCTTTATAACAAATTTATTTATACCTATTTTTTTATTGATTATGATTTTTTTATTTTAGAGTTTCACCTACTAAAGATAAGGTTGTAGAAACAAATAATAAATCCAAACCTAAAGAACGATCATTATCTAGAGATTCTACTAAACGTAGAGAGAAAAAACGACATCATTCTTCTTCATCAAGTCGTAGTTCATCATCATCTAATTCATCTTTAAGTCCTGGTATTTGTTAACGTTTTTTTAATTTAACTGGTTAATTAATGTCATTAAAAATTGATGATTTATTTTTCTAGACCGTAAAAAAGATTTTGAAATTCAGAAGAAAGAAAACAGTATCCAAAAAAAAAGGCAATACCGAACAAATAAAGATGAATCTTCTGGTAGTGAATCAGATAAAGATAAATCTACAGATAGAAGAGTAATATTTTCAGTTTTAATAAATAAAAAAAAAAAATGAAGAATTTGTGTTTGTAACTAATGCTGACTAACAATAAAAATTTATATTTTTCTTTAAAGGATCGTCGTGATCGTTCATCTTCTCGGTCCAGACGTCCATCTAGACATGCATTCAATCGTGGCCGCTATCGTGAAAAAAGTCGTGATCGTTATTATAGAGATAGGGAGAGAGAAAGAGCAAGAGAAAGAGAACGAAATCGGCGTGATCGTGAGCGAGAACGTAGAGATAGAGAAAGAGCAATTCGTGAAAGGGACCGTGAACGTGATAGACGTAGGCAAAGAGAAAGAGAAGAAAAATCATCACCTCGAAGAAGGTAATTTTTGTTAAATATTAAAACCAATGATTTAATATTTTGATTATATCTTTTATGATTAGAAAATCGAGAAGTCCTGAAAGAAAATCTAGATCAGGCAGCAGGCATAGCAGACATACTAGATCTCGTTCAAAATCTAAAGTATGTTATTAATTTCAAATGTGTTATAACTTATAAACATTTATGTGTGTTAGAGTTACAAGTGGTTTCTAAAGTTTCATCCATTTGTTGCTATATGTTTAATGTAATCGTATTATTGTTAATAGTTTCAAATTCTTACCTTAACTTTAATTTTATTATTAATTTATTGTATCACTTTAATGGTAATTGTTTGATTGTAATCTATTAAGTAAGTTATATAATGTTATTTATTGTTTAGAGGAGACCAAGTGGAAAATCAGGTAGCAGGGATCGTAATGTTAAAGATTCTAGTATTGTCTCTCCTACAAAAAAAGATAACACCTCAAAATCAAAGGTATTATACTCTTCTTTTTTTTTATCGATATAATATTTTAACAATATACATTAATTGTATAGGTAACTGTTATATTATGTTATTTTAAATTTACTTTTTTAATGTTATTAAATGTAATTTTTACTTTATTTTATTTCTCCTATATAGTGTTGCTGTACTATAATAATTAATTTTTTTTTTTTTTTTATATAATCAGGCTTCACAAGAAAGTTTATCTAGAACCCCTTCACCTTTTAAGAAATCTGAAGAGAAGACAGACCGTAAACCAGTAAAGGATAGATTGTACGTAAACACAATTTTATTTCTTAAACATTGTTTTTACTTTTTAGTGTTTTAATTTCTATACTTAGAAGATAAATTTTGTTTTATTAATTTCAATCAAACACAATTTTTATTTCTTGCATACCATATAATATTATAGAAATAAATGTTAATAAATTTATTACACAAAAAATAGTTAGAAACATATTTTCCCAATATTAACAATAAATTTATCTTAATTAATACTCCGTGCTGAAAATGATAATAAATAAAAATTAAGTTTTTTATAAATTCAAAAATAAATCAATAATTGTTTAATTCTCAATATAGATAATCTTATTCTATTTTTGAAAAAAAAAAATTTACTATCAGATTCTTTAGCTGCAAAACATTAGAAATCTATACAATCAATTATATTGCTAACAAAAATAAAGAATTAACAACTTGCTGAGAATTACATTGTTTTTAGTAATTAAAACATAGTAAGCTAACTATAAAAGAAACATTTCCCAGTATAGTAAAACCTCAAATGATTAACCGCCTTACACAATACTCTCGTAACAAATAAGTGAATAGACAGATATTTTTATATTTATAATTATTTTATCTATATCAATAAATAATTTCAATATTATAGGTATATATTAGTATGTATACATAGGAGTGCACACGGGGTGTGCAGAGTATGCAGCTGCACATCCTATAAAAATTTGTGTGTACTTTGAATTTTCGATGAAAAATTGTTTAATTATTCAAAACTAATTATTGAGAGTAGGTTAGTAAGTATGTGTAATGTAATATGTAAATTAATAATTGTTTTAATTTTATACAATAATCAATAATATAATATTAAATTTACTAGTACATCTAATATTTTTATTTTCATTATCAATAAAACAGTGTCTAAAAAATTTTAATTTATTACAAATTAATAATTATAATATAGAGACAGTATTTATCTAACTCAATTATAGTAGTTCAAGTAACTCTTCTAAAACAATTCTGCACACCCTGTGAAAAATTTCTACGCACACCTGTGTATGTATAATATATATAATGAAAAAATTAGTTATTTTAGTTTGTTTGTATAAACCCTTAGCTTTTTTTTATAAATAAGTGATATATTTATCTAAAAGTATATATATTCCATAATACAGATGTGTAATATTCTAGTATAATAATCAGTAATCAGAATACCATTATGAAAATGGGTGACGAATTATTAAAGTTTTAGTATAACCCATTAAATTATAAATATTTTTAAGTTTAAAAAAATGCACTTAAATAAATTATGGTCAAACAAATAATATATTTTATTAAACTTTTTATGTATATAAAAATAATAAAAATGAAGTATATTTTATACAAGTTTTCTCAAAAATAATTAGTAGTCTACATCGTCAAAAACTTAAAACCCAAACAGAATTTTGAGTTATAAATAAAGTTAAAATTGTTTTTACCAAATTAAATAATTTGATTCTTATTTCTAGGGGTGTTAGAGATGAACAACATTCTAAATCCTCTCAGCCACAAAGATCAAAAGGACAATCTCCTTCATCAGAAAAGAAAAATAACAATGATAAAAAGTAATTTTGATATTTAAGCTTAAAATACATTTAATTAATTAAATATTTATTTTAGAAATTCATCAAGTTCTAGACGCAAATCATCATCTCCTGTTATTAAAAAAAAAGAAGAAGTGAGTATTTTTTTCTAATTATTAACATTATTATATTTATTATGTCTATAATTAAATATTAATCTTATAAGTAATGTTTAACTAAACATTGCAATTTATTTAAATGATCGAGCTTATAAAATAAAATATTTAAGATTTAAAAATTGTTTTATACCTAAAACTTTTAGTTGAGAATTAGGTTTAGTTTTCAAACACTAATATTGTTACCAATACAATTAAACTTTGATAAATGTTTTAAAAATAGAAATAGACTATTATGATAAAATAAAATAATTACTTTATACTAATGTTAATAAAAGACCTACTATTTAGTAGATATCAAATTTTTTACATGTATTTGTTTTACATACAAAATAACAAAACTTATATTCAGCAGATCTGATTGTATTTTAAGTTGAAACATTAAAGTTAATTATTAAAAAATTTTATGTTTTTGTATCTAAGTTTTTATTTATATTACTTCAATTTTAAAAAAACAAGTCATAGACACTTTTATACTGTAATATTTTACATACTCGTTAATTACTCAAAACTCAGTATTTCTGTAAGCTGATGTATTTGTCAGATAACAGTCCTATCAGTGGCGTGCGGTCAGGACAAGCGAGATAAGTGGCGCATGCCCAGATAAAAGTTAAAAAAGAGGGTTAGGTAATAAAATTTATTATTTATTTATTTTTAATAAAATGTCATTGGTCATGATTTAATCAGAAGAATTTATAAATACAATAAATACAAGTTATAATATAATTTGTAAAAAAAATTAAGAAAATGCTTTACTGTTTAGGCAACTTAATATACATAGTTAAGGGCTCAGTTTTTTCTAGACTCGATCTATGCTGTAGTATTAGAATGACTGGGTGCAGTAGAGGGAGGTAACGACGATTTTACATGGTCCTCGAAAGCACTCAGCATAACGCTTCTGACGTAATTTGATTAGCCACCGCACTGCCACTGTCACAGTATATCAGTTTGTTCTTGACTAGTCTATGGCATAATTTGTGGTAGTCGGTAGAACAAGTCATTGGCGATGCCTTAATTCTTATCGAAAATCTCAAATTAAAATCGAAACAGACGTCGGTGTACTTATTATATTATATTATAAATATTTATCAATAAACTTGTTTGGTAATAAGTATGATATCCTGTAAAATATTAACATGTCGAGTACATTTTTATTGGATTTTAGGTTAGGTTAGGTATACTTATTTTAGCGCTTGCCCATAATGTTTTACCACCACATGCCACTGGGTCATATCTTCAATTAATATAGTTGGTCAATAATTGAATTTTATCTAATCATAAAACTTGTAATACCATGATATATAGAGAAATCTAAATTTGATACATTGTTTATTTGTTAAAAAACATACTGTATTTTTGCATCATCTGGACCAAACTATAAAATTCAATTTATAAATCATTGATAAATGTATCTTAAATTGTAAGCTTCTAGTATAGTCCAGACTAAAATAAGTAATATATTGTTTGTTCAATATATTTATTAAATTTGATTTGATTTATTTTAGGAAAAACCTGAAAAAATAAAAAAACCTTTAAAAAAATCTGATGTTTCTGATGCTGAAAACACAAAAATTAAAAAAAAAGAAGAATCAAGTTCATCGGATGAATCGATAAAGAAGTCTAAAAAGAAAGTTAAAAGAGATTCTAGTTCAGATGATGATAAAATAAAAACTAAAAAAAGGAAACTCAAGGATTCTACTTCATCTGAAGACGACGATTCTAAGAAAAAAAAGAAACGTAAAAAAAGATCGTCCAGTTCAAGTTCAGATGTGTGTATAATTTTGAATTAAGTTTAAAATTTGTATTTATCTTCATTTTATGTACTTTTATAGGAAAGTGACAAAGATGACAAAAAAAAGAAAAAAGACAAGAAACATAAAAAACATAAGAAGCACAAGAAACATAAAAAACATAAGAAACGCAAGACTGAAGAAAGTGTAAATAATAGTTTGATATATTATACTGATTTATTAAAGTTCTTAATAATTGTATTCTTTATTATAACATAATAGGGTTCTGATGTCAAATCTGGAGATGAATCGGAACAACGCTTAAGAGAAAAGGCATTGCGTACAATGAAAAAGAAAAATCAAGCTAAACATGATGGAACCCCTAATAGTAATAGCAGTGATTAATAAAAGAGGTTAGTTTATATTGAGGACATAACTTTTAAATAATGTTTGACTAGTATAGATCTCAATAGTTATTTATAAGATAAAATACCTAATTATACTTGCATGATTAAAAAGAAATGGTCTTATAAATCTGTAGAAATTAAATAGTACAGAGAAATTTATTTTTTAATAAATCAGTAATATTATTTAACAAATTTAATTCTGTATATTATTTTTAATATAATTGTAACCTAGATTATTTTTTTTCACTTTTATTATTACTTTACTATACTAATAATATTATCAATCAATTTAAATATAAAAATGGTATAATATAATTCTATTCTATTTTTATCTTAACAGATAGTTTTCAAACAAATAATTTAAAAAACATATATTTGTATTCAATTAGTCACTGGAAAACCCATAACCAATGTATTTTTTTTTTTTTTTTTTTTTTTTTTAATTTACTCGTTTAGTCAATAAATAATATTTTTAGGTAAGAAATTCTTTCTTTTTGTCATATTGACCGTTGTAATTCTAGCAACGAGAATTTGACAGGTTAGCCTACTGTCCTACTGTCCAGTCAACAGGCTGCTGACTTGTTGGCAGAGTTATACTTGCATCATTTTCATAGCGCTGTCTGATCATTTTCGATGCCTCTACAATTGTTTTCTTTCAATCAACATTTTTAATGAGCAACTACTAAACTTCTATCAACATTCATTCTGCATTTCTCCTATCAACATATCTCCAATCAACATTACTTCGATCAACACATCTACAATCAACATATCTTCGTTCAACATTACTTCTATCAACACACCTGCAATCAACATATCTTCGTTCAACATTACTTCTATCAACACGCCTGCAATCAACACATCTACATTCAATATTACTTCTATCAATCTACCTACATTCTTTTCAACATTCCTTCTATTAACCCTAGATCTTCACTGCAATCAACATGTTTTTTTGTTGTCAAAACTCATTCAATACTCTTCAATATCAATTGAGGGTTTTACGTTTTCAAACCACTGAATGCCATCTACTAATTCTCTATAATCATTTGATTGACTGCAGAATAAGATGTGTGCACAATTTAATATCTTAACCAATGAGAGTTGTGTTATGGTATGCATCCTAAAATATAATTATTTTATTATATTAACGATTTTCAAGTTTGTTTTTTTTTTTTTTTAATTACTTTTAGGATAAATACAATACCGACGACAGCTGTTTGAAAATGTACCTAGGCCAATTGAAAATCTACAGTTGATCTAAAAAAGTTTTTGGCTTACAACAAATTATTCAATTAATATATAATATAATTTTATTTGTATTAGATATTTTTCTTTTAGAAAATCTATTTTAAATTTAATTGTTTTGTTTCAGGACCTTTAGTGAAGAAAAAATTGAAGTATTAGTCACAATTCTCAAGAATGGTTCTATGAAGATTTTTTAAATTTTAATATTTTTTTTTTTAATACGTTTTAAATAATAAACAATTTATGACATTAACACAATTATACACAATATCTTAAAATACATATATTATAATATGCAATTTTTAAAAATTTATAATAAATTAAAAATACATTATTTAATTTAATGTTTCACAATAGCAATACAACATAGTTAACATTTAGTCATGTTTTAGTATTAGTTACTACAATTTAAAATAAATATGACATATTTTTATTTGTTTATGTTAATTGATATTATAATGTTGTACCCTGTTAAATTCCAATGCCCATTACTCAATACAATTAAAGAAAGAATAAATTATTTTTTTTCAATTTGTTTAATATTTAACTTTTTGTTAAATATCTGAAAAATTAGTTTTAGTGCTTAAAAATTGAATGAATTTTTATACGTAACAATTGATGAATTTATGAATAATTTTTTGAGATGGACTTCTAATACCTATATTATATACATATATAAATTATATATACATTTGTAGAGCAATATGATGAATATGATGGGTTAAAGTTTGAGTTGGTTTTTTTTTTTTTAATATAAAATATATCAACTCGTTACTGCTGTTACTTACTACTATGCATCAATGCACGAAGGCTAAGTAAATAAATTATCTGTCCATAAAATGTTATAAAACAATAAAAATAAAGCTATACAATTTGTTACAGACAGGTGTTGAAAAATGTTTAAAATTTTGTAAATATATGATGACTAGAAACAATGTGAAGCAGTGTCTCAAAAATTTAGTAATAAATAATACTCAAAAGTATTTTTGTTGGCTCAATAATATGTGATATCTCATAAATCTTTAATAATTTTAAACGTATTTATGATTTTACTTTGAAAAAATTGATTTAATGAAGTATAATATAAACTATCATTTATTGTATTGTATATATTACTTGGTAAAGATATTTCAACGAGATCTGAGAGCCACTCTCTAATGCTACCTCTAAGTTTAAACTTATGTACACTTGTATATAATACATGAATACATTTGATTATTAAATAAATAGATCTGTAAATTAGAGATGAAATCATTTTATACAACAAATCTACTTCATAAAGAAATAAACATATTATTATATAATTGATTTATCACTGATCAGATAAAAACCAACATTAACATTAATCCGTTGAATATCATGTCCAAAATATAGAAAATTATATGTTAGGAATGATAATCAAATTTATTTTTAATAATGAAAATTTTTAACAGAGAAATTTATAGAAATAGAAGTCTGTTAAAAGCATGTATGTGGCCAATAATTTCTCAATTTATTAATTAAAGTAAGACGGTGACCTGACTGTTGTTTACTATTAAGTAAGGTTTGATAGCTAGATGAGTACCTACTTCTTAGAAAGATGCTCTAGCCTGATCTCCATCATAACATCAAACAAAATATTTACTAACCTTACCAAAGACATTAGAAAATGATAAAAATACTTGGTTCCAAAATCTAAATTTTTATATTACTAATAAAAAGATTAAAACAAAAAAAAATTGATAAAGAATAAAGAATTTGTTAATAAAAATATTAATTTTAATTGTAATCTTTGTCTACTTATAAATATTAATTTAGATGTTTATAGATTGTCATATAAACTCCGTGTTAAATTAAGATTGATTAAAGCATGGGATTATGTTGGTTATTAATTATTATGTGATCCCTACAATTTTTGTTTGTCACAAGAAATATAAAATAAATAAATAAATATCAATCTCTTACATTAATAATTAAGAATATGAGTACAATGTGTTTATTGGTACTATACACATAAATTAATTATTAAAAATACCTAACAAGTGTTTAAAAGTCTCTGTACAAACCAGTAGATCATAAAACCTACGCTGCAACACCTCCGTCTGAATTTACTCCCTGCCTAAAATCTAAAATTTTTAGAATG
The DNA here is from genome assembly GCF_020184175.1 of Aphis gossypii. NCBI lineage: Eukaryota > Metazoa > Arthropoda > Insecta > Hemiptera > Aphididae > Aphis > Aphis gossypii. Next base: position 667,451 of record NC_065531.1, read on the forward strand.
TGAAAAATTATGCAACAGATATTTTAGATGAAAACAAAAATATTTAATTTCATTAGTTAGGTTGAATATAGTAAATAGTTATCATTTTATTAACAAGTATAACAACATAATAAACAAAATTAAATTATTAGCTAATTAATAAGTAAAATAATGGTGTTTAATAAATACTTTTTGTAACATACAAGAATAATATCAAATGTTTTTAATGTATCCAATTTGGTTTTTGGCAAATAATTACATATTATTATAATGTATCAAATTGTGTTCAAATTTTATCTTAAGTTTATATATTATCTTCCACAGATTTTGATCCAATAACTTCAGATTCATTTATATCCTCATTAATTGAATAAAGTAATTTTTTAGCTAATATTTGAATGTCTTCATCAACACTATTACAATGTGTAGTCACTAATTTTATAAAGGTTGAATTTTTGTACAAAACAAGTTGTTTTTGATTAATGCCACCTAGAAAAAATAAAAATATGATAAAGATTCTTATTGCTTATTATCAAACATAATAATAATACAACAATTACAGACTTAAAAATAATAATTATTACAATTACCTAATTAAAAAGCTTATTAGCATAGGAATGCCATATTTTTTTAGAATACTACAACAGGGCCAGCCAATATTAATTATTAATTCTAAGCTATTAAGTACTATTTATAATGAAATGTAAATTTATAATATAAAGAAAGAGATATGTTGAATGTTACTGGATGTATATTATTATTATACACAATAGGTACTCTAAATAATTATCAGTTAAGTTATTTGACTTGATAACTGCAATTTGAGAGTATAGTGTTTAACCTACTCTGAATTAAAATTTAAGAGGATGCTGCATCCGTATGTGTTATCTCTGTCTTACACATGCACAATATAGGTACTAAATTTTTGTTCGTCAGTTTCAATAGTATGCTTTTCGTTTTAATATTAGAGTGAATAGACCAATTATCAAATTTTGAAGAACATTATCTGAGTTTTCTTATTGATTTTTAAAAATATTTTAATTTTTAACTGAATGATGAGCATTTTAAAATGTTTAATGTTTTTCATACTCATAACTCACTTAAAAATTAAAATTTTGTAAAAAACCAACAAGAAAACTTAGTTAATATTTTTACCTAAAAGTTAATTAATAAATAAATTAAGTCTAGTATCAAAACAAAAAGCACATTACTAAAACTGAAAAACAAAAATTTACTATGTCATATGTATGGGCTACGGTTCCTTAAATCATTAAATTCTGCACCAATAAATAAAATAATATTATTGTATAATACATTACTATTATTGTAAGATAGTAATTATTTATCTTACTATATAGTGACGAAGTTGGTATTACAATATTAGCAGAACTTCAAAATATATCTATTAATGTTTAAATAAACTTATAATTTGTTGGAATACCTTTCTCAACTATCTTCCACTAAACTTTAAATTGCCAACTTCACACTAGGCATTACATTTTATTAAAAAAAAAAATATAATTTAACTAAAACTTGCCAATATTTATTGAGGTTAAAATTGAAGTTGAAATTTATGTGATATCATAAACAAATTCAAATTTGAAATTGCAATCTAAGATGATATACTACACTTATAATGTATGTTTAGATAGTACAATATAATTGCTGCAAATTAGCTAACACCTGTAAATTATCATACACATTTCATAGTAATATACATTACATGGCAAATTAGTCAAATTTAACAAAACTACTGAAGCATGGCTGAATTTATCAAGAATTGATAATATTTTAAATCAAGATGTTTCCAAATATAATTTTGTAAATAATTTTTTTTAAATTTAATTGACCTGTAAAGTTATTAATATTTTAAGATGATCATCACTTCATAATTTCATATACATGCATATTGTGTAACAATAAGCAAAATATGTCAAACTACTGAAGCAGAAGCATAAATCTAGGGGACCAGGAAAGGCAATTGCCCCCTTTATTTTTGTTGGTAATTATATTTTCTATTGTAATTTGATAAACTGTATAATTAATTATTATAATTGATATTTATTATTCCAATTAATATTTTTTTTATTTTAAAATAAAGTTGTTATTAATAGGTATATATTATGTGAGTATAGCAACCAATTTTTTTTTCCATAGGTGAGTATTCAATAGTTTTGTTTTACTCCCTCATAATTACAACTAATTTGTGCCTCTATACTCAAGCAAAAATAAATATAACATAAAAAAAAGAATAGAAGTTTAAGTAGAACAAAAAATAAAAATTTAAATATAATAATATTTTATGTGTATTTTAAATAGAATATATTTTAAAATATGGGTTTTAATATTTTAATTATATATTAAATTGAAAATTAAAATATTTAGATGGTAATCAAAAGGGTTCATGTTCTTAAGTAATTGATAAATAACAATTAAAAAAACATAGTAATTAGGATACACACTTCATATCGGTAGTATAGATATAATGTATATAATATATTAATATAGTATAGTGATACCAATGACAAGTTAATAAAAGAAAATTAACTTTGGTCTATGATTTTATGTTTATGAACACGTATCTAATACATAATATAATTTACATTTTTAAAGATCTTTCTGATTTTTATTTTTATTATGCCAACTAAATTATGTGTTTACCTTTTCTTATGATATATGTTATTACGTCCAAGCCTTTCATTACTATTGGATTAAATGTAGTGTGATTTAAAACATCAATAGTTGTTTTAATCAATTTATCTATATCATTCTCATACACAGATTCAAAATTTGTAACATATAAAATATTTCTGAAAAATTAAATAAATCACAAAATAGAAATAAATTTAAAACTAAATTAAATATTTTCAAAACTCACTTAAACAAACAAAGTATAGATACTTCCATCAATGAATTTTTATCTTTGATTGATTGGTCTAAATTATTTATAAACCATGTTAAATGTTTCATTATAATGTTTGCAGGACTTATAGTTGTATGAATTGGTTCATATTCTTAAACATTTCAATATAATATTAAATAATATTATAATCTTTACGAAAAAATTAATATTCACTTACTAAATCTACTAAAGTTTCCCAATGACCTTACAGCTGACAACTTCACATATAAATTATTAGAATTTAGTTTTTTAAGTAGCCATTCTACTAAGTATAAAACATCAAGTTGTTTATTTTTTTCCATAGAACCATCTAAAAAAAAAAAACCCATCAATATATTAATTAATGAGAGAATTATTAAAAAATGAAATTTTAATTTACAATATATGTTTTGTATTACAGTAACTTGTCACTGTGTAAACTATAACATTTTAAAAATATTAAGTAAATAAATTCAAAACATTAAATTTAAATTATCTATTACAAACACATTTTTTAACTTAAATAAAAGTAATAGTACTATAATAGTGGATATTTGAATGTTTCAAATGTGACAAAACATAAGCCAAGATCACAAAAACTTAGAGGCAACGTATTAACATAGTTTAAAATTCAATACGTAATCCATACCATCATTGGAAAGTAAAATTATGATATCACATATTTTTTTAACAATACGTTTTGGATCTTCTTCTTGATTTTCTTCATATTTATCTAATACTTCTATTAATGTTTTATGTTTTTCTTTTAATATCCAATTATAAACATCTAAAAATATTTTTATTTTTATTTAATACAATTAATTTATTTATAAAAATTAATAATGTATATTAATTGAAATTATATATTTTATGCATTTACTATAAGTTTTAGACACTTGTTTAATGAATTTAATACAAATGGAAGTAATATTGATGTGCATATTATATGTTTCCAATAAACGATCAATAAAATAACATTTTTCATAATCTGTTATTTTAGTGTTACTTGAGGACTTTCTAACAATATTGATCATTACTGATACCAAATTTATATAAAATCTATAGTTATTATTCTTATATTCCATGTATTGAATCCCATATAAATTTAATTCTTCAATCATATTATCCTGAAACTGTAAAAAAAATGTATAATATTTTTCTTACATATTAATAGATTATTTTATAAAATATTAGGTTTATATAAACCTTATAATTATAGTCATCCAAATGAGTTAAATTTAATAATAATCCAATGACGACCGGTTGAATGTTTTCATTAATGTTTGTTTTCAAAAGTCCCATCGTAATTAAAAGACATCCTTCCTTTAATGCACACTTAGTATTTTCCTCTAAAAATTGTTTGAAATAAAGGTATTATATTTATTTGTAAATACTTTTTTTTAAATTCAATTTTTATCTCATATTATACTATAATAAACAGACAAACTTGTTTTAATTCATAACCAACTTGAACAATACATTTTTTTAATATTAATTATAAATTGGAAATAAATACAGATTAAAATAGAATTCTATCTTAATTAATGGTTGTATCTAGTATTTAACGTTTAATTTAAATATATATATATTGTTGTAAGTACTTAATTATACATTATTATTAATATAAATTATATACATGACTACATGTTTTGTATTTTTCACTAGTATTAAAACTTAATTATTCTATAATTGAAATGAATGTTATTATTAACCATGGTAATAACAAAGATTCCCAACTGCACGACATGTTTGAAGCAAACATTCTTGAATATATTTATCTTTATTAATACGACTTGAAAGTGATTTTAATATGTTCACAATAGCCACGGTTATTTTCTCTCCAAAATAATGTCTTGCCAGGTCAACTGAGCATAATGAAGCAATTACATTACATCCGGCAGCTAAAACTTGATTGTTATGTGTAGGAGATAAAGGCAAATATTTAATTAATTTCTCATAATCATCTTCTGACAAACCTGAAAATAGTCATTATTATGTTTAATTATTGAATCTATTGGATGTAAATAATATTTTCAGAGATAGGGCTTATATTTATGGGTATTATACTTGTAAAAAACTCAAAAATCAGAGTTAAAACAACTGACTTATATAGAAATAATACAGTAGTGTAACCAGTGGGTAGGTCTGGTAAGCCCGGACCTACCCATTTTTTTCCAAAAAAAAAAAATGTTTTATATTGTATTAAATGTGTAGTCTATATGACTAATATAGGTAGGTACTATTAATTTTAAAATTTAAAATAAATGCATATAATATACGTATATTAAAGGGAAAATACACAATATTCTGTTACTTTTTTATTTAATAAAATTATTCATTGATAATACTTTTATCAAAATATTGAGCCTACCCAAGAAAGTGTTAAGCTACGCCATTGAAAAAAATACCTACCATTCACAAAACAAATAAGAATCATTAGAATTATTTTCAGAAATTTGGGAAAAAATTAATACATAAAATATAATAGGTACTTACATTTTGGATCAAGTTCAGATAACTCATTCAATAAATCCATAATATTATTATAATCTTTTTCATTTATTTGTTTGTTCTTTTTACTGATATTAAAAGACTCAAGTAAAGTAATTTTTTCCATTTTTCAATTCTAAAAAAAATATGTATAAATAAATATTTTTTTAATATTAATCACTTATTTAAAGTAAGTTTTTGATTTTCATTCTTACAAACCTTAAATTATTATTTCACTAACCTGATTTTCTAATTGTTTTATTATTTATTATTTCAATACATCCCAATTATCCCGTATATTTATATATCTAAGTACACAAATTCAATGCTTCCAATCGATTTTTTAAAATCTTTTTAATTTAATATCATTAGATCAATAGAATAGCCATAATTAAAACAAAATAATATTATTTCAAATACAGTTATTCTAAACACTGCGTTCAAAAAGTAACCATTATACGATCACAAAGAATTAATTTTGTTAATTTATTCTCTAAAAGTAAATACCAATATAATATAATATTTAGCAGTGAGTAAATACTAATTACAAAACACCACAGGTAGTAGCAAATAAGAATTAAAATAAAAATATTAAATAGTAAAATCTTAGAAAATAATAGAATTATCACAGTTATAGATAAAAATTTTATCACTGTTATCAGTAACTTCGTGATACACGGTTAGGTTCTGTGGTTTTGGACACGGGTCACGGACGTATTGTATACATACACATAATATGTCTATGATTGTATATAAATCACGATTATAAAGAACAAATTTATAGTATTATTTATAAGTTATAACCACGATTAAAGATAATAAATAGTGCTATAAAAATTTCTTTATTATCTATGTATACAATACACGTCCGTTGTCCATTGCTTTGGGCCAAGGCTTATATTCTATATAGTATAGGAGTCAGAGTTGTAATCACGTTGAAGAATGAAGAGAACTGAAAAATGAGAAGATATTATTATTGCAACTATAAGATAAATCCATAGTCCGTGACCCGTTGTACCTATCGAAGACATTTAGTATCTGCCTCTACCATCCTCTCACCAATTCACTACAAGTCCTGTATATATTAGTCCGTGGTTATCGACTAATTGGGATCCTATAGATAAACTAAATTATCATATCATAGTCTAGTTTTCGTATTGAGATTAATGGTTCAGCATAAAACATAGATAATAGTAATTCAGTTTCAGGTAAAAACTATTTTTTTAAAGCCACATTTCCAAAAACAGCAGAAACCTCTAAAGTGCAGAAAGTAAAAAACTGAGCAAACTGGCTATTACCCATCAAATTCAAAGTTCCACATTCAAAGTCTACGTCTTGTCATCTTGTCCATTGTAGACTGCAGTTTCAATAGTTTTGAGAATTGTGTTCACTGAAATGGAGTTAAACACCGTGTATGATATAAATATAATTAGTCAAATTGACAAAGTCCGTGGATTATTTATTGTTGTTGAACGATTTAATAATGCTTCAACAGGATATTTTCAATGCTATTATAAACAACTTTTAGATTTTAATAATTGTAGTGAGTGGTTTGAAAAATTTGACTATCCTATTATTGAAACTGGAAAGGTTAGTAGTTACTTAATACTTACTGCTAATAGATATATTACTGTAGAACCTCTGAATAGTAGACACTAAATTATAAATATTTTGTCCGCTATTTAAAGGGGAGTAAATTGTTTAAATCCATAAAGAGTAAATGTGTAAAAATAAATAATATTCACTACCTATGTTAAATTAAATTATATTACTATGTTTTAATGATATAATAATTTTAATGTTTTCATAATACATACCTATTTTTTTTTTTTTATTTACAGGTAGTAATCGTTCAAGTTGATAAAAACCCTATGGGTAACCTATGGGCACGTGGTATTATATCAAAATGTCATCATAATAATTTATGTCCTGAAATTTATTTAATTGACTCTCAGGTATTGTATACTTTGTTTGTTAATTAATTTTTGTATTATTGATTTTATATATTAAATTTAATTGGTATTTAGAGATTCATTAACAAAGGCAGTATGTTTGAATTGAGGACATGTCCACCCAAATTTTTACAGCTTATACTTCCAACCTACTATATTGATATAAATCTTTGTTTGGATGATGATGATTTAAAAACAGCAATTAAAATCTTGATAAAAAAAAACCAGTACGGTGAATTAAATTTCAGTTTTATTCCTCAATCCTTTGAAAATAATGTTTACTCTGGCATATTAATTGTAAACCATAAAGTTAATAATATGTATTTACCATTAAAAAAAATATTAAAAAACTTCCACACAAAAAAAATGTTTGAAGGTAATTAAATAATATTTATGCACTTATAAAATATTAACCAAATTCAACTAATTAAAAAAATACCTAATTTATTTAGACATTTCCCAGTACAAAAATCATCAATATCCAATTTTCAATCCAATAGAATTACAATATTTGGTAAGTTTAAATCTTTATATTAATTTATAATTTATAATTTATTATTTTTATTTCTTTAGAAAAATATTTTTTTGCCAAGAGAACCAAGTGATATGGTATTTTTAGAAGATAATCTAGTTTCTAGTTGCTGTGACTTAAGTCTTCTTAATGATTCAAACTCAAATTTGTCATATAATTCTGCAAATGAATTTTCCTCAAACTCTATTTATTCTGAAAATATTTGCTTTAGCGATGATTTGGAATTAGAAATTAAAAAATTAAAAAATAGTTGTTGTACTCCAATAGCAAAACAAAAAGTTTATTCTTCTAATAGTTCTTTGATGAGTAAAAGCAGCTCTTCTTTACAATCAATAACTTCTTATAATAATAATTGCTCTATGCCAGAAATAATACAAAATACCGATTTTATTATGACAAAAATGTCCAAATTGAAAGACTCTGGAAGTCAGCAGAATAACAAGAAAACGTTAACCCTTAAAGAATTAGAAATACCTAAAATACAATTAAAATCAATAACCAACATAAAAGTTATGAATACTACAATGGCCGATTCAGATATATGGTGGTCTGATGATGACGAAAGTTAACAACTCCTTGATTATACTCTATAAATAAAATGAAATTATTGTTTTTATTAATTTAAGTATTTTCATACTTTTTAACTAAACACAAATAATTACTATAAAATAATTTTCATTTTTGTAATTTACTACAAAAATTACCTCATAATTAACTAATATTTGTTTTGTATTGATATTTTATCTGTAATATTGTAAATAAATTGTATATTTTATTATTTATTTGTATTAATAGAGGAAATGTTTGTGTATATAAGTGATCTACAGCCTAGTGCCCTAGTCTATCACACTAATGGTTCTGAAATTTGGTGCATAGTTAGCATACCCTAAGATGTGTACCTCAAAACTATTTTTTCAAATTTACATATCAAAGAGGGGCAATGAGATTTATTTATTCACAAAAAATAATAATTTTTTTATCTATATATTGTTACCATCGCCCATCGGTAACAGATAATAAAAATATATTCCATTTTTTTCTATTATTATTTAAGCTGTGTACTACAATTAGTTTTAAAACTTATATGTTAGTCAAAAAAATAAGGGTAAAAATATTAAATTGAAGTCACAAAACGAAATAGGAAAATATAAAACTAATTTTTAAAGTACGTATGGTTTAAAAAAATAACAGAACTTAAAACATGCAGTGGCGTAACAAAAAAATTTGGACTCCCCCACAAAAATTAAGAAATGTTAAAAATGGGCTCCTAATATATTGTTATACCAAATATAACCCTATAACCAAAGGTCCCCCCCCGCAACGCAGGGTCTGCGGGCCCTCAGGTACGCCACTGAAAATATGAATATTTTTTTTGTTTCTTTTAATGAATATTTTTGGTAGGTATCAAAAGAACTGTTGGAAGAATTAAAAAGGGATAGCTGATCCATGTTTGGAGCAGATGTAGATTGGATCAGTTATGTCACAAACCATAAGAATTATAATTTTAGACTTGTATTTTATATTTGGTTAGAAGTAGGTTGGTTGTAGTTTGGTTGGACAGTTAAAAATCTGCAATTTATATTTTACAAAGTATGTTTAAGGAAGGGTAAATCCACAGGCAATATGTGCATGTTCAGCTATAACTTATAAGAATTAAAATTATTATTTTAACTTACCATCAAACGGGCCAACTTGGGGAAAAAGTATTATCTTTTAGTTTTACCTTCTTAACGGTCTCTCATCAATTAATTAATGTGATAGAAGAATTCTGTTGTTATCTTAGAAATATTTAAAATCACTTTGTTAGTGTCGCAGCATCAAATTTTAAAAGTAAGTACCTATTAATTTTTATTAATTCATTTTATGATTTGTATCTATTGTTTTGAAAAGGTCTGAAAATTTACACTAATACTCATTGAATGGGACGTTTTACATAAAAATTGATAATAAAAAATATGTTTGGATGTGTGGTTAATTTACTATTTATATAATAAATAATTATAATCCTGCATAGATTTCTATAAATTACGTTTAACTTATTTAGTCCAACTTGGGCCATTGTTATTCAACCCATCTTTTTATATTTTTTTCGTGGTATTTACATATTTTAATATTTCTTTAATTGGTAAACAAGAAAGTTACCCACCTCTTATTTAATACCTAACAAGAATGTTATTATTTTTTTATTTTTAATGTTACTTACAAATTAAAAGACTTTTTAATTATTCAATTAGTAAACAAGAATGTTTTTATTTTTTTTTTTCTTTATTAATATACACTCACCAGGTACAAAATATATTTGTTAAATTCAGAAAATTGTCTAGTATTTTTTAAAAATTTAAAATAGTGCCCCAAGTTGGTTTAGATATATTATAAAATAGGTCTTTCATAAGGAAAACATGAATGCCCCATGCTGACAATATTCAGTACAACATGGGGCAAGCCAAAAAATTAAAAAAATATATAGAAGGAATTATTTGCATGGTTCAAATGTAACAGAAATTAATAAATCTAATCTTTAATAAAAAAAAAAATGTTATATTAAAATTACCTAGATTAATTAATCTTAAAGTTATTTACAATAGAATTTCAACTTGTATATTTTGTCCTGGAGTCAGTTTACATTATTTTTCAATGAACATAATGAAGATCAATGGCAAAGCCGGTAGACTATCAATATATATATTTATAAATTTTTTTTGTTTAAAATATTCTTTATTTTACCATCAGTTCTAATTAATGAGAGAAAAAAGATTTTTCACAGAATGAATCCTGCCAGTGAAGGAACTTCAAATCAGTATAAAATTAAATAATAGGAAAATTGGGATTTGATGAATAAAATAATAATATATAAATTAAAATTTGTATAAATATTAATTAAATTAATAAATGACTGACCTACCAATTGCATATACATGCAATAATCAAACACCATTATTTTTATCTTAATTACCTAGTTGGTTTGCTGAGTACTTGAGTTTTACTCTTATATCCGATTTAGTTTATTGATGTACCTACCTACTTATAAAATAATAGATATATTAGCTTTTTTTAAACAAGTACATTTTTTTTTTTACTTTAAAAATAAGAATACTGGACTTTTTTACCATAAATTAATGAAGCTACTAGCCAGGTGGATGTCGAGTCTGCCGGTTAATCACTTTTTTATGGCCATATAAACCCTAATGGTCCATATGCTGTCGTAGCCCATTTGGCTCTCGTTTTACAAAAAGATCAATTTCCAAACGACTCCCGTCAAAAAGGTTTTACGAACAGGTAAATTTCCAAACGGTTCCGGTTTTTTACAACACAAATTCGTTTTCATTTCATACAGACTTAAAATTATCTCCAAAGAGGTGTGGTTAAACTTTTATTGGTGTAAACAAGGTAAATTATAAAATGTACCTATACAGAAAAATCATATAATGTGAATTTTATTTTAAAATAATATAAAATTTAAGTGTTAAAAAAAATAAAAATAAATGCATGTATGTCTACATAAAATAAAAGCATAGGTACCTACATTAGGCATAATCTTTTTTATATATCTATACCTAATCTACACGTATTATTTTACTAGATGAAAATTTGTCAATGTTTTTTTTTCTCGCGTTAGGCACACCATTATGTAAGTACAGTCTTTAAATAATAACAAAGTATACTTATAAAGTAAAACTATATATTATATAAATATAAAGACAAATAAATAAACAGATTAAAATAATTCGAAGTCACATAAATGGTAAATGATTGTCGTTTTCTGGTTCATATTTCAGCTCAAAAACTAGCTACGCCTTTGGCGTTGTCATTTGCATTTATAACATTATCTTGTGTGCATGAGAAAGGACAGATTGGGCATTGTAGAATATGTTTCATTGACTGTTCCATCCCGAATTCACAAGTTGTAGATATTCCTTCAAGTAGTTCCCATTTCTTCATGTTATCCTTAGTGCGTGCAACTCATGTTCTCATTCAGTTTAAAGTTCTCCAAATGGGCCATTCTAATTGATTCTCTGATGGTAACGCTTCGCTGGAGACTCATCTTTTGTCTCTAATTTGGTTTGTCCATTGCATAATTTTTTCCTGTTCCTTAGTTGTTGTTAAGAATTTCGTCATTTTTAGGAAACTGTTTCTCGATTTTAGCCGGAAATTATTTGCTTCAATTCCATTCACTGGATGCCTATCATCTTTCGTCATTTTTTACCTCTCCCAATCTGCTTGTACTGCCCTCTTGATTGCCGGTGGTGCAATTCCAGCAAATACATATATTTGTTCAACTTAGGTATTTCTTAGACATTAGACAACCTGTAACCAGTCGGCACGTTCCATTTAGTGTGACATCGATTTGTTTTGAGTGGACAGATCTCCCTCATACTGGTGATGCGTATTCTGCTGTTGATAGGAATATAGCCATTGCAGACAGTAGTTCTTTATGTATGTGGCTGGGCTCCCCAGCAGCTTCCTGTTAGTTTTCATAACAGTCCGTTTCGTGACGATATATTTTTCTTTAGCTATTCACAATGAGCTCAGTATGTTAAGAACCTATCTAGGGTTATTCCTAAATAATTGGGATATTGGATATTTTCGAGTTCTATATCGTCCCAGATTACATTTAATTGGCGGTTTGCTTCCCTATTCCTCAGATTGAAGGAGCATATTTGGATTTTCGAATCGCGGAAAAAATAACCACGGAAAAAAACCCAAACTAAAAAACATACGCCGGAAAAAAAGCCCCCAAAAATATATTATACATAATATATTTACATTTATTTATAGATACATATTTTAAATAATATTCACAGTAGTAAAATATAATACTTTATTAAATTATACATACCTACTTTTTAGCAGTTCAATTAAATTTTATATTGTTTTAACTTAGCTTTTTATTGTTAATTATCATTATTATACAGTTAAGTTAATTTTAATTTTTTTATGTATAGATATAGCCTACAAGTTATTATTATAATTAGGTAACCTTATAATTCAACAATTTACTATTGTATAAAAGTAGTATTAGTAATACTAATAGTATTAACTATTGATTGTTATCGTTTTGACACCATTTTATTATTGTCTCAAATGAGACAAATGTAATCAATGATTATTAATTAACCCTTAATAAATGTTGATTTTGCTTAAATAAGTTTAACTTTTTTTTTTATAGACTACTTATCGAAAATTATTTTTTTAAATTAATAATTTATTATTATTATATTATTTAATTATTATTACTATGCGATCTCTCGTATTATAATTATTAGTTATTATTATGTTTCCACAAACGAGAAGAGTTTGTATTTTTAATATTTTGTTCCTATGTTTTATTAAATAATTATATGATAAAATTATTTTAAAAATATATTATATAATTGTAAATCCATTGTATAATTAACAATCAACCACAGTTTATAAAATATTTCATAATATAAGATTTCAAAGATAACACTTTATTTTCCGTGGGCTTTTTTCCCGGCGTGTGTTTTTTAATTTGGGTTTTTTTTCCGGGGGTTTTTTTTCGTGGTCATTTTTTCCGCCTCCCGGATTTTCACTGGGTTTGGTCGTAAGTGATTTCTTTGGTAATAAGTACCAACTTCTTAAGTGTCATAGTTATCTTTTTTTTTCACCATTTCAAAACTCTTGTCATGCACTGCAATAGCGGTATCGTCAGCATATTATATGTAATGGTTTATTGATTGGTCTTTGGATATTGGTTGGTCGTTGGTGTATATATTGAACATTGTTGGTGCTAGTATACAACTGCCCTGCGGTAGACCATTTTTAGGCTTTCTCCATCTGCTGTTTTTTCGTTCTGACTTACAAAAAACCTTCTATTACCTACTTAGTAAAGTTTCTACTAATTTTACGAAACAGAAATCGTGTGTGATTTTATACAACTCGTAGGTCATTAATCATTATTCTATGATTTATCGTAACATAGGCAGCTGTTAGATTTATGAAAACTACACCTGTGATTTTCTTTGCTTCGTAATCGCTTTCTATTATCTGGGTTAAGTTGAGAATGTGTCCTGTGTATGATTTGCTAGGTCAAAACCCTGCCTGGCTGCCTGTTGTGGTATTAACTTTTCATCCACAAATGGGATGAGTCTATTGAGTAAAACTCTTTCGAAAACTTCGTACATATGTATGACACTATATGAAATAGGTCTAAAATGTTTTGGGTCTTTAAGGGTTTTTCCCAGTTTTGGGAGTGTGATTATTTTGGTTTTCCTCCAAATCTTAAGAATTGTTGTGTTATTCGAATATTATTGAAGTAGTTAAGTATCCATGTTTTTGTTATTTGTCCAAAATGACCTAACCTAACCGTGCCTTAACCTAACAAGTCATTTAATCAGTGGCGTATTTAGGTTTGTAAAACAGGGGGAGCTAAATCCCTATAAAAATTACAAGCTAAGTTACACCCACGATTATCTTTAATCGTGGTTACACCATACAGGATTTAAGATAATATTATCTTAAATCGTGCTTAGAAGATAAGTAACCTAACCTAACCTATCATAACCTTTTAAGACCGTGGATAACCAAGGTTTATAGATAATATTATCTATAATCCTCATAGACATAATCCTTGGTGGATAACATAGATAATAAATCATTTATTATCAGCTATGGTGGATAACATCTGTGATGTGATAACATTATCCTTCATTATCATTAGCGCGGGAAAATATAAAATTTTTTATCATTTTGGCGGTTTGATCTTTGATGATAGATACACAAAATACAATTTCTGTGATAGATATTAGATATTCATAATTCATATTACAGTAGCAGACCATAACAAATGTTGTAATCTTGATTTAAATTTTTGTTTGTATACTTTATATAACTGTAGTCGTTATTCCCTTATTAGTTAATAGTTATACTACTCTATTTAAAAACAATATTAAAAACTTTTTCCTTAACCTGTGTCTTAAATTTAAATTTTTATTATTTTTGTAATCGAAAATGTAGGTGCCAATATATTCTCTAGTTCGGTTATTATTTTTTTATGTTTAAAATTCTAATTTGTTTAATTACATATTAGAGTATAATTCCACCATAAACTAAATAACTATCTAATTAGGTATACCAGTCCTACATTCAAGTCAGTATATAGATCTATTATGGTATAGTAATAATATAGTCTAGATCAAGTTATTTGAATTTTGAATATCACATCACTTTTCATTGAACAATGGTGAGTTATTTATATTTTATTATAAATTTAAATCGTTTATACTAGAGAGCCTAGATAATAATTATCTAGGCTTTCTAGTTTATACTATCTCAGTTTGTATTAAATTTTATTTATTGTGTTATTTGTGCAATAATAACTTAATTTACAGATGTTAGTAATTGAATTACATACCCATTGAAATGGTACACAATTTAATATAAATCATTTATATTGCCTTGAAATTATATTTTGATTTTGCTTTATTCAATAACTACACTAATCTGTTATCATGGTATAGTAATAGTATTGCATTTTTGTGTTTGTTTTGTAAAAAATTCTAATCTACTAATGAATTAAGTTATAATATAGTTTGTTTAAATATATTTTTGTATGGTTTTTTTAGCGTCGAAGTTTAGCTCCAAGCCAAGTTAATAAACGACCTTTAAATGATTCAAATCAATCTAAAAGAGCTTGCGTGAAATATAATGATCATTTTCAAAACATTGAACAAAATTCAAAAATAGATGATAAATCTACTGTGGCACTTTCTATATATGTTAGTATACATTTACAATTAAAAAAGGTTAGGTTAGGTTAGGTATATATATTTATATTTTTTTAAGGAACAAAATATAAGAAATATACTTTCTAAGCCGTTTAAAGTACCCATAGCAAATTGGAGTGGAAGTAGTTTTAGTAGAGCTTTGGGTGTTCGTCGTGATGGCATACGTCGACCTTTACATGACCCTACTGCTCCAGATGCTCTTATTTTATATATTCCTCCTCAAATTAGTGCTCATGATATTTTAAAAATGGATAAGTATGGTATATTTAAACTTTAAATAATTATTAATCTAATTTATTTTTATGTTTTTAGAAATAAAATATTAGTTCATGTTGTTGTTGATCCAGCATTATCAAAAATACTTAGGCCCCATCAAAGAGAAGTTAGTACATTTTTAAATAATAATTGAAAATGTTCCTAAAAAGTTCTTGAGAATTTTAAAGCAGAAACATTGGATCATTCACATGTTTTTCTTAAACTAAACCTTTGCTTTCAAACTAGCATATATTAATCATTGCTATTAGTAACCCTCGGATCAGTTTAATTATTGCTACTAGTAACTACTAGTATCAGTTATTTTTTCAAAGAGTGTGATGTGTAAGAAAAAAAGTTGATCCCTAGAAGAAAGACATGGGCATATCAAAATATTTTTATATTTCCTAGAGGCATAATTTATTATTAAAATTAAATTGTTATGAAATAATTTTTTTTTTAATATTAATTATTTTGTGTATACATTAGAATGCACTTACTGATT
The DNA here is from genome assembly GCF_020184175.1 of Aphis gossypii. Taxonomy (NCBI): domain Eukaryota; kingdom Metazoa; phylum Arthropoda; class Insecta; order Hemiptera; family Aphididae; genus Aphis; species Aphis gossypii. The sequence continues at coordinate 683,787 of NC_065531.1, forward strand.
ATTCTTCCCAATTAATTATATCCTCATTTCAGATACATTTTATTACACATAACTGTCATATTTTTGGATATTTATATTACTTCAATTTAATGTAATTCAACATCATCTATATTTAAGTTAAGAACTTAAAATTAGTAAACTCAATTTTGGGAATAGAAAACATAAAGCATTTATAGTGTTTTTCAATTTAAATAATGTAGTATTGACTATTTTTTTTAAATAATTTATTAATAACTTATTCACTTTTTAGGGTGTTAAATTTATGTATGAATGTGTTACTGGAGTACGAATAGAAGGTACATATGGATGCATCATGGCTGATGAAATGGGATTGGGAAAAACTTTGCAATGCATAACCCTAATGTGGACTCTTTTGAAACAAGGACCAGATGCTTCACCAACTATTCACAAAGCTATAATAGTTACACCTAGTTCCTTAGTAAAAGTATAAATAAAATTTAAACTTTATGTAATAATTTATTAATGAATACACTAATTAATTATTTTCCAAAACTATTTTTGCTATCTTGATTATATATTAAATATTAATAAATATTCAAATCATATATTTTATTTAAGAACTGGTGTAATGAAATAAAAAAATGGCTTGGTGGTCGTATTGGAGCTTTACCTGTAGATGGAGGTGGCAAAGAACAAGTTGACAAAGTAATTACTGGGTTTGTTCAAGCTAGAGGACGTAGAACTGTTGACCCAATTTTAGTTATATCTTATGAAACTTTTCGTAGTCATTCTAGTCTATTACAAAATGCAGAAGATATAGGTCTTGTATTATGTGATGAGGTAAATATAATCTTTTTTTATTACTACTTTCTGTTATTAATACTTAAAATTTAAAAACAAATTGTTTTATTGGATATTTAGGGTCACAGATTAAAAAATTGTGAAAATCAAACTTATCGTTCATTAATGGCTTTAAAAGCAAAGCGACGAGTCCTGTTGTCAGGCACACCAATTCAAAATGACCTGCTTGAATATTTTAGTCTTGTTCATTTTGTTAATGAAGGTATTCTAGGGACTGCTCAAGAATTTCGTCGTCAATATGAAACACCTATTGTACGAGGTCAAGATTCCTGTGCTACTGATACAGAGCGTAAAAAAGCAACTGAACGTTTAGAACAATTAATTTCATTAGTAAATAGGTGTCTGATTAGACGTACATCAGCATTACTATCTAAATATTTACCAGTTAAAACTGAACATGTTGTTTGCATAAAATTGACACCTTTGCAAACTGATTTATACCTTCATCTTCTTAAGTCTGATATGGTTACAAAATCAATTAAAAGTATAGCAATCATTTTTACTTAGTATATTTATAGTTTAAACAATTTTATTACATTATTTATACATTTACAGGTGATGATGGAAAAGTTACTAGCAATGCATTAGCTGCTATTACATTACTAAAGAAATTATGTGCTCATCCAGATCTTATAATAGATAAAATAATGAATGGAACTGATGGATTTGAAAATTCAAAACAATTACTACCTCCGTCATACATTGCAGCTCAATCCAAGTAATTTAAAATTTATTTCTATAAGTTGATTTTATAATTATAAATTTATGTACAATTAATAATATTATTAGTTATTAATAGGGCTTGAACTTTGTAGCAAAATAAATCCTTAGAAAAGAATTTATTAAACTTAATTATAGTAAATATAAATGTAATATAATTATAAATTTATAATTTAAAAAAAAACATAGTCAAGTGGGTAGTGGGTATCACTCTGCTGTACATTTGGTGCCATATGGGTCACTATTAAATATAGGAGTGTAAAATTTGAATCCAATGATAGGCATTATAAATATTGTATACGAAAAATAAATTTCACTTCATTGAAATAAGAACAATTCAAAACATATTTGTATATAAGAATAATCTTTCTATCAAAATTCCATTAAAAGAAGCAATTGCTACAAAATCCAAATCCTAGTTATTAATTTAAATTTGTAAAACTTAATTACCTTTATATTGTACATTTATAAATTATAAGTAATTTCAATTATGTATTATAATTTTTCAGAAAAAAACTCATGATTGAATTATCATCTAAATTAATGGTCCTTGACACAATGTTAGCTGTTATAAAAACTACCACCACTGATCGTGTAGTATTAATTTCAAATTATACGCAAACATTAGAATTATTTGAAAGACTAGCTAAATTAAGAAACTATACATTTGTTAGATTAGATGGATCCATGACTGCTAAGAAGAGAGCAAAAGTATGTAGTATGTTATTTTTGTATTAAAAATATTGCTATTAAAATTATTATAAATATAGGTAATATAGAATTTAATTAATTATAAAAGTTATTCAGACATTTTAAAGTTATCTTAGTTAAAATTATTTTTCAATTCAAATAAATTATTCAAAATCAAATCAACATTAAAAAAAAAAAAAATTGGCAAGTTGGTAACTGTTCTGTAGTACCTTGTTATTTGAGTAAGTTACTAGTTAGTTAAGTCTTTTAGAACAAACTTATTTTTGATTTTTTCAATAATACCTTGGACCTGAAGGTTTTTTGTAGCGCGAAATAAAACTTTTATTTTCAAACTTGTTTAAGTAATCATCCACTACATCCTGGTCTATTTGGTTTTTTTGTACTGCCTTCAGGTGACATCCAGGTTCGTTTATGTATTTCTTTGTGGGGAAATACCACTTACTAATAGTCTTATATTTTGATATCGAAAATGACATAATTTTATTCCTTTTATTGTTGGATATTTTGTGTATACTATGATCTCTAATTGTAGGGTTGAATATTTTTACCTAACCAATTTTTGTGTTAAGGTCTATTATAATCTTTCTAGTACTATAAAATATAAAGTACTAGATTTATAGTCTTGATTTTACTGTTATAAAATCTTTCTAGTTGGTTGTAGAATTCTTTCTTTAGTTTGTTCCTCTTTATCTTCAGTTGGAGTATGACAATTTATTACTGTTTTATCTCCCTATTTACATTCCAACTGTCGGTGGAAAATTCTCTCGCTATGTGTTATGAAGTTCCTTACAAATGGTAGCATGTTGTTTACTTTAAACCCCACTCCGTATTCATGATTTGACCATAATTATCGAATATAATCGCGTTACGAAGTAGTTCCCTACTAGTAGTCCATCTAATCTCTTGTATTGCTTCTATTTCATACAAATATCTCTGCAGTGCGGATACTACTATAGTCATTGCTCCTGCTGTGTACATAATCGTACATACCTTTCATGTACCTAAACTAAGCTTTTGCATTTTACTTTCATCTGAGGCTTTGCTGTGTTGTTTTGGTATCTAGTTATTTTTATCAGTTGAATGATTAGCCTCACGTCAACCCCTATTAATGGAAGACCCAAGTTTTAGAGAACATCCTTCCTCTCCTTACTGGATAAAGTAAGAGGCTATTGCGGTGTCATTTCCCACACTGATCTATGTGATCTAAACTCACGCCATTGGTAACCTACTGGAATTGTCCACATGATACTTTTTGCAAGTAGGAGTCCCAGGTTTGCTATATCCGTATTATTTATTGCTTAATACTCCCTTAAGGGTAATACCAGCTACTAGAAATATTTATTTTCCAATGTATGAGTAAAGTGGGCTATACCTAACCTAACCTACATTCATTTTTAAAGTATCATCAATTTATAACAATAAAATAAAAATTTTTAACTGTAATAATTATTTGTGTTTTAAACAGGCTGTAGATGATATTAACAGCCCTACTAGTGGTGTATTTTTGTTTATGTTGAGTTCAAAAGCTGGAGGTTGTGGATTAAATTTAATTGGTGCAAATAGGTTAGTAATGTTTGATCCCGACTGGAATCCTGCTAATGATGATCAAGCAATGGCTAGAGTATGGAGAGATGGCCAAAAAAAACCTTGTTTTGTTTATCGATTTTTAGCTGTAAGTTGTTATGAAGTATTAATAAAATGTGTCCGAAATAATTATTCAAATACGCTTTTTAAGACTGGAAGTATTGAAGAAAAAATGATGCAGAGGCAGGCACACAAAAAAGCCTTAAGTTCTAGTGTAGTTGACTGTGAAGAAGATGTTGCAAGACATTTTACTGCTTCAGAATTACGTACATTATTTAATCTTCGGCAAGACACTATTAGTGATACACATGACAAGTAAATAAAGATTTACAATTTTAACATGTGTTATATTTACAATAATCATTATTTATTGACATAATAGATTTATGTTAAAAACAAAAACTTAGTTGAAATACAGTAAGTATAATGGAAAATTTAAGATTTTTTTCTATCTATTGGAAGAGGTAGAAGATTGGTAAAATAACTTGCCTTTAATTTGAAGTTTTGAACCTCAAGATTTTTTTTTTATACAGCTCAATAAATGCATTAAATATTTAATATAATATGTATATTTTGTTTGTTGATTTCTTATTTTTTATTATATTTTAAATTATATTGTTTTTTTTTTTTTATATATACAGAATAAAATGCACGCGTTGCATTAATAATATCCAAACAAAACTACCTCCAGTAGATAGTGATTGTACAAATGATCTTTCTTGTTGGCATCATTGTGCAGATAAAAGATGGCTTGTAGATCCAGTATTGAAACAATGTTGGCATGCTGGCATCAGTATGGTGTTTTATCAAAATTCTACAATTCATAAAGAGGTAATATATTACCATAATATAATTTCTCACATTTACTATTAATTATTACTAAAGTTTGTTTTATTATAGCTCAGTAATACATTATACATAAATCTAAAAAGCAATACAAATCTTAAAAAAGCATTAATATTAATCTAAAAAAAAATATTTGATTACTGATCTAATTTTATTAATTTAATTTAATATATATTTTAACATGTAATAAGTATGATTGTGATAAATTTTAGTTAGAAAAAAATATTTTTATATTATAATATAATAAAAAATGTTTAATCTACTAGTACAGAGGTTCCTAACCTTTTTTGACTCACTGCACCCTTAGTCATTTTCTAAAAATCCGTAGGCACCCTATTGACAACTTTGGTTTTATTTAACAGTGCATATTAAGTTTTAACAAAAATATTTAGATGTAGATATAATATACTATTTACACATACTATATTTTATAAACAAATTATTACATTGAAAATTAACTATATATTTTTATTTTTAATTATTATTACATAAATAATATAATAAAAAATACATTTCAAATAATTTCACGGCACCCTAAATAAAGTTTGTGGCACCCCGGTTGGGAATCTCTATACTAGTAGATAAATAAAAGTAGTTTTTGACTTTCTTCATGGTAATTTAAATTTTAATAGTTTATTTATACAATGATACTACCGGTTTCCCCATAATATTATTTATTTATTTAAAGTTTTAAATAAAATTATTTAAGTATTTTTTTATGTTAATAAAATATATTCACGACTAAAACAAATGTATAATTTATAAAAAATTTAACTTATTTATGATTGCGTTAACAACTCAAATACTATGTTAAATTTCTTAGAAACCAATTGTTGAAGAGGACAATAATGAAGTTGACAAAAAGGAAGAAGAAAATAGTATATTAGTATAACTTAAAATATAATATTCTGATATATGTATGACATACTTATATTAAATTAATTTTGTTAATTATTCAATATATGTTTATGTTCTGTTAGATATAATAAATAATAATTAATGATAATAGATTTATTATAATAATTAAATATCTTATACTTATACTCTATTTATAAACAGAGTTTAAAATATAATGTACTACCTAATTTTGTATGTTATGTATAAACATGTAATGTTATTAGTCAAAATAATTCTGTATAATAAATTAATATTTAATTAAATGGTATACATTTATTATTTATATAGTATACCAACTTTTATCAGTTTAAATGTTTTCATTGACTCAGGTTTAATTAATACCTTCTTCTAATTTAGTATGTTTAAGTCTGCTTCATAGTCTCTGTACCTAATATATTATATCAAAGTAGTAAGCACGTTACACTTATTAGAAATATTAGTTAAATAATAAAATTGAAGTATCAAGTAGGACATAATAAATAAATTAACATTGTGGAATTAACTGAAATAAATATTTTATTTACTTTTATAATATTTTTATCTGATTTATTTAGATTTTATTTGTGATTGTATGAACATTTATAAACACTCAATATTAATGGATTTATTTTAATTTGAAATTAAATCAATATTTTATTAATTTTATTTTTGAAATGTACCTTCCTAATTATTTTATTTCTATTTCTAGTTAAATAGAAACTTTATAATTTTAAGGCAAGTATAATTGCTAATTTATTCTGTATATAGGGCCGTATTTACGCCTAGGCCCGTGAGGCCCGGGTCTAGGGCAGCAAATTTATTGGAAATAATAACATCATTTTTTTTTCTTGGGATAGGGGCGGCATATTTAAAATTGCCTTGGGCGGCACTTGTTCTAAATCCGGCCCTGTCTATATAATTAATTTATTAATATGAGGTTAGAACCCTATCAACACAATTCATATATATATTAATTAGTACCACTGTTAGATAACCATGATTGATACCTAATTAGTCAGTAATTACTAATTATATTAATGATCAGTGCTTATAACCGGTAACTGGCAAGCAATTCATAAATTATAAACATAATATTTTTTATTTATTGATTGGTTTTATTTATATAAAACATATTTAAACTTCATTAATGACTTCTTTTTTCAACCTTAATTAAGATATCACTTTCATATTATTGTAATTTAAACAAGCATGATTAATTAACTTATTATTGTTATACTTTATGGTAATTCTATTCTATTATTGTTATTATTATTATTTATTTCTGTTATTATTTTAACTTATTTATATAATATTATTATTTCTCTATATATTAGCCGTAGTATAATTTTAACCACTATAAACCACTGGGCCTAGGTTTGTTTATTCAATTATTTGAATACAGTGACGTAATTACGAAGGGATTTGGGTATTGTATCCCTCCTTGATCCTTTTTTTTTTTTTAAGCTACATTTATTGCACTCAAAGTCATGTTTATGATAAATACAATTTTTTTTTTTTTGTTGGAAGGGGGGTCCTAAGTAAAATATAAAAACATTTCATTCTTCCTTACAGACATGACCAAATTACTTCACAGTTTAAATAAATATTATTATTATTATAAAGTCCATGCTAGGATATTCTAATAGGGGCTATAATCTACCAATGTAAAATACCTATTATAGCTAATTATAGTATATTAAACTCTGTCCAGACTCCAGGTATAGGTTTAGGTCCAATTAGAGAACACATTGTTTCTGCGCATCCTCATTCAAAACTCTACCATCAAATTCAGTTGCATTGTACTTCTGAATACTGTGGTGAATAGTCTTCCAGACAATAAAATAAAATATACAATTTATGTAACTAGATACAAGGATAGAAATAATTCAAATGTCTATTGCTTTATCTTTTACGGTTTTCCTAAAAAACTAGACGTAAACAAAATTTTTATTTTTATTTTATCGAACACTTGATGTTTGAACAAACATTTTCCACTGAGATCGAAATATTGAATTAACTACCGTGGTATTCTATGGACAATAATAGGGTTTTATTTTCTATTTTTCTAAAATGTTGATATTAAAAAAACCTCAAACCTAGCTACCTAAAATTTAAAAATCCTTTATACCTTGTTTTCAAAAAATTTAACAAATGTTGAACTTAGTTATGATCCACGTCCACGAGGTGCATCTTGACATCTCTTTCCCTTAGGTAATAATATCTGTATTCTGTAATCATTGATCACTGTTTTGTAACTATATTACGATTTTTGCAGAAAACATTGGTAGAAAATCTTTGTATCCTTGGATAGTTGGATGTATTCTGTTCAAGTAAACTGTTTAATTATCGTCCACATAGTTATGTGTAAAATATCGTAATTTAATGAGCTTTAAAATTTAAATCTTCAAAAAAACTTGTAAATTTGAATTATTCTAGTTATCAGGTACTTATGTTATTATTTATTTCAGTAAAAGCGGAGCTTGATAAACTCACTTCTAAGTGCTTTTTATTTCATATGATTTATTAATTAAATTAATTAAATATAACCGAATACATAAATAGATCTATAACAAAATCAATAAAATTGTTGTTTATACAATAAAATAAAATGTATCTGCAAATTCAATATAATTGATAAATAAATTCCACAAAAAAATTCAATGGAAATAATTTATTATTATTACTACCTACTTGTTTAAAAATAGTTGTTTAATTCATCTTAATTAAATTAAAATTGGTTTGATAACATACAAGCAACATACAGTATTTACAACATATATAACTATTCAAACACAACATTTTAAATTTAAATGAGAAAAATTGAAATAAAAGTTATCACAAAATATAATAAATTAGTATAAATATATTAAAGAAATGGACAATACATTTTATAATAACAATTACTTTGTACACTAAAGTATAAGTATACAAATGAGGATGAGAAAAGTTTAATTTCCATTTATGGCAGAAGTATTGAGTTCAATATTTTCATTTTTATCTCGTTTACAAAGTGAATCATCTACATCTATTGCAACAATGTTTGGCAAAATAAAATGACCATCACTATTGCTACGAACTGGTTTAATTGATCTCAATTTTGTTGTTCCAGAATAACATACATTTACGTCTTCACAGTCTAGTGGATGTAATCCATTATTATTTAAATTATTTTCATTACTAAATAATTCATAGTTGCTCTTTGAACTTTTCAAACAATTTTTCTTGTTCACCTCTTCCTGATTTATTTCTTCTTTTATTGATTTCTTCAATATGTTTTTAGAATCTGATAACGATTTTTCCAACATAGGTTTAATTTTATATGGTATCTCTAACTGGGGCTTACTGAACATATTGTTGATGTTTATTTGCTTATTGTCATTTCGTCGACTTCGACACATATTTATTTGTGAAATCAAACCTAATACATCAGGAGGTATCTCTATGTCGGAATGAGCATATGCTAGTTTAGATACAAAATTTCCCAAAGTTGCCACAGTGAGCTCGAGACTTTTCACTTCACTTTCCAAACGGTTAATTGCTGAAAGATTAGAAGATCTATTCATCTCCAAACGTCCATTATTTGTTATTGATATCTACATAACAGAAGTCAGAACATTTTCATCAAACAAATAAATTAACATTTAAAATACATAATATTTTGGTAGAGCATTATTCTTAATAATAATATATTATATACTCTGCAATTTTTACATGTATTAAATAATCATACAAATTTACCTCGAGTTGTTCGTGTAGAATTTTATTTTGTTGCATTAAAGTCTTATTCATTTCCTCTAAATGCTTAATTTTTTTTAATTCAGGACTGGGTGAAGATAACTCTTCTTGCAAGACATGATACTCGACTCCGTATTCCATTAATTGTTTTGATAAATCGGTTGTAAATACCTTACAAAAAAAAAAAAAATAATAATATATAATTAAAGTAAGTTAGTATAATATTGTTTAAGCATACTTGTTTAATAATTTTGTCGATGATTTCTTTATTTACAACAGGGAAATCATTTTTAATAAAGTTCATTATTTGTTCCATTCCATCACATGCAAGCAAATTATCCTTGTGATATGTCAATAATGATAGTATGACACGAAACAGAACATCAATATTTTCAAAAAATAGTATATCTAAATGTAAAACAAATATTTAACAACTTAAATAATTATAAAACTAAAATTACTAATAAGTATCATTATACCAAATATGCGGGCAACAAATCCTAATGGAAACTGAGAAGCAAACATTGTCAAGAACCAAGGTGCAGCATACAATGTTGGAGGAATATCACAATTGTCAAAATGTGCATAAAGGTCAGGATGGTGATCATGGAGAAGTCTAGATAATTGGTAAAGTTGAACTTGTAAAGCTGCCATATCAGGAAGATATTGTTTTCTTAATGAACGTCTAAACATTAAATGTTTTAACATCATGTAAGCTTGTTCTTCAGACATCTATAAAAAAAATAATTTTTATATCTATAATGATCATATTTATTAATGTTATGTAAAAGTATTACTTACGTGTAATAGTAATACACCGGCGACAAAACATAGTCCTTGACAATACCCAACTTCTGGATCTAATAAAGAATAAGCTTTAAGCAAATTGTACAAAGCTAATTGCCCAGGACCAAAAGGTGACATAAAATAGGTATGGTTTGGAAATGTTCTTCCTATGATTTACATAAAAAAATAATAATATATTAAACAATTAAATAATAATTATTGGCATATAAATAAAACAAATACATATCAATAGACAATCAGTTTAATTATTCAAACTATTGTTTAAAGCTTAAAAATTTAATTTAAGCTTAAAACTTCTAATTAAAGTATAATAACCTCATATACAAGAAATACATATTCTTTAATACCGATCACCAATCATACCAATCAATTGTATAAGACATTGTATAAGACACATGACACTTTATTTTTATAATATTATATAAGTATTATGTATAGGAACTCCGTATACCAGAAACGAGCTTGCTCAGTTGGTATACGTATCAGCTCTTATCACTATTACTGTAGTAATTTAATTTAATTTTTGTAATTTAATTTTTGTGATTTTGCTGAAATAAATAAATAAATAAAATAAATACAACTTACCTAAATCTATAAGGATAGCGTGTTGATACTTGGTTAATTGTTTTAATAATTGCTCATAAGGTACATTAAAATTAGGAAACTTTTCCAGATCAATAGGAGAAGGTGCAGTTGTGTTACAATACAATTCAGCAAAAAATATCCAAACATCTCCTCTTTTACTTCTTGGAACTCCTGTTATATTAATTATTATTGTCACGTCATTTTTTTTTTCAATTTTGGTAACTTGTTGAAGAAATTATTTTTTGGATAAAACATTGTTTACCTTGTCTTATAGCTTGACGCAACATTTTTGCATCAAATTTACGATTCTCTTTATTAACAATTGTTTCCCACACACCTAAATATTCTCGAGCAGATGAACCAATATCATCATACTCTAGTTTTATTCTTTTTACTGTTGCTTCTTCTTGCCTTTCTAGAATTTCCAATGTAATATATTTATTAAGTTTTCAAAATAAAATAATTAGTGAAACAACTCCAAACATTTCATATACTTAAGATGTGTACGTTTTGGAACCCCTAATATAAATATGGTTACTTATTACTTAGTATATATTTTAAAGAATAGAGCTGGGCACTGGTAAGAAACTGGAATTTGTGTTATTATATTGTTCACTAACTTCACTAGTATACATTTCTATAGTTTAGTTGTACAATAAAACCAATTTTAGAATTTATTCATATGTTGGTTGTTTATTTTATACGAATTCTCATAAATTTTACAAACCTTTTAATTTTGCATTTTCTTTTTCCATTCGAATTAATAACACTTGTTGATTAATTGCTTTTTTCCACAAAGCTCTTAAATCATCAGCATCTAATTTCTTTTTAACATTCTCAGTATCTAAAGCAACAAGATTAAAATAAGAAATCAAATGCGTATGTAATACACTTTAAAATTCTAACTACCTTTTGTTTGTTTATTCGGAGTGACAACATTTTTGAAAATCGCTTGACGCCAACTTCCTGGATTTAGATCATTTTGTTCATCAGAATCATTATCTGAAGTTGAAATCATAGAAGATTTTGGGGATTGACCAACTTTCAGAAACCTAAAATAAAATGATTATAATATTTTTTATAAAAGTAGTTTTTTATTAAAATCCTATTAACCAACATATTCATCATTGACGCTGGGCTGCTGTGAGATTTAGTTTCAGCCAAACAAACTTCTGATTTATTATGTTGTGCTTTACTATTAGATTGTTGTACTAGTAATCGTGAACTTAAATCAGATTTTGGAGAAGGTTCCTAAAATATAATTGAATATTGTTATATTTAAATTTATAATAGGTTATTTAAATTGTATAGTCTATTCAAAATGAGATCAGTACCTGGCAGTGACCAGTTTTTGTTCGCAACGGTCAGGCAGAGCCCTCCCCCACCATCGAACATGTCAAGCTGCATAGACAGTGTAAAAAAGCCACAGCCATGCGCACTATTTGGCCCACAGGTACCAATTTCATTTTGAATAGACTATAAAATTATTAACTAATTTATTTCTATTTTAACTATTCAACTATGTATTAGCACTACTATTTATAATAAAGTAGATGATATATATCAGGGGTGGCCAGCGAGAAGAGACTCGTGAGCCACTAAATGTATTAATAAATATGGAAGAGCCAAAATAAATGTAAAAAAAAAAAGAAAAAGATCATATTATTATATAATATATAAATTCATATTAAAAAAAATTGTTTGTAAAAATGTTAAGTACAATAAGATACGAGCCGTAAAAGTATATGTGGCGAGCCGCGGTTTGACCACCCCTGATATATATATATATACACACACACATAAACATAATTTATATTTTATTATAATGGTAATTATTTTTATAATATTATAATAAGATCATAATTTAAAAATACAAAATTAAAATAACATGCCTAACCAAAAAAAGCTATTTATTTTTATTTTTCTGTTTGATAGCTAATTTTGTATTATTTAAAATATTTTGATTTATACTATTCATAGTAAAATGGAAATTATATTTTAAAACATTGTTAGTTTTTGTAGTTTACTTTATAAATTATACAACTATTTATTGTAACTTATATAAATAATTAATTCAAAAGAAAAGAAAGATTTTGTGTTGACCCAAAAAAAGAATTGCAACTCAACTAAAAAAATAATTAAGCAAAAATATTGTTGATAAATTAATGATCTATATTTTATAACTATAATTATTCTTTATTAATATACTTACTTTATAAAATGCAATATTATTTGGCAAAGAATTTTCTTTAACTGCAGCTATTAGGCCTACATCATCTTTTGAACTTCTCCTTTTCATTAGTTGATCAAAAGAACTTGTTAGTGAACGTTTAGCTTTCATGAAAATTGTACTTCCACCAAGATATTGATTTAAAAATTCATGTCTAGAAAAGAATATTATAGTTTATTACAGAAGACAAATTATATAATGTTAAGTCCCACTTTTATACCTATTTTCAGCTGAATCATGAACATGTCTCATCTGTTTGCTTTCGCAGTGTGTTCTCAACAACATTATAAGTAGTTCATTTTGTTCTTTAAGACTTATTTTACTTAATGTTTCCAAACCATGTAGCTTTGTTAATACAATTTCTTGATCATCTTCAGGTAATGTTTCTAACTGTTTAAATATGACAGTTTGAATTTTATGCTCATTAAGATCTGAAAAATTTTTTATGTCAAATTGCTAAGCACCTAAGCTTATATTAATATTATAAATATACTTTCAATGTCAGAACAAAGCTTATGAAACCACACCATAGGACAATGTTCACATGATACAATTACTTGCTTTTCTTTCTTCAAAGCTTCATTGGAGTTACTGCATGCTAAATTAATCGCTAAATAAGTAAATTATACATTAAATAACCTTAATAAAAACATCAATAAAACATAATAAATTCATAAATCATTAAAAACCTGTAACTAATTCCATTGCAACAGACTCTGATTCACATTTAAAAATATATCCAATACAACTTTCATTTGATGAAGAATCTCTACAGGTGAAACCAAAATGTAATTGATTTCTAGCACCCTAAATTATAATATAATCGCATGATTTAATTATTATAATTTTAGACTTGTTAATAATTTGTATCAAACCTGCACACAGTTAATTATATCTTTTAATTGTTTATGTAAAAGAATTTGTTTGCGATCTGGGCTTATTAATCGTAAGTCACTTCTACCAATTTGAAAAACCATTGTTCTGTTAATTTCTTCCGCTATATTAGAGTTTTGTCCCTTAAAGTAATAAAATTTCATACTGAAATATAAAATAATAATAATGTGTTGTTTAAAAATAAAAATTTATACTTACATTATTCTCTAGGTTTTTAATTGGGTAATTTATAGATCCAGATCTTGTTCTTGTAATCCTATATCAAAAATAATATTTAATACAATTCAATACAATTTTTAAATATACTTTTAAACTTAATTTACTCTAATTCTTTAAATTGTTTTTCAGCTCCAAACGAATAACCTTGATTTTCGATTCCAGGCGATAAAACTGTCATTGATCCCCGTCTTGGATCTGAAAGATAGGTTGTGTTTTGATCTAAAGACTATAATCAGAAAATATATGTTAAATATTTTAATACTAAATTATTATTAATTAACAGGAAAACTAGTGGTAATTATACTAAAATGTAAAATAATAAATTTTAAATTTACATTTATTTGGGATCCTCGTCTTGAAGTATTGGTACTACTTGACTTTTTACTTTTTTCCAATTCATGTAAACGAAATTTTTCTAATGCATCATCAATAAATGAATTTGGAACTTTTTTTTGAGACACTCTAATTTTACCAACATATAGCACCTAGAAAATGATTAATATTTTTCACTGAATAAGAAACAATACAATAAAAATAATTTAGTATAACCTTCAAAACTTGAACATAAAAAACTTAGATAAAAAATATTATTGTCAATTGTATTTATGTAATATTAAGTATAGTTATAATTTACATACTATTTTAAGCATGTATTTATTATTACCTCAAAAAAATGAGATGAGTTAGGAGATATATCAGCACACAATGAAGTTAATGTCTGTGCATTACTTAAAGAACGTCCAATACTTTGTAATGATTTATGTGAATTTTCTTTCATTGTGGAAAATAACTCCATTACCTAAAAAAAAAAAAAAATAAAAAAATACTAAAATTTGAATATTTTCAGACCACTGTTGACTAAAACTAATGAATTATTGCCGAACAAAACAAAATACTTTCTAGGCATTCTAAATTTAGAAGTTGGAAGGTGTTCAAATTGTCTATACATTAAAATACAGTATGTCATACATTAAAACAAAATAGGATAACATTTATACAACACATTTCACGTTTAATTTATCATTAATAATGATAAAAAAGTTGTTTTATTTAGTTATTAGTTATTACTAATTTTATTTTATAGTAGAAATTTATGTAAAAATCATGAAAGATAAAATACATTAGGTATCTTAAAATGTTTTGACTAAAATGCAAAATAATCAAAATACTATAAAACTACTAAAAAAGCTGTAAATTAAATAATTTGGTTTAAATTCAAAACTATATACAAAACTATATAGAACTATTATAAATCAATTAACCACAATCAACAATTGTGATGAGTGAGTGTGAACATTTCTATTCATTATTGGAAACTTAATTAAAAACAACATCTCCAATTTATTTTAAACTAATTTAAGTTATGAAAATAAACAATAATTATAATTGAGAGATAATAATTTAATTAACATATCAATAAATAAGTATTTTTTTTCATACACCTTTTTTTTTATATAAAATAATTTAATTAACAATAAATTCAAATATTCCTTAAATATCTCGTGTATTTATGTAAAAAATATATAATACCTATGCCTATATTTCATATTAACTATTTAAAAATTATCATTTTTTAATATGTTTTAAACATATCTACTTGCTAGATAAAATTAACACTTAATGATCAAATCATTGAATTTAATGGTCAAAATACTAAATTTAAATATTTGTTGGTGTTAACTCTTTGACATACAATACTGTTATGATACATTAATACATTTTGTTAACCATAATTTAAAAGATTATTAAATGGTAAGTAGTACAGCATTAACCATTCTAAGAACTTATTAAAATGATTAATAATTTATACTTATAATAATACAACACCATCAATTGTATCATTATTTTTTTAATGGGTAATCAAGAAAAGTCACTGTCATTAGAAGCTCAAGAGTCAAGGCTACAACAGAGAACAGACTAAATATAAGACATGTGATATAATTATCATAAAATATTAAATTTAAACAAAAATAATAATTTAAATTACTGAAATTATCAAAAACAAATTTATATAATGTAGGTACAGATGAGAAAATCTATAATTTTAACTAAAATGATTTATATTTGATATTAAAGATAGTATTTATAATCCGGTGTAAAGTTATAAAAATTACTATTTTTTATTTATAAAATTAGATGTTCAATATAGGTTGGTTACAATTGTTTGTCTTTATTATTAAAGTATTAACTAAAACTCAGAATATAATAGGTAGTTATTTTATAATAACATTTTATATTTTTACATGTTTTTTTAAATAACATGCAGCAATGTTACTATACATATAATACTAGTTCACCTTGTCCTTGGTCACAATGAATAACGTTAATTCATGTTCCTAACCAACATCATAATTTTAACTCCTATTATTTTCAATGTTATTATTGAAGTTTTACTCATATAGCTGGTCAGTTTAATAATAATATTAATACAGACAGGATTTAATCACGATCACTAAAAAATGAATAATTCCAATTTTATTAAAAAATTTAAAATCATCAAAACGAATCAAATCCAACCTAGTTATACATCTTTTTGAAGCAAATTATAATTAGTTTATAATTTCATAAAACATTATCACTTATTAAAAACAATTTGTTCATACATAGTACAATATTAATTATAAGGAAGATTAAACCTTATACTACTTTTATAATAAAAAAAATTCAAAAGATAAAATATACTAGTTGTGAGACATTATCTGTTATAACTAGCATGCAATTAAATATAATAATTGTGTAAAATAAAAAATCTCCTTACTTCATCTGGTTGAGTTGTAGTGTAAACATGACAATGTACATTGTTTTCATCTGCCATATCTCTAACTGCATAAAAGAATGTAGAAACATCGCTGTTTAAAAATGCTAATCTGGTTATGTACTTTAATTTGTGTTGAAAAATTAACTTATTCTTAGAATCCCAATTTTCATAAATCACAAGACTGACATCTTCTATTCCAATTCTTACCTTTTAAAATATCATAAAATAATTTATATCACTAATTTATTTAAACTTATTACTTAGAAACTATTTAACTTATTTTAAGAAGTACACATTATAATAAATAAGCACCAGTATAGTATTTAACATAAATAATATATATGTATAATTTATAAAACAATGAATATTCAATTTTTAATAAAAATAAATAAGTACTTTATAATTATATAGTATAAACTAATTACTATTTCTTGTTATATTTTAAATTACTCAATAAATCCATTTAATGTTTAATAGAATTTTATTAACCTGTGTAGTGTGTATTTATACATTTATAATGATCAAGTAGTAAATATGAAATTAATAAATTAGATAATGATATCCTAGTAAAATTTAAAATTATAATTTTTACTGTTTGATGAATACCTAACTAAATATTTTATTTTTATTTTTCAGCTATTCATATTTCAAACTCAAAACCACTATCCCAAATTTCATAAAAATATCTCGAGCAAGGACTTAAATTTGAGTCTGCAAATTGCTTAAATCAAGATAGAAAGTATTTCAATGCCTGCTCATTTTGCCTTATCTACAATTCCGATACTCCGATACATACAATCAATATTGCTCCAATAAACAGGTATTAATATATTTAATCAAATACATTTTAAACACTTTATGGTCTATAATATTTAATCAATTTATAAGAAAGCATTAACAAAATATATTACTCGTATAATACCTACCTGTTATGTTATTGTATAAATTTGTTCTATTTCTATTAAAAACTTTTAATTTCTTACCGGTATATTTTATTTAGAATTCAAATAGTTATAAGTAAGTCATTAATTTATACACAAGAATATTATACTTACTTTTTTGTGATTATTATTTTTCTTGATTTCTGCAATAATCCACGGGATCATTGGGTTTGTAAGACGTTTGTTGACTGTACAAGAGCTTAAGTATTCAACTTTATATAGTTTCATTTTGTTGTTTTGTAAATATTATCTTTAATAGTTTTTCCAAACAGTCATTGCTTTAAAATAGTGCAACATAAAATGTACTTTAAGTTATAAATCATCAAACTACAGGTTTCTAGGTACCTAGTAGAAAAACCATTTTATATAATTCAATAAATCTCAGAAAAAAAAGTACCAAATAAATAAAACGATGTAAAATTATTACACCTATAACGATATTATGTAAATATCATAATTTTAATTATTCCCATTCCCAATACAGTACCTAGTATAATACACACGTTACGACTGTTACGAGTTGAAACCGTTTAATGTATCTGACATATTATTATATTTAATATTTAATATATTTTACCAGTTTAAAAACAAAACTGAAATGATAAGAATGTTATGTATACAAAACGCAGAATCAACTGATACTGATCACTGATGAGGAATGAGATAGAACATGACGTGCCAGACTTCATTTTGGTATTTGACATAATAATATTATCATCAACATAAAATATTATATTGATTATGCATGGAAGGGGATCATTTTACAAATACTCAAGGCTATTAGGCCAGTAGGTATTGGCTACTTTTCAGTTTTCATGAACATAATAAATTACCAAGTTAATATTTTCAAATTTTTATTGCATATTCACGTCACGATTCACGATATTACCTATTGTGAATTATATGATAGATAATATATTTTTATTTTTTGCCGCTCAAATTTATTAAAGATAATAGTACCTATATATTAATTATACCTGGTACAAATGTTATAAACATTTTTTATCAAACTAATTTCTCAAAATTTTAAAAATTATTTTAATTCCGCTAATCTGAACAAAACAATACTAGGGTCAAGCTGGTGAGAGTTGTGTTATTAAATATTTTATTTAGGTATAGGTATTAGGTATATAAGTTATACTAAATAGGTAGGTAGGTACTATACAGAGTGGATTTAAAAGTACCTACTAGTGGTAAAGTGGTACTAAATAAATAGACAAACAATTAAATTATTAAATTATAAATAGTCTTAAATTGGCTTTATATTTTTCCTTCTATGCCAGCAATTCACTACTTTATCATATACGGGTCCACATATTGTTCTTAAAACCGTTCTCGAAGGTCCTTTGTCGTTGTTCGACTCGTGTTGTGGGCCATACTTCACATCCGTATGTAATTGTGGGTTAGGTTACTATCGCCGTAGGAGAAGATCTTCGAAGTTCGATTCAAAGTATTTAATTAGAGCAAAGTACGCCCTTCCCCCTTAATTAATTCGATTGCAAATTTCATTTTGCCAATCATTATCTCTAGTGATTGTTGCGCTAAGGTAATTGAAACTTTGGGTTTTTTTAAATACGTATTCTTCTATTGGCTCTATTGCAAGGTTTTCATCTGCACTGTTCTCTATTTCCATAATTACGGTCTTCTCTTCATTTGACGTTAGCCCTATCCATTTTGCTTCGTTTATCAGTGATATTGTGTTTTATAAGTATAACTGAATCCACCTTGAATGTTTACATGGTCTGCAATTCCTAGAACGTCTAATACAATTTCATCTATTTCGACTCCACGGTTGTTCCTTTGTACGCTACGTATTACTTTTTCGAAAGCGATGTTGAAGAGTAATGGCTAGAGTGCATTGCCCTGTTTTAGCTCAGTCAGTACATCAAACTCGTCTGATACTTTGATAGTGTAGTCCACTTTTACTTAGTACCGGCATGTGCCGTTCATGCACGTTCTTGTCAGTGAGATAATCTTTTTGAGGAATCCAAGCTCATACATTATGTTATACAATATACAGGCTGTCTTGGTGAATGCTATCGGACGTTTTTTTGAAATCTACGAATATCTGCCAAAAATTTGACTTGAACTCATGTTTTTTTTTTTCATTAGTTGTCTGATAATTGATAGTTGATCAACATTTTAAATCTACCTTTTCGGAATTCACACTGGTAGTCTCCTATAAAAACACTCCTCTGCTATAGGTTTCAGTCTCCCTAAGAATATTTTAGAAAATACTTGATACGTCGTGTTCAATAGGGCTATCCCTCTATAGTTGTTACATAATATTTTGTCTCTTTTTTTGTAGAGAGGTATAATTATGACTTTGTTCCATTCATCTGGCAGTCTTTCTTCGTCCCATATGCGCTTGCATAGTATATGCATTTCCTCGTGTATTTTTTACCTCCTAGTTTAATGAGTTTTGCTAGTATTCTATCCTGTCCTGGCGCTTTCCAGTTCTTTAATTAATATAATTAAAGTAAAGGTAAATTGCCTTCATTGTTTCATCAATTGTTATCTCCTTGAGTTCTGGCTAAGCTCTTTGTTCTATCTATTCCAAAACCGGCGTTTTTGGCATTTTACTATTAAGTAGTTCTTAAAAGTATTCACGCCATCTAGAAGCTTTAGCTTGTGGCTCTATTAATATTCTATTATATTAACCTTTGATGGCTTTGAACAGGCACGTACACAAAAAAATATTTTTTTGGGGGGGGGGGGTTTGGTTTTAAATTTTTATTCTTATGTAATCTAACCTAATAGGTTATAAATAATAAAACTTATTTCCTGAAATTTGGGGGGGGTTAAACCCCTAGAACCCCCCCTTGTGTACGCGCCTGGCTTTGAACATTGGGTTGAACTGTTTGTATTTTTTTATGGTTGTAAAAAATTGTCTCACATTATCTTGTGTGTAATTTTGTTCAATGGATCGTAGGAGCTCGTTCATAAATTTTCTTTTATCTCTCTATAAGACTTTTGCATTCCCTATGTTCGGTCTTAAAAGCTTCCTTAAGGTGTGTTGTCTGATTGTTGATATAAACACGTCTTGACTCCTTTCTCTTTAAGTCCTCATTTCGGCACTTATCGTTGTACCAACTCTTTAATTTATGCTTAGATTCTCCCAGTGTTTTCTTTGTGGCAGCTATGATGGGTTCTTTTGTCGTTTTCCACATGTGTTCTATGTTCACTTCATCTACCTGGTTCACTTCTAACTCCTTCTCGACTTCGTGAATTTATTTATACTTTTTTCTTCGTGCATAAGTTTGGTGACATTGAATTTCATCATTTTATTATTGGTCTTACATATTTTCTTTAGCTTGATTTTGCATTTGGCTATGATTAAAAAGTGATCGGTATCACAGTACACCCCACGGTAGCTTTTCACATCCAAGATAATGGACCTGAACCTACGGTCAATGAGTATATGGTATATTTGGTTGTAAGTATATCCATGAGGTGATTTTCATGTAATATCTTTGTGAAGAAAAGTTGTACTGCAATGATCATGTTTCTCGAAGATGCAAATGTTATTAACCGTTGATATTGCTTCTTTCGTGGAGACTTTGTAGACCTATTGTGGGTACAAACATCGTCTCCTTAGTCTTTACCTATTTTTGTGTTGAAGTCGCTAATTATGACCGTTGTCGTGTTTTTTCGCAGTTCATAAAATACTTTTGTTATCTCCTCATAGAAAATATCCTTCTCTATATTATCTTCTTTGCATTCGGTGGGTACATGTACGTTAATTATGAATAAATTTATTGGGTTCGTATTTAATCTTATCGTGCTTCTTCGTTCAGATATAGGGTTGAATTCCTTTACATAACGCACCAAGTTTTTGTATACGGCAAACTCCACACCTAGTTGATGAACTCTTTCCATGCCACCATAATATATTGTGTAGTTTTTGACATTTAATTGGCATGTATATCCGTCCATCTTATCTCTTATAGCGCTGCAATTTTTATTTGATATTTATCCAGTACAATAGTACATCGATTAAGTTCTGGCATGCTCCCGTTCGGTAAGGACTCAGGGCATTCCAAGTCGTAATCTTTATCTCCTTGTTTTTTTAGTTTCCAATTTAATTTGTTTTTTCAGGATCTCTAAATGTTGTTCAAGGCTTTTTTGACAGTGGCTTCTTAACAATGTTTTTTTTTTTACTGGATCGGGTTGTCAGCCCGAAGCCAAACCCGGAGGACCAGAACTCATTTATAGTTTTAGAGCCATGCGAAATACGTTCATAGGAAATATTTTTTTGAATTAAGTCTTTTATGTAAAAAAACGAAATTCAGGGTCATGCATTCAAAATATTTTTCACATATGTACAAAAAATAAAGACAATAGGTACGTCTTGCTCCTTAGTAAACTTGACCATTGCAGAACTCATGTTTGAATAACCGTTGTCAACGAGTGTTCAAACAGAAATGAGAACATTGCATGATTTCATCAATAATTACTAATAATTATTATCAAAACAATAAGTCGATCGCGACACGAACGCGATTTGACTGCTCGAAGACCAGTCAAATCGCGTTCGCGCCGCGAACAAATTTAAATCGCCGATCGCGATCGCGCAAGGAAAACCAACTATAATTTACATTGTATCAGCAGCCGCGCGATCAAGGCACGCGATCTTAGATCGCGGTTCGCGATCGCGCAAGGGAAACCGTAACTATAGTGTGTTACCTGCCTTCTATTTTTATCGTTAAACACACTAGGTACCTACCTAGTACCTATATTACTGCGGAGATGTGTAACAACATATATCAAGAAGTGGGTATATATAGGTAGGTACTTTTAAATTTATAGGTAAATACTGTAAATTACTTTTAATTTTTTTCACGATTAATTTGAGAATGAAGTTCAGTTTGTTTTAAAATTTAAAGATTGTTAAATTTAAATATTTTCCAGGTGCTTGCAGGTGGCCAGAAGGTATATAATACTATTTTATCAGGTTGATTAATTGGATTTAGAGTAATTAATTATAGTAGGGTGATAACTGATAAGTATGTCTATGAATGTAGGTATGTTGTATAATATGTACAATTATAAGGCTAGGATCACACTATGCGTTTTATCGGTTGCCGACCAACAGGAGTCCATCAGTAGTTGGACCGCGATACTTAAAATAAAATAGGTTTAAATATAACATGCGTTATTAGGGACAGACTATTATGAAACATTCACGATTTCGAAAAATTGAGTCTTGGTTTAGTTCAAGAACCAAAAAATGTGAAAAATATATAAATGTGAATAGACACATAGGTACATTTCAGAAAATGCTACATTTCCACCACTTATTTGGGCAGAATTATCATCTTCATTATTACGACCTACCAATGCATGTGAGTAATTCGGCATTTCATTCATATATACCTAATCACATTTTAAAGAAAATGTTTGTAAAGAAAAACTAAACATATTTATGTAACTCAATATTATGAAGCAAATTGCAAAATCAAACTTATATTTTTTGTTAAATAAGAAGTATAGGTATTCTGGTATTCATACTTCAAAAAAAATCGAAAGCCTACAGCAAACAAACGTCGTATTATTATATTTTACATAATTTTATATTATAAAAAAATATAATATTATATACTATTTTATTATTTTATTTATTGGAGGAAAATAGTGAAAAATTATTTTTTATTTTTTTTTTTGGAGGAAAATGGACCCGCTTAAAAATATATATGAAGACTAGGGACAAAAGAAAATTGATAGAAAAAGCTTAGTTTCATATTCAAGTTAAAAAAAAAATATTTAAAAAAGGCGAGTAAGCTAGGTTATATAGTTATATAGGTATTAGATATTAATAAGTATAGGTATATAAGTTTATAAGTATATAGTCATATAGCTACTTATTTAATGTTAGGGTGGTTTTAGGCATATAAAACATAAATATCATAATACAAAAAAAAATTAACTAACCTAACAATATACATAAAGTACGTATATTTATATACATTTATTTATAGTTATAATAATATGACTGAAAGTGGCGCTAATAACAATTTTTGAAGGTACAAGATGGCTCAGATTACATAATGCTATTTTATTACTACATAAAAGATTCAAACTATAAAAATAAATACCTGCAGTATAAAGTATAAAAGTGAATGTATATTAAAATAATATTATATTTGGAAGTTGATTGCCATGTAGATTGTAGTATTTATCTTAATCCTAATATTATATAAAATAGTAGCTATACTTACCTACCTATTCTTACTTATATACGTAATACGGCTATAAACATATAAGTATATAACTACCTAATTGTACAGCTATTTAATTGTAGGTTATTAAATATTAGGTTAGAGCTATTCAGGTTTATGACATGTACATGTCATATAATTGAGATGAGGAGACATAGTGTAGAGGAACGTGGAATCTCTAAATGGAGTACCAGACTGGAAAGTAAGAGCAGCTAACAGGGAAGATTGAAGGATTAATTGTTCAACGGGATGGCCATAGTGGCCTACAAGACCCAAGAAGAAGATATATATATTATGTAAAACCTTATAGTTACAAGGGTGTTTTGAAAATTTTCGTCAACATTTGTATAATTATTAAATTATAAAAAAATACTAACAAAACTTTATTAAACATTATACAATACCTAGTTACTTATATTATCTATAGTATTTTTTTTAAATTATACTGAAGATTACACAAGGACCATAGGTATAAGGTGTAGGTTTCTACCTACGGCTATAGATACTATATACTATACTACTTATGTATAATCCGTATTTTTATTTTAATCGTTCATAGGTACGACTGTAGAGTTTTTAATTTGTTTTTTTTTTAGCTTAAAATTTAGTCTAAAAATAACGTTAAAAATATTTAATAATACATTACCTATTATAATGTAGATAATATATTATACAATAATGAATTGGTAGTAGGTAGGCATAAGGCTACTTTTAATAATATTAGTATTCGGTTACATTAGACTAGATTTATTCAATATAATATATTATTTATATGTGTTTTTATTTTAAAGATAAGTATCTATAGATAGGTACTGCATAAGTCATATATAATAAGAAATCTAATTATATACGATACACAATTTGGATGCCGTAAAACCAGATAGGCATTCATTATGTTTTGTACCTATAGAAATAATTTACTTTTAAGATTGATACTTGATTTTTTATATAATGGATATTGATTGAAAGTTTCTGCGTTTTTGATTGATCAGTATCTAGTTGTTTTACTTTAATATGCAGATGGACCAAATTAATTCGTTTGTGCAAAAACATAGGTAGGTATGTACCAAGTAACGGGTGTTTAATATGATAAGAATTATTGATTTATTCAGAACTAGATGAGAAACGCCTTTACGGAGAGTAAATGCTGAGTGCAATGGTTTGGAAGTGTTCATTTTGACTCTCTTGAAGTGTATCAAAATTCAAAAGGATAGTAGGTTGAGATTTTTTTAGAGGTTATTGGAGCCTGTGGGTGGTGAAAGCTATGCTGTTTACGTATAAGTACCAGTAGGCAGTAGGCATATTGATGTAGATGTATTTAAAGTAGTTGGCTGATTAGTTGATAAACGTAAAATAGAACCGGAGATTATACTATTTATACTACTTTTTAAGAAACTCCAATAAATTGGAGGTATTAGTGCAAATGTTTCAGCACCCACTTGTGTTGCGAAGTATCGATCGTCATGATATGATTTTAAAGGAACTAGGAAGTACGGGGACGGAAAGGTAGTGTTTTTCGGCGTAAACAAAATAAATGTCAGCATACCACACAGTCAAAAGCTTGAGCAACATTTAAGAAAACTGTGAGGCAGTATATATTTTTTTTAATGTGAAAAAGATAGTATTGATTAATATACTTAGTTGAATGAGAGTTATAGAATCCAAATTGGGCGCTGGGTAATATTTATTTTTTTTATTAATTATAGACATGCGTTTAAGAAGTTTCTCACAAAATAGAAAAACTGATTATAGTTTGGTATGTGAACTAGGGATTTACAACTGATTTATTAAGTTTAGAGAATATAGCAATAATTATTAATTGAAAGTTTCTATAGGTTAAATTTGATCAAAAACATTTACCTATTTATATAAGTATAATCATTAAATCATACTATTTCAAAAAATATTGTACGGGAAAAGTTTTTAAACATCAATAACATCAGTTGGCATAGTAGAAAGATTTTTTTGTCATGTATAAGAAACATAGTAATAATATTAATAATCAAATAATCAATAGATCAATAGAATTTTATGAAAATAATTTAACTAAGAATAAATGGTAGAAAATTTGTTTTTAATCTTAATATATTAGTTTTATTGTTTCTATTTTTAAGCTTAAGATAAATAAATGTTTTTTTTTTTTTTTTGTAAATTTTGAACAATTGTTATATAAATTAAAATCTGTGCAGAATTGTCTAGTATAAGGGATTTAATATTATTAATTACACACATTTATATGAGATTATAATTTATTAAAATTTAAAATACCTTTAAGCAATCTTATAAAAACAATTAACAAATGCGTAATAATATAATGTAATAGTAGGTAAATGATATTTATTTATTTTATAGATATTTTATAATTGGACAACAGTGTATGGATCAATAACAATTTGTCTAGATTGAACAGAGTAGATATGTGTGTTTAAGAAACAAATACAACAAAAAATATAAAAAAAAATATTAAAATACCAAATATTTTTATCATTAACCATCGATTGGAAGTTACTGATTGAAAGTAACGTAATATTTGAGTATGTGCTGCTTCAATACTTAGTTCAGCATCTTGAACATTGGAATCAATTCTAGAAACAACAAAAAGCTTAAGTACCTATTTTTTTAATATTAAATATTGCTAAAAAAAATAAGTATCAGTTATTTTATTATTTAGTTATTAATTATTTCATACCTCTCAACCATCTCTTCTTGTTCTTTAACCATATGTGCAAGTTGTTGAAATATTCCACCCAATTCTACAATAGTTGATTCAATATTTTGCATAGTTTCTGCTCTACTATACAGATATTGATCCTATAAAATAATAAATAACATATCACAAGGTCATATCTTAGGGGTCCAAGGGGCCCGTTTACCCCCTCCCTATAATCCTTTCAATATTTTACAAATGCTTAAAGTAACTATGTATTTATAGTATCATCATAAATATGTTCAGTCATAAATGATTTAAACCAATTAAATTAACAATTGACTGTTTTCACATTATCACTGTTTTGTATCATAATATTTTAAAATATAAATATAGCGCCTAATAATAGATTATTTGTTATTGATAGACCTAAATTCAATAAAATTACAATATACATATTTTGGACCCCCTCCCCCCAAAAAACAAAATTTTTGGATACAGCCTTGATAAAACATAATATAAACCTGTTAAAAATCTGATTGGAAAATATCAATTGAATAATATGATCATAGTTTAAACTATTTATAAGTAAATAGGTACATTTTATTTTGCTTTAAACTTAATTGTTATTAGGTATATTATTATTATTTGTTCTTACAGTATTGTCATATACGGCCATTGCTTGTGTCTGTTGTGTGACTTGCTGTAAACGATCTTGATCACCATTATTATCCATGTTGATAGCACATTGATTACTAGACATTAAAAGAGAATTTTGCCTTGGAACTAAGGATGATGAATCTGATAAAGCAGCTAAATTATTTCCTTGAGAAAATTGATCTCTTCTTGATTTGGCATGTTTTAAATTCTAAACCAAATATTTTTTAATTTTTAGTATAGCCATTGGTTTAAGGATAGACTATTATAGAAATTATATTCTAAAATCAATGGTTTAACCACTACACATAAAATGTACAAAAATACAAATAAAAAAGGGTTAAACAAATTTATCATTAGGATATATAATAGCAAATAGTTAAGTATTTTCTTAAAGAAATTTCATTAAATAATTGAAATGTGAACAATATTTTACATTGCGTATGTGAAACTGATGGCTTGCATACCTTTTATATTTGATTTCTATACTTTTTAGTTTGCTAGATTTTAAAGTTCTAAAAATAGCTTTGAATTGTCCATCCCCATTTGAAATTATAGAAACTTACTTTTGTTCTAATTTCAAGAACTAATTTAAATTCATTTGACATATTTGCCAACTTTGATTGTAGTGACAATACAACACTAGACTCATGTGACAATAAATGCTTTCGTCCAACATTATTTTGAGCAGCTTTTTGGAGTTTAGCAACTTCTTGTAATTTTGCAATTTGTTGATTTAAACTATTCAAATCCTCTTTAATAATATATGTCAACTCTTGAATTTCCTGAGGTCGGTCATTAAATAATGATTTCCGTTTGGCAACTAAATATCATGGTTATTAAAAATATATTAATATTTTATATTCAGCAAACATTTAAGTAGGCATTATTAGCAACAATAAGATAGGATCTTTTTAATTTTTGTTTTCTATAGGTACTATTTTTGTAATTTTTAGTACAAAATAGAAACTCAAAATCTATGGATTACTATCATACCTATATATTTTTGTTTTTATACAACAAATCTACTGTAGTCTGTTGTCGTATACTTATTAAATAATTCAAATAATTTTAATTAGATATGACTATATATTGTTAATTTATAATTTCAGTTTTGAAGTTTTTAAATTATGACATCAGATAAATATCAAGTAAAAAGTAGAATAATATTGATAGTTTTTAATTTTTATAAAATTATCAATCAACAAAAATATCTAACAAGATTATAAAATTTAATTCATGCTTAAAAACTTACGTAAGGTCAATTTTTCTAATTTTGCATAAGTATTACTAATATTGAATCCAACACTTTTGGCTATCATCATAAACTCTCCATAGCTTTGAAGAGCTTTAACTTTTTTTACATCTCGAACTTGCACAGCTCTTGCTATTTGTCGACCTTGAAGGGATCTGACTGCACTATTGAATTCAGCAGTACGGTCTCGTGGCATTATTTTATTTATTTCTTTTTCTTTTGAATAAATAACAGAAGACTCCTGAGTGTTGAAATTATTTGTGAACGTTTGATCTGAATCAGAATTTCCTCGTCTTCTTCGAGTAGTCATTTAAGTAATATGGTACACTAAATTGGTAACAAGAAAATGTAGTTAAAGTAATTATTGGTACCACAATAAGTTGAAGCACATAAAACACATCATGAACTTGGAAGCCAGTTTAATATACAATGATGACACTGACACTACAAATTTACTTTCTATTTGTTATCAAACTATAAGTACATTTTCTGAACATGTTTACCTGTTAGTGAATTTCATTCAAATGTTTATCTTTAAAAATGTCAATAAAAATTATAAAAGATCCAAATTGCATCACAGTATTTAAGCTAATTATGCTTGTAGTCTGGAAATTCTTTAGTGAATTGAGATTTGAGACTTGAAACTTGTAAGTGTCTAAGTCTTTACTAAATATTTTGTTAATTGCTTTTATTGACATACAATCTTAGATACTTAATGATAAGGTAAACTTATCAAAAACACGTATGCGGTCGGGTTAAGTTAGGTTAACCCATAGACTTATAGAAATAGACGGAACATTTGCCCAGAGGACTGGGAGGCGTGGTCGTGCCAAACGGATTAAGAGAGATACCTTTAGTTTTATCATAAGAGTGAGAGAAATAGAACTGTTCCGAGGACAGCCAATTAGAGCGTTTGTTCAATTTTATTATTTTCTAAATGATAAGATAATTATTTGTCATGATAGTAATGATGGTATAATAATATATATTTTAAAACATAACGTTTTAACTTGTAAGTTTTTCAAGTTGAAACTTTCAACTCGTATCGTTATTCTTTTTTAAAACATAAAGTATAATAAACTGTTAATTAATTTCTGTAAGACTTGTTTAGTAGTCTATATTAGTGTTTCAATTTTTCTTTGTAGTTTCTTTTAAAATTAAAAATGTTTCATTGACAAATCTAAAATAAACATACAAAAACAATAAAATAATTATTATAATATAACATTTAGTTTATTGGATTATAATAAGCATTGTAAAGTAAAAAGTAGTATTAATTAATTATTGATTCATGTGTGTAACTAATTTTGTAAATTTTTGTCTGAGTGAAGATTTGAATACATCATCGTTTATTCTGGTTCCAATATGTCTAAGACGAACTTTCAGAAATAGATCTATAATTAGATTAATTAATTGCTCTCTATGATTATTAAATACACATTGATTAGATATATGATCATCAATGTTTTGAAAAACATCCATGTAAATATCTTGCTTTATTTTAGTTTTTAGAAATAATAAAATATTATTTTTATTAAATAATTCAGTTTGGTATTGTTTTAGGTAAGCTTCAGCACATTTACATATAAGTATTACATCATTACTTGGGTTAATTAAATTACAACCGTCCCATTGTTTGAACTGCAAAAATTTTATAATACGATCTGGATCTTTTTGAATTAATATGTTTTTACAAAATAAACAATCAATTCGCTGTTTTACTTTTTTTACAATAAAGCCAGCTATATACTCAACAACATCTTCTACATAATTACTGAGACTTACTGAACTTTCAATGTAATCATGATCAGTTAATTCTTTACTTGAACCTTGGGTTATGTTATCCGTAGCATTGAACTCCAGTGGTAAAATAGTGGTAGCATCTAGAATACCACAGTTCCCAAAACATGATGCAGTTATTTGGTTATTTACAAGTAAACGTTTATAAGCATGTTCAAATTGAAAACAACTTGGATTGTTGTTAAATCCACTTCTTCCCCGAGCTGCACTGAAAAAAGTTTCTAGATGGTCCTGCGAATATTTATAAGTAAGCATATAACCATGGTTTAATAATTGTTTATCAACTAAAGTTCTATAAATTTGTATGCAGTTTTCCAAATCTAATATCAATCCAACAAAACCTGTATTTCTAGAATGATTTACTATATTGATTTCCTTGGATAATGCACAACCTTGCTTTTTGGTGATTTCTTTAAGTGTCAAACTCATTACATATGATTTGAATTGTTCTGCGAACTGTCCATATTTCTCTAATGTTTCTAAACTTAAAGGTTTACCATAAGGAGCCTTGCTAAATTTAGTTCGGCTATTTAATATATCAAAAGCTCTGTTGAAGTATTGACAAAATTCAGCTGTTGCAAGAGCATTATTATATTCAGGATTAGTGTTATAGAGGTATTTCAAAGCTGAACTCACACTTTCACTTAATACTTGCACTGCTAACTTAACCCTCATTTTTTCATTCTGGTAATGAATATGTCTGTTTGTCAATTTTGTAGCTAAATGTAAACCTTGATCCTTTTGTTTTTCATGAAGCATTCTTATAAAATTCCAATCTATACATTCTCCTTTACCATTGTATATTTTTTGTTTTTCTCCAAAACAGTTGCGAACTAATTTCATCATGTGTGCTGCATCCCAAATTAAATAAATTGGTTGTTGTGTAATAGGGTGGTCAATATAAGACTTCATGTTTTTTGGAGAAAAATTGTCTCCTAATTTAGTGCACATTGTTTTATTTACATTTGTTCCATCATAAGTAATAGAATGTAAATGAGAATTTGTTTCATGTAATAAAATAATGCATTTTGTCAATAAATTAGCTCTTTCTTCACCATTCAATCCATTAATTGCAAAATATCCTACAGGGATTTTCCAATGACTGTTAATGGCAACAGCCATAAATACAAGGATATTTGTAGCTAGAGGCCTGTCTCGCTCATCTCCATCATACCCAATTTCAGTACCCATATTTACAAATCCACTCCACTCACTCCCTGTCCATGTAACATTTTTTTTAATTGCCATTTCATCAACTGTAAGATTGATGGCAACTTTTTCATTGGCAGCTTTTAAAGAAATTGCATGTAATGCTTCATTACTAAAACCTGGTTTGCCATTAACTACTTTGTACCACCGACTGATACTTTTAGGATGAGGCAAGACATTTTTGAATGTGCTACGTACAAAATCATATGCCCTAGCTGAATAAAATTGTAGTGTTACAGCAAATTGTCTAAGCTCAGCAGAAAATTTTCCTTTTTTGTTTTTTATCATAAGCTCTCTTAATACTGAATGTTGGCAAGACTAAATAAATAATAATTAATTTAAGCATATTAAAATTAATTGGTGAATGGTAGTATTAAATATACAATTTAACCTAGTTACCTTAAGAATTAGTGATGCTTGTTCAGATAACATATTTTGTTTTTCTAGAACCACTATCATTTCCTTAAGGTTTTTTACTTTTTTTAATAGTCTTCGATTACACTCTTTTAAACATTTAATCCTTTTATCCTTGAGTACTAATTGGTTTTTAATTAAATTTAAGTTTAATTTAGCTCTCCTAGGTGTTGAAAAGTTTTCATTAGTCAAACTAGCAACATTAGATGGTCTCCAAATTAACCTGTACAAAATTAATAATAAATAAATTCAAAAGTTTTCATTTGCTGCATTACAAATTTAAATTTGTAAATTACTTTCTTGCACAGCGTGGTGTATTTATTAACGAATCATTTGTATTTTCACCGTGGTCATACACATTGGATAAAAGGGTACTAGTAGATATTTTTAGACTGTTAAATATAATATAATAGTAATATATACTACACATTTCAGAATTTTATAAATTTAACTATCAAGATTTAAATAATACCTATTTTCAACATATGGTGTACTTGATTCTGAACAACTTAATATTTTGTTTTCGCTAAGTGAGAAACTGAGAAAACATATTGTATTTCAATTTGGTGACATAAAATATACACAATACACATATTTTTAACTTACTCAACAAGTTTTGGGAGTGCGTTCTTCTTAAGTCTAGTACTAAAATAGTCCTCTTTTTTAAAATGTGATGAACATATGTATGCATAATTAGGTATCGTTCCTTTAATGTTACATTGATTTAACCACTTTTGCCTTATAGATGGATTACTAGGGAATCTAATTTAATACAATAGGGCATAATACATTTATATATACAATAACTAGAAAATTTATTTTACTTATTGTACTAAGATTAATACAAAGATACATATTACTTATAATTAGGGCTGTAATATTGTAAGAAAGTGCATTTATTTTTTTTGCATTTTTAGGTCATATTTTCTTTTTTTGTTAATTTTCGGTATTTTTAATTAAATTCCGACAATTAATGTATTAGAAAACTTTTTTTTTTGTTTTACACAATTTTGAAAATTTAAAAAAATGTTTCACGTAAAATTCAAATTCAATCAACATTTTAATTTTTTTTTTTTTTTAAAGAAACCATTTTAAGTGCAAATTATACTATAATTTTAGCATTTTATATTGTATTTCTTTTGACATTTTCAATGTTTTTTAGTGCATTTAATTCACAGCCCTACTTATAATTATTTAATTTAATAAAATGCAAAAATTATAATAAATTCATCAAATAAATATACTTATGAAATGTTGCTGTTTGGTCATTACATTTACACACAACGCATGTTTTCATGATTGAAATTTATTTCAAATTTATAAATAATAATTATAATAAATAACAAAATAGTCAAAATAAAATAATAAAAGTACAAACTGTTAATAAATATTTATAAATTTAAATAATTATAATAAGTACTTTATTAAAAATAATATTATACTTTCGATCTATTAGACAATATTACTTATTAGATAATAACATATTAACCTACATCTATGAATAATATTATTACAATCGTTTATAAATATTTCTATAAGTAATAGATATATTATTTATATTATAGAATATAGATATATTTAAATATGAAAAATTATTCCCGCGATTTTTCAACGCCCGATCCTCTGAACAAGCTCCACCCACTTGCACGCGTTATCATACCCAATGTTCCGTCTATTTCTATAAGTCTATGGGTTAACCATTTGATATCTATCCGTGATATCAATCGGTGGTGGTTACAACATTAAGGTAAACATCCTGCTGAGCGACATAAACAATAAATAACCACATAAAAATAACCATGTACAGAAAAAACAGTATACAAAATAAATACACACACAGCTATTCGCACGCATGCGCATTAAATACGATTCTGTGGTAAGCGGTAACGACTATTAGAAGTTAAAAGTTTCAAGTGTTTCAACAGACCAACAGTGAACACTGAACTGTAAGCTATAATCAACGTACTAGTGGCGGTTTGTGAAACTGAAAGCGCTGAACGCTGGATTGCTGATCCTAAGAAAAGACTGATCGATTTTACATTTTTACAGTCGATACCCGTTAGCTGCTGTTAGTTGCTTATTATTGTAATCGACGTGTGTCGTGTGTGTTGCGTCGTAATCTCGATCGCTTGTCAATCATGTCCGAGTCTGAGGGTAATTCTTTCAACGAAAATGAAGAGGATCAGGTGGTCGGGCTTGTCGAGTATATCAACGATCAAAATGCTGAGATCGAACAAGCCAATCTGATACTTGAGGCGTCCGAAAGTGATAGTTGCACTTATTCTCAGGTTTGTCTACCATCTTATTGTATGGTACTGTGAATAGATGTATTAATTAAACTTTGTTATAGGGATATATGAATCGACAAGCGTTGTATGCATGTTTAACTTGCACTGAAAAAGATAAGTTACCTGGTGCAGTATGTTTGCCCTGTATGTACCAATGCCATGAAGACCATGACTTGGTTGAGTTATGGACTAAAAGGTAGATACAATATGTTTTACTTTTAGGTATACTATTCGCATAATTTAATTATTACCCATAATATATCATTACACTTAACTTACATTTAAATTAAGATGATTACATTCATATAAAACTATTTAACTAAGTACTAAATGATACTAAAATATTTGGTTTCATTTTAAAATTATGAGGTCCAGTTATTTGCCATCCAACAACTATTTTTATAAATATATATACTTAAACAAATAATTGACAATTATCAAATACATGAATTTTTTATTTATGTGTCCTCTCTTTTTATCTTAATAAAATGCTATCTAGCCATCTAGCATATTAATATTATATATATATATATATATATTTGTTTAACGTTAACAATATATATATATTATTTTTATTTATTTATTTAATTTACTGCTCATTTATAATGTATTACTTGTTTTAAAGCCTGTAGTTCTTAAACAGTACTACAATAGTGTATAGTTATAATTACAATGAAAGAACCATATTTCAAATCCTAGATAAAAAAAAGGTGAAAATTAGGTAATAGCTCTGCTGTTGATTAGGTGTTGAGTTGAACTCATCATTAAGTAAGTCATTGTAATATATTTGATAAATTTACATTTAATAATTGATCTTTATTTACATAAAATAATTCTAATCTATGTTTGAAAGAATATTTTATGTATTTAAATATATTGTTATCATAGTATTATGTTTTATTATTTGTAAACAAATGATAGGATGAATTAATTTTTTTTGAAAATAATTCTTTTATTATATTTTTTATTATTATTTTCTATAGTATTTCCTTAAAGTCCTGTATCACTATAAGAATTTCTGTGGACAATCAATTTATTTAAATAAGTTTTTTTTATAGTACTAAGTGTGAAAAATATGATTGAGTAGTAAAAGTCTCATTTTTTATTTTCATTCAAACATTTTCAAAAAAAAATTGTATGCAATTTTTTTTTTTAATTTTTAAGATAATCATTTTGTTGACTAAATTATTTTATATTTCCATAAAAATATTAATATATAAATCTCAGGTAGAAGTAGAATGTTGTTTAAAAATTGATGAAATATATAGAAAAAATGTAACATGTTTATTCATATAGGGATTGGAAGCAGCGATTTTCTGTCTTTGTCTTACACACATGTAACATAGGGTTATAAATGTATTTTATGTCCAACGTACCAATTGATGTAATGAAGCGATAAGAATTATGAAAATGGATATGAATTTTTCATCAAGTCTACTTTAGATCGACTTTCCCATATTTTTAATTTTTTGATTTAAATTTTTCCAAAAATTGAAGTATGTTAATTTTAAATTTTTTTTATTTAATATATGGTTTTTAGGATTTTTGGGGGGTAGTATCAAAAATGTGAGAAAATCAATCTAAAGTAGACTTGACAACAAATTCATATATGTTTTCAAAATTCTTATCGCTTCATTATATCAATCGGTATAATGGACATAGAATACGTCTATAATCCTATGTTACTCGTGTGTAGACCAAGACAGAAAATCGCCGCTTCCAATCCCCTGAAAATGCAATAAATATAAGAAGTCCTATCTTTGATAGTAATTAGTATGTAATTTTTACTTTTTATTTTTTTTAAGGAATTATCGATGTGACTGTGGAAGTGATAAGCTAACATCAGAGTGTCAATTGGAACCGGTAAATAAATAATGTATTTTGTATTTCATTAGATAAATATGTCTTAACAAAATTCTAATACCTTTAATTAATACATTATACATTGTATTAACTAAATTTTACTTGAGTTAGTAGATATGAGATTTATTGTAGTTGCCTAATAAGAAATTATTATTGTCAATAAGTTGTATTTTTAGATAACAAAAGGGATATGGTGAGAGATTGTCAAAAAAATCATTGGTGTTTATGCAAAATTGGTCACTCTTATTTTACACTGACCATTGCATAAGATGTAATATTGCAAAAAATATTCTCGTAGTTAAATATTTAAATATTTTTTTAAACAGTAGATCAGCAAATACAAGTTGAATTAATCATTTTAGTCAATCTTTATTTATTATAATCATTAATTATAATAAATAAATTTATAATCAAAGATATAATATAATATGTTTTGTACTGTCTAGGTTATTAAGGTGTAATAGTGGATAACTTTTTATTATTAATTTTATCAAATGTTTTAATAACTACAATCTTTTCTTTTTTAAAACTAGTTAAAACCTGAAGCAAATGACCGTAACATTTACAATCAAAATTTTAAGGGTTTATACTGCATTTGTCAACGTCCATACCCCGATCCTGAAAATACTGATGAGATGATACAATGCATTGTTTGTGAAGATTGGTTTCATAGCAAGGTACTAATTAAATGTAAATAATTTTAGATTCAGCTATTAACAAATTATTTTATTAGCATTTGGGCACCAAAGATATGAATCCAGATGATTATTCTGAAATGATATGTTCTGATTGTACATCAAAATTAAGTTTCTTGCCAGCTTACAATCATTTAATTGGTAAGAATTGATTTGTTTTTCTATATGTAGAGATTATAATCAATATAGTAAAAATACATTTAGTTAATCAATTTATTTCAGTACCAAAAATCATAATATATTTTATATATATATCAAAATAAGCAACCATTTAAACAATTTGAAACACACTTATTAACTAAATATTATATTACATTAAAATTATTACATATTATTTTGCAGTTACTGATGATTCTGTACAGAAAATCGAAAAAGGTGATGAATCTGAGGTATGTTTCCAAATAATTTTTTTAATTAATTTCTCATTTCTGTGTATTAAATAATAATTTTCTTCTGCTATAACTGACTTATTTCACATATATGATTATGATTATTATTGAAATGTGATATTTGATTCCTAAACAAACAAAAATCATAGTTATACAAAATAATTTAATTTATTTTTTTCTATAATGTTATGTATTAAATTGCTATTTCTTGAAAATATATTTACATTTTAATTTGAAAATAAAATAATTTTTTTTTTTTATAAATAGGATATAGATGTTGTAGATACAGTCAAGGATTCTCAAGGTAAATTCTTAACTAGCATTATACAAAACATCATTCTTACAAAAAATATTTATTTTTAGATAATGCTGAAAATGAATTAAATATTGCACCCAAGGACAAGGTATGTTTAAATTACATAACAAGTTGTATATTTGTCATATAATTTTTTTTATTTAGATATCTGAGAATGCTAAAGCTGGTACTTCTAGTGAGGAAAATTGTAAATTATTAAATGCAAAAGATCCAAAGAAAATTATTGGAAGTTCTTTCTGGGTAGAAGGTTGGCGACAACAACTTTGCACATGTTCTACTTGTATTGTATGATAACAAGATAAATATAAAAATCACAATTAAATAGGCAATAATTTTGATATATTTTTAGGAATTATATAAAAAAGAAGGCGTTCCATTTATTGTTGATCAACAAGATACATTACAAGCATATGAAAATAAAAGCCGTGAAAGAATGATGGCCAAGGAAAAACAAAGTGAAGATGGTCTTTCAAAAGCCTTATCATCAATGGATAGAGTGGCAGCAGTGGAATTAGCTCATCGTTAGTATTTGTGTTTGCGTTTATATTAGTATAATAACAATATGTCTTATGTTATTTTTAAATATTTTAGAGTATAATCAATTCAAAGAAGAATTAGGAGAGTGGCTGGGCAGTTTTAAAGGTGATAAAGTAGTCAAAGTTGAGGATGTGCAAGAATTTTTTTCTGGTATGCAAGCAAGGAAACGTGCTAGGATGGATGATGGAATTCCACCAAGTTTCTGTCGTTAACTTAGTGTCTAAAATACATTTATCATAGTTTTAAAAATTTAATAATAAGCTAATTCTTTAAGTATTTCCTAGTATTTTACTTTAAAAAAAATTAATTCAATACTACATTTGTATTTTCTATTCAGCAAAATATATTATGTCATAATTTACTTATAATAATATATAATATATATCCTAATAGTTATGGTGTTATTTATTAATTAGTTCTCAGTTTAAATACAGAAAGGATTCTTATGACAGCTTTTTATCATTAATGAATGGGTGACCGTAATTTATTTTTAAATCCACATCTTTCAATTAGGTTAACCTTTATTAGATACTTTTTGATGTACAATGTGCACTGTGCAGACACATATTATAGATTATAATAGTTATGCAAATTAAATTACATAGGTAATGTCATTGATTAAATAATGTATATTAAATGTATAATATTTAATTAATGGTAATATCTAATGAACAAATATAGTACTAATATACATTTTTTTTTTAGAATGCAAATAAATTAAAAAAATTAATTTTTCCACAGTTCATTAAGTAATACAAGAAACCAAATTTAATAATGACGCCTTCATAAAATGACTAAGTTTAGCTTAAAGTATAAATAATGTTCTATTTTTTTTTTCATACAAATTTACTTACATTTAAAACTAATGATGAGAAGAAATTATACTAATATTTTATGTTTTAAAAATTGTACAGATTACAAACAACTATCAACCTGATTAATGCTATTGGCATAGTTACACAATGCACATCAACAATAGAACAGTATTATAACCAGAAAGCCAATCATTGCCTAGTCTAATAATAATTGCCAATTGCCACTAACTATATATAAAAAAAAGTATTCAATATAGATAAAATCTTAGTAGTTATGTTATAAATTTCATTGCATATTTATATGGGTATTTAATAATTATTCATTGTTGAAAATTTTAGCTATACTAGCAATACACATTTTAACATCAAAAAAGTATTTTAATAGGAATATATTATGTAAATTAACATATTTAATAAATGATAATCGTTAATTTAAAGAAAATTTTTTCCTAACTATATTGACATTTCCAAGTAGAATATGCACTTTTAACAGTTTTTTAAGTGTCAGTAATACTTTAAAGACAATATATTAAATAATTTAATTTTTATGTTCCTATAATTTGACAACAATAAATGCAAATTATTAATGATTAACTGTAACGTTTAGAGTCAAAAGTCAGTCATTCCATATTGATAATTAATTATTATTATTATTATTTAATTAAAAGTACTAGGAAATAGGACTTTTGAGTAAAAAATAATTTACAAAACTATAATTTCATTTTATGTTAGTTTAAATAATAATATGGTCAACAATAAAATGTATGAAAATAATTCATTATTATTAATGAGTGAAAAGTAGGTAAAATAATAAGGCAGATGGCTAAATATATAAATGTATTATATTTATAATTGATTTAAACAAAATATATTTTATCAGTCAAATAAAAAAAGCATTTCATTCTTAAATAATTACATTTAACATTGAATATAATATTATGAAATATAAAACAATAAAATTGAAAATATTGCATAATTACACTAATTTGTTGATAAATATATTTTTTAAATTGCTTTAAGTGTAAAGCCTTTAAAATAATATTATCATAATTAATATTATTTTACTCACTTTAAACTCTAGTTATTGTTTTGAACTTCTTTGTTTTTCAGGTCACCCAAAGGTTTTATATGTTAGTATTATTTAATCTTCGACATCTTCATCTGTAGTAAATTCTGAAATATCACTTTGCTTATCTTCTTCTTTAGTGTCATCTTCTTCATCAGAAATATCCCACTGAGGATGTTCTGTTAAAGGTTCTGGTGCTTCTTTTACATCCAACTAAAAATGATAAAGTAGGAAAATAATGCAAGAAACTATACACTAATATTTTTTTATTGGCAAATACTACATGAGTTTATTTTTGTTGGGGAGGGAAGGTTTAGTTAAGTACTTCATAGAAAATTTATAGTCAAGTACTTTCAATTGACGAACAGAAAATTTAGTAGCATTGATGGATTGATATTGAGACATTTTATTGTATATATACTTTTATAATACTCAAAATTACTTAAGTATTTGAAAATTTCTAAGTACACAAATATTAAAATGTTTCAACCTTATTAGTTTTTCTCTCTCAGAAATAATCAAATTGTTTACATTTATGTTTTGAATAAAACCGTAGGTTACTTGAATTTAAAAATATCACACATTTTTTTGAAGTATAGACAGAAAAAGTTGATAGTTTAAGAATTATAATGACTAAATCCTTGTAGATTAAATAAATAGAATTCTGTGCACATGATGTATGAATGTCAAATAAAAATATTTTATAAGCTATA
Source organism: Aphis gossypii (assembly GCF_020184175.1). Lineage (NCBI taxonomy): Eukaryota > Metazoa > Arthropoda > Insecta > Hemiptera > Aphididae > Aphis > Aphis gossypii. The sequence continues at coordinate 724,397 of NC_065531.1, forward strand.
AATAATAAAATTTAATAATAAGTAGATAATATTGCTAGGAATAGATACATTATACAACTTATTGTTTGTCTATGTCTTTTTTTTTTAATACTTACTTTGATATCATGCATTTGGTCAAAACCAAAGTATGAATCCGATCTCAGACAAACGGCAAAAACATAAACTCCAGGCCACCTAGGAGCTGTAAATTTTAATTGAATTTCTTCTTCATCAACAAGTTCAGTAACATGATATGGAACAGTCAATAATGTACGACTTTTCCGATCACTTAAATAAACCCACCAATATTCGTGTTTTTCCTGTAAAGATATTGAAATTATAAATAAGTTTTGTTAATTAAAAAAATATAAATATTATAATTAATTAGTTTATATAGTTAATATCTTATACTTCAGGAAAATATGGAGAGTGGACCAAATGTGATTGTTTAGTTCTGCCTTCAAGTACTCTATCTTTTTTATTGGCTCCAGATTGAAATTTATCCCAATCATCGTCATCATCGTCATCATTATTTGCTGAAACCTAATATAAAACAAATAACATTATTAAGTATAGATACACACTTATATTAAACACTCTTAAAAAAACAACTGGTTTAACTTCATCGTATACTTGTACCAAATGATTCTTTCATCACGAACAACAAATTATTTTATTAACTTAAACATTTTTGAAAATATTTCTTTAATATAATTTTATATTTATAGTTAAAATAAAACAATATTTATTTAATATTAGTATTTTTAAGTTAGAGCAGCAATTGAATACAAGCCAACAGGCAGATGGCCCTGAGGCAGACCCAAGAAACAATGGATAGATGGAGTGCAACAAGATCTAGAGAGGCTAGAAGTAACAGATAGGGAGGAAAGGATATAGGATTATGATTATTGGAGATCAGTGATGGTGGCAACCATAACTCTTACAGAGTTGTGAAGGCACATAAGAAGAAGAAGAAATTTTTATACTTTGTGATGTATTTCGATACATAAAAATTAAAATTCGGACAAGTAGTTTTTTTAATTATAAATAAGTATTTTAAGTTTACGTGGACTGAGTAGTAGACTAAAATTTTACTAGATATGCCTGTACAACTTCATTCAGTCTACCTAAACTTAAATATTTAAACTTCAAAAATTTTCATTTTATTTCAATTTCTATGTATTCAAATAATAAAAAAAAAAAAATTTGTTTCAGAATATGAAATTAGGTGAAAAATTTCAAAAATTATATATATATATATATATATTTTATTTTGCTTGTAAATAATGTAAGGAAAATATTTTTAAAATTGTTAATACTTTTTGAAATAATGTGTGTTTCATGATTAACGAATCATCAGTATACAACAATGGAAGTGAGAAGTCAATTAAAATGTTATTTACCACTACAATTCTCTAATGGACACTTATCCAGGAACAAGTGGCTGAGGACAGTACTTGCTCTCAATCACATTACATGATTAATCACAAGCACTGAGTCACGCCAAGCCACTCGTCTTTTATTGTTAATACAGTAAGTTCCCGTTACAACTAACTCCAAGGGACCGAATTTTAACGGAAATTTTGTTGTAACAAAATAGTTTTTCGGTAGGGGACCTCTATAACTTTCGTTATAACGGGATGTTTCGTTGTATCGGTATTTGTTGTAATGGGAACTTACTGTATTTATTTATTAAATTATCATTAGAATAACATTATTTATATGTTTAACTCATTCTATATATTCAATGAGTTAATTTCCATTTTACATCAAATTCCTATTTCGAAAAAATAAATACTTGTTTAAAAAAAATATATTATAAATACCTTTTTTTTATCATCTGTTGTTTCTTCAGCATCTGTTTTCTCTGATTCGTCACCAGAAGCATCACTAGAACTTTCATTATCTGAATCAGAGTCATCATCTGATGAAACATTATTATCTTTTAATTTTTCTTTATCTTCAGTTTTATCATCTTCAGTTTCTTTAATTTCTGAATCTCCTAACTAGACAATTAAATAATTAAATATAAAATAATATACTCGTAAATGTATATTTTAAAAGTGATGATTAAATTTTAAGCAAAACGATTCTTGAGGTTTTTCAAAAAAATGATAAAACTTTGATAAATTAGTAAATATTGGCATTATAATCTAATTAAATTACTAAATTATATGAAAATAATGTATAAATGTACAGATTAAGATATTAAGACTAGTATTTGATAATAAATGAATCAGAAAGAACACAGACAATGGTTTGAAATTAATAACTAAAAAAAGCATTTTACAAGTTTAATAAATCTTATGTACTACTGTCATTATTGAAGTTTATCAGCGAATTAAAGTCAAATTAATACTTACTTTTGCTTTTTCTAATTTTTCTTTCTTTTTAATTTTTTTCTTAGCTGATGCTGATAAAGTAGCTTTTTGTTTTTTGACATTTCCACTTTTTTTACCTTTTCCTGATTGGCGCTTTTGCTGCCAAATACCCTTAGTTGCTTTCTTTTCTTTTTCATCGTCTTTTAATTCTTTATTTTCAACATTTTCACTATTTTCTATAACATCTTCATTAGACATAGGTTTCTCTAACTTATCTGGTTTTTCTGTTTCTTTAGCAGCATTTTTTTCTGGCTCAATATGATGTTTATCTGCATATGAATCATCTCCAAACAATACCCTCATATCTCGTCTTTTCAACTGTACAGTTACGGTTACTATAGCTCCAGCTGTATAGACTGTTGTAGCTTCATCATCAATAACTAAAAAAAATTGTATAATATAAATATTATATTTTGATGAATAAACAAAATGATTAATATATTCTAATCAATACCTTCACAACGAACTTTAAAGTCTATATAGGGCATTCTACCCAATACTTTAACTAAATCTTCATACTGACTATCAGATAAAAATTTTAACGTGCTTCGCCTGTCTTCATTTTTTAATTGAGCAAGGTGCTGAATACTCCTAACACGTTTCTACAAATATAATAAAACAATGAAGAAATTTGGTTATCTAAATGATATTTACAACTAACCTTTTTATTGTCAAAATGTTTTATGTGATCCTCAGTAATGTATGGTAATTGCATAAATGGACTTTTATACTCCCATAATGCTTGGACCACCATGGGACAAAGTTTCATACAGTTTTCTATAGTTTCAATATTAAGCAAACGAGGCACTAATAAACAAATTAAATATTTAGTTTAAATATTCCCAAGCATTATTATTAATCATACAAACCTCTTTGAGCATATGCTAGTAAAATTAGTTGAGAAACAACACCAACCATTTCTTGTATTAAATATGGACATTTCTTAACTATGTACATACGATCTAAATCTAATGTATCTGCCTTAAGTACCAGGCGAGACAGATGTGCATGTATCAAAGCTCTAGCTTTAATTGAATAATTATAAGACAGTGGTGGTTCTTTTTGTGCCTTTTCTCCAAAATTATAAAGTTGTTTTATAAGCTAGAAAATAAAATATATTATGAATAATAACTAATAAATATCCGATTTATTTGAAATGTTAGTCAATAATAATAATCAAAAATAAATAAATTAAAAGTAATACCGTAGTTAATTTGAACAACATTTGTAAGTAGTATTATAATAACTTATCATAATGTAGACTAACTAAATAAAACAATTATAAATATTATATATGTATTTTAAATGTTAATTTTTTACTTGAGGCATTTCATATTCATCTGAAGATCGTTCAACAATTTCACTATTATACTTTTTTTCAAACTCTAATGAAGCACTTAAAATCATTATAACTCGTTTCAAAGGTATAGAATTTGACTTATGTAAAAAATAATAATACATTCTAGAGGTCTCTAATAAAACCTGTAAAATAAAAAAAAAAAAAAAATTAAAGAAAAACTAAAATTAGAAAGAGTAACATTTTAATTATATACAACATAATAAATTTTCTACCTTATCACCAGAATATCTGATAGATTTATACCACCACATACCAACTGTAGTAGGAAGTGCAATCATAAAAACTAATGCATATAGACCTAAAACCTATAAACAAAAATGATTAATGGTTTAGATATTTATTAAAATTTAAACCAATTGTTCAAAATATTTCACGACGATGATAATTATTATTATTAAAATATTAATTATTACCCAAACTGAATTTTCTTTTTCTACAATCCATGATGGTAATGCTATTCCAAAACTCATTGCACCAGGTCCATCTGGATTTCCATATTTTTCCCAATTTTTTCTGGACTCATCATCAGTTAAGGCTTGATAAGCTAATGTATTTAAAAATGTACATAATATTATGAATAATGATTTATTAATAAAAATTTGGTGGTCGACTGGGAAGATAACAACATAGTAGAAAGTATTATTAATTATTTTAAAATAAATATATATCAAAAAATTAAGAAACAATTAATAAGTACATATTATTTGTCATCACTAATAAGATTAATAAATTAATTTACTAATTCTTCAAATGGACCGGGTTTAATAACAAAAATATAAATATAATTCTAGTTTAGCTTAATTATTAGTTTTGTAAGCTTGTATGAATTAAAAATATTGAAAATAAAAAATTCTAAAACTAATTGATTATTTGTGGAAGTGGAAATGGGAGAAGGGTATGTGTATAAACCTTCTTGAGAATAATTTAAATTATAGTAAGATTTTATTATAGACATGTAAAGAGTAAAACGTAAAGTAATTAATATTTCTTTCATCAAATATTTAAGTAAAAATTAAATGTTTTTCACTATTTCTAATATACTGAACAAATAATTATTTGTATATTTTATTAGAAACTATGAATGAATGTTCTTATTTTGAAATATTTAATAATTTTACCTTTAGTAAGCTTCATAAATTTTTTTTCATCTCCAGTTTCCTTATCTGGATGGTAAATTAATGACAACCTTCTATAAGCTTTTTTAATTACTTTTTCACTAGTTCCCTAAACAAACCAAAAAAATGTTTGTAAAAAAAATAAATATGTAATACCTAAATAATTATGAATACTTACAATTGGAACATTGAGAATGTCATATGGATCAAAACTTGCACTCTCATAATCAAACTGGGATACTTTGTAGGCAAGAAAAGCCAATAACACCCATCCACCAATAATGATGACTTTTCTAAAATATATTCAAAATATTTGAGTAAATATAATTTAATATCTAATTAATTGTAAATATGACTCTTAAAATATATAATCTAAATTATTTTATTAATAACTATATAGAATTTATTAGAGTTTGAAATACGTACACAACAAAAATCAAATATGAATTAATTATGTCCTACACCATTAATAAATTAAGACAATTATCAGCCCACATAGTTTGTATTTAAAACAACAACATAAATAATTTAACGCTAGATTGTGTCTCTTTATATTATATTATATTATATAAAATTAATTACCTTACATAAATAAGGTCAAATTATACAAATCAATAATTCACCCAGTTTGGATTCATGATATTTAACTTTAAGAGTCTGCCCAACACCAAAACACTAAATGTCAATTAATTTGTCTATGACTAATAACCTCTGTCTCTTAGTATGTAACTAACAAAAATCTTCACACAGACTTTAAACTCCAAACCCTAAATGATTTTTAATAAGTCTTATTACACAAATTCTTTTCAAAACTATACTCTCATTCAAATCCATTAATCATACTATCATTTTCTTCCATATACATACCCACAAGACTTAATATTCAATAGCTAAGATATTCGCTAAATAGATAAGATAAAAATATAAATTTACAAAAAAAAAAAATTTTAATTAAAAAAACAATAAAATAAAACTGAATTGTCATCTTAGGTGGCATTTCCAAGAGTCTCTATTTCATAGTAAATGTCATTAAATTTACTTACTACACTATTTTCAATTTTGTATAGATTGTAATTATCTTAAATTAACAAATAAATATAAAAATAATAAAGAATTAATTAAATTGAATTTTCTAGTTTTTTAATATTTCTTACGATAGTAGTTTTCTTGAACTCTAGAGTTTTTAAAACAGTTATGTTGATCTGGTTAGATTGGGTCATAGGTGTAGGTACTCTATATTCACAACACAAAACCGAATATTTGTTGAATAGAAAAAAATTACAAAAGTAGTTTCAACTCTTACTTAATATATTCTGCTTAGTACCTATAACCTTTGACTATGTTCAAAATATAAATAACTCACATGCATGTTCTTTTCATCAGTTCCCACGGTTTAGTGGACTGCAGGACAAGCTTTTTTTTTCGGCATCCTGGACAATAACATTCAGATGCCAACGCTTTTGGATCTTAAATTCAAACAGTTAACAAAAATTTAAACAACATTCATGTATTGATGACAATTGTTGATTATCATTACCTTCTTTTTGTTTTCTCGGCCACCAGTAATACGTGCCGGGTACCAGCAGAAGAGCCAGAAACGACAATAAAAAATAGAAAAACGTAGCTCCGCTTTCATCGTACTGAAACTTTTGGCCGGCCATTATTGTTGTTTCGGGTAGTACATAAATCGAACATTTACTCCGGGAGCATGGTGCGGTTATGGGTTAATTTACATAATTTGAATAATCAAAATATTGGCCTACGACGTCGACCTAACGGAACCCTAAGATAGCAATATAATATCGCTTTAACGTTTGTAACACGTCACGTAAATCTCTCGACGATAAAAAGAAAAACTACCAGGTGTAAACGTACACACTATAAATTATATTGATGGTGATACGACGTATCGCTACGATGACCAATGGTTGACGTCCAATGTCCCCACCGACTGTCGAGTCCACCTCAAATAAGTTTGTGTATACAATAAAGGCAATATATTGTGTATCTTTAATCACGTTCCTCAACCGTGTCGGTTATCATTTTCTGCAGTGTGATAAAAATATGATAGCACGCTCACGCACTACATTCTTGGAATATAAAACCATTTGCTGTGGTAGTGGTTTTTTTTTCTTCCATGGAAGACGGTCATCAGTAAGTTGTAACTTGTAAGTTGGTCATAGTCGTACAGTGTGCTCGACAACGACTACGTGTATCATGGCGAGTGTTGGAGTTGGTAACACTGAATCGAATGAGCAGTTATTTAAATAAGTTTTCATGCTGAATGCTGATTGTCCCGCGTCGAATTACTCTCCGTCCACCGTCATTTCTGTTTCGTGCTCGCAGTTCGCTCGAGTCGCTACTCGCTCCCGCTCCCGACCGTTCGTTCCCATACGTAATTCTGTTCTTGAGTGCGTGCGTGCGTGAGTGTGGTTGTGTGCGTGCGTGTGTGTGTGTACGAGACTTGCGTCGTTCCGTTAACTGTGTCCCGTGTGTGATCCGAGAGAAGCCATTTTGTTCCGTGCACGAAAACACCTCTCGTCGTTTTGGGTTTTTCTTCGCGTCTTCAGCCAGTTTTGCCGTCTCAACGAATCGGTTTCTCTGTGTTCCCAGACGTCGTCGGTGTCGTGTGCACGTCGAACAACACCATGGCTTGCGCCACGCTAAAACGGTCGCTAGATTTTGAACCCCCTATGTGCAGACCGACCAAGAGACAAAGGTGTACGCCTATGAGCATATCGCCTTCGAGCTCTCCCCCAAACAGCTCCAGGTCCGAATACGTTTCGCCCCATTTTGGGGGCGATGTCGTCCCAAAAATCACGGCAGGTAAGGAGAATTTTTTTGTCTCGTAAACGCAAATTGCATCGGTTATGATTATTATTATTACTGTTGTTATGGCAGTGTCGATGGCGATGTCATTTGCTATAAATAAAAGCGATTGATATTAGTTGGCAGTTATCGTCTCATCATTTGTGTTACACTATTTTATATCTTAATTTTAATCATTATGAATAAAAAGTATAGTAAATCCAATCGGACTTGCCAATAATTTATGTATTGGCAGGTATTGTACTTCAACAGTATTCAGTGAATGTATTTGCTGGTTTAAATTGTTAGATGATTAGTAATGATTTAAGGATGTAGTCTATAAACTGGGATATTTTAAATTTGATACCTAATATTTTGAACAGTAATCTGTCTAATTTATTGTTGTGTAATGAGATGCTTATTACAAACAATCTTAAAATAACCAAATTGTTCATTTCATCGTTATTTTAATTGCCAATTGATCGTAGAAGTATTTTGTTTAAATTATGACATTTTAATTTTACCCATACTACCTAACTGTATTAAAATGTATATTAAATCAAACAATTATTTTGTTATTCATACTAGGTAGAGGTATTCTTTTTATTTCAGTTTGAAACTAACTTCCTTGTAGGTAGGTAGTCGTTTTTAATTACTTAACCACTGCATAGTTAGATTTTTTTATTTATACTTAAACTAAACAATGTTGTTGCTATTAATAAACTGGAAATTGTACTACTTTAAGTTAACAATATTAATAAATTAGGAATACTAAGTTGGTATTTATTACCATATTTAATATTGAAATTCAATAAAAATTGAAGAAATTTTTTTTTTTAGCAGTGATAATTTTTTAATATAATTAGTATTATTTATTGCACGTTTCCTCTAAAATTTTAACCCACAAATATGAAATTAATTAAAAATGTGGTGTTCTATGGCAAAGCAGATTAAGAAATAATTTCATATTGATAGTGGAGTCTGTTTTTAGCTTTATTATTTTGGTAAATGTCCTATGTAGAGGAACTTATAATTAAGTTAAAAAAATTCAATTACCTACTTATATTTGGATGATTTAAAAAATTAATTAATGTTGGTACCTATTATATAGTTTAAACATAGGTACTATAATACCCAATAAAGATTGTAATATACCTCTACCTATGTAAAATTATTCAATTCATGAAGTAAACATTTGAATTGTTTTCTCATGTCTAATATATTGGCTAGTAGTTTTTATACGTATCTAACTATTATGATTACAGAAACTGAATTTAATTTAATGTATTTTAGATTTATAATAAAAACATTGATAAAATGGTAATAATAACATAATAATCTAATGGTTGTTTACTATATATTGCAATTATTTTGAAGTCCATGCTACAGCTTTACGTCATTTAAGATACTTTTATAAATAAAAGTAGATTGTGCTAAAGTTTGTATGGAGAGTTGCTTTAGTATAAAATTAAAGACAAATAATAAATATAATAATTTTGAACTTAGTAGGTACTGATATAGTGCTTCAACTTAAGTTACTGACATTTCATAAAATCTAATGTGTACTCGTATCCAAAAGAATAGTTAATGGATAATGTGGTGAAAATAAGATGGTTTAAATAAAATAATACTACCTATTTTTCTAATGTTTGAATTAATGTTTTATCAGTGGAGTCATCATAAAATTATTGATTATAAATTAAATTTACAATCAATTTAATTAAAATTCATGGCTTATCTTAAGAATAGCAGTCATAACCTTCTATATATGGTGATCGAGTATAGGTACTCATACTGAGAAATTATATGATTAGATAACTACCTATAAAATAGAAAAATTGTCAATTAGTAGATTTATATTATATAAAATAAAAATGGTTTTAGATCTCTGAGAATACTACTTGTATTTTTATTGATAAAAATAATAATCACCTTTATGAAATCGAGTATTTTTGTATTTCAAATTTGTAATACTATCATTGAGACTGTCATATAAACATATTAATCTCAGATATATAAAACAACTAGATAACCGACTTATTATATTTACATAATATTATTCAGCTTATTAAAGGCAAAATGATACCAAAATTCATGCAGCTTGTACTAAACATGTACCTAAATTGAATATTTATAATGATTTATTATCAAAATAAAAGTAATGTTGTCATGTTATTTCCTTTTTATTTAATGTAAAAACATTGCCAATGTGACAAATCACAGCTAAGCTTTGAAGCTGTTGATATTATAATATAGGGTTACCAGTTTTTAAAATCACCAAACCAGGACATCACATTATTCAATAACCTTTTTTGTTTTTTAGTACCTATAATTGGTATAATTAGTATAATTATATGGAAATATTAAATACCCATCGTTATTAATTTATTTAAAATTAATAAATCAATACAATTTTTTTTTTTTACATAAACTAGGTACATTTATTTCATTTACATTTATCAGTTGATTAATAAAATTAGTTATTAAAGTTATTGTTGCTCGGCTTCCATTAACCAGGACAAAATTAATTATTATTAATATTATTATTGTATGGTAAAAAAATAAATGACTGGCTGTGACACCGTGCATGCTGTTAAAACTATGACGAATAGCAAGCCTAAATATAGGGAGTCGGTCACTTAGTTGCTTGATAAATATGTGGTACTGTAGAGAGTTAGTGTTATAAAAAATAAAACTTAAGGTTTTCAAAGCATTTTTTTTCTATACCTAGAATGTCCAAAAATGTTCCTCTGTTATTGTGCATTTCAATATTTGTGATTACATTATGATAATTAATAATGGTAGGCGGTATTAATTAGTTTTTTCTTGTTTTATGATTCCAATATTGAACACTAGATGATATAATCATCTAAATTTGTACATCAGTTTTTATGTAAATTAAATGTATAGTTATAAAATTTTTGTCTAACCTTCAAAAAAGATTTTCTATAGTTATTGTAATTTATGATTTACCCAAGATCAAAAATCATTAAAAAAAAAATAAATAAATATTACACTAACCTTATTTAACCCTGAAAATTATTTCCTAAAAATTAATATACAATTTCTGTGGTTTACATGTTTCAACAATAATTTCATTTGGCTTCACATTTATCTGATTAGTAGAAACATAATAAATATCTATTTTTATTCTTTTAGAATGAATAAAGAAAAGGCATGAATACAATTAAATTAACAATATATAAGAGGATATTCATATAATGTTTTAAAGATATATATTATTATTAAGTATTAGATTAAAAAAATAATGATACATCGCAAAATTAAATATTGGGTAAAATATCAAATTAAAGTTAGTAATTAGTAAATGTATGTCTTTGATCTTTTAATATTGCCTTAGAAAAAATCTAAATTTGAGATTTTACAAGAGTTTAGGATATGGTTATGTGGACTATATTTAATTAAATTATTTTTGCCTTAATTAGTAAAAATTAATTGACTGATAAGTATTATTAGCTGGCACCAAAAGACAAATTTGTTCAAGTAGATCTTGACAGCCAATTTTATTATTTAGAAGTTTATGGATAAATGATATCTGTATTTAGCCGTCTAGATTCTATTGTGAAGATTTTACATCTTGTATTCTTATGGCGATATCTCTTCCTGGTTTTACCAGCCATATCGATTTTATAAGCAATCATCTGAAGGAATCTTTGAGTTCAGTGTTAAACCATATAGGGAATTTTAAGTTGTTATTATTGGTAAATTTAGGTACATATTTATTTATTATATCATACAATTTAATGAAATAAATTAATACTTTTATCATTAATGAGATTATCCTAGTTAATATTGTTTTAACTCTTGGCATATTGATTGGTACAGATATTATGAAATTAAAATCAGTGTTAGCAATTGAATTTATTTTTGTATTAAAGTTTTAAAGTTCTATGTTTAAATCACTTTTTTTTTTTTAGAAATGTTGTCTGCTAGTCTAACTGAAGAAGTTCAAAGAATGCGTCGCAAGCGTCAGCTTAACATGGAATTATCAGAAAATCGTAATTTGGATGACAGTTCTTCAGACAGTTCATCTGAAAATACATTTCCATCATCAGCCAAAGATAAACCGCTCTTCACTTTTCGTCAAGTATTATATTTAATAATTACTAAACAACTAAAAAACATCATTAACTTTGTTCAGTGGCGCAATTATTGGGAGTGTTGGGTGTGCAATTCACAGGGACTCTTAGATTAAATCTCATATACGATATTCTTACTATAATCTGTATTATATTTGTTAATAATAATGTCTTTAACTGTTTTGAATTTAGTGAATAATTTGAATTACGAGTACCTATGTGAGAAACCAGTGTACCATATAACTAGGGGTACAAAACTCCGTACATTGGCCGAATCAGTCAATTTTGGCCTTGAACACGGTCTCATTATTAAAAAACTAAACATTATTATTTAAAAATATTAATATGTATATACAATGAACGGGAACCATGAACTAAGATATACAGGACTGGACACTGTTGGGTGGGCGGGTATGAGGGGTACGGTCAGTAAATGTTACGCCGCTCCTTTAAGTGGATCTGGCGCAATCTATGAGAATAACTTTGCAATCTAATTAAAACACAATTTGCTTGCTATAAATACATATTTCAAAAATCAATCATAAATATGTTTATTTTAACACATTATAATAGCATTCTATACAGTACATGCTTTAAGAATACTGTTTTAAATTTTGTATATCGTTATTACCTTGGTAAAAAATTTAAAAATGGTTAACAAATGTTCTGTGCTACTGTGTAAAAGTCGAAAGCACATTAAAAAATACTCGATATTTCAAGCGCCGAAAAGTAAAGATACTTCTGAAATATGGTCCAAAATAATATCAAAAGTTAATCACATACAAACTACTGTCAAATATTTGAGTGAACTCCACTTTACTAATGACGATATTATAAGGAATTATTTTGGTAGTTGTAATAGGTATGCTATTATTAAACAGAGGTAACTGTGTAACTGTCTGGTATTATATTATTTGCATAATTATAATAATTGATAATCCCTACCATTGTTTATTCTAATTTTTTTGGTAATAAAATAATATTAAATTAATTTTTTTCTTTTAGTTCAAGTTCTACAGATAATAATGTTTCATTTTTTTCATCTGATATAGTGATTCCACTGTCTGCTACTAAGCCTAGGCTAAAAAAAAATGCTATTCCTTCAATTTTTGAAATAAATGGTTAGTGCAATGATTTAATTACATGGATATATGTATATAATATAAAAAAAATATTTATTCAATTCATCTTATTTTTAGATCAACATATTATTGCTACTAGTAGTTCTCTAAGTGTTGGCGTTTATAACAAACCTTCAACATAAAATAGTAACTATTATTGTTCTGATATACTACAATCGTCTATGTATGAGGTACCTAAATTAAATAATAATTAAAATATTTAACTATTTAACCTTATAAACCTAATTATATTAAGAGTTTCTTATAATGAGAAAAAATAAACTAAGGTATGGAATGTATTAAGTATTTCTTACCTAAGATTTCTTTTTAGTCTTTACCACTTCAACCATCTTGTAGAAAACAACTTAAGTGGTCTCCAAAAAATGAAATTTTGTCAGAACTTTTACCATGTCCACAAAATAAAATTTTGCTAGAACTGTTACCATATCCATAAAATGATGAAGTAATATTAAATAAATATACAATAGTTCCCCAAAAATACTAAATAAATATTTAACTATCTGTTTTTACTTTTTTTATTAGTCTCCAATATCTGGCTATTTCAAAATAGAGAGCAAAACAAATTAAGTTCAAAAAAAAAAAAAATTGTCAAAACTAGTAAACACTTAATTGTAATTATATTACTAAGTACCTAATATTTTTAGTTTAAATATATAAAATATAAATACAGTATGATAAATATTTTAAATAATTTTCACACCTTTTTTATTTGCAGTTTATATATTTTATAACCAATTAATAAATGGTTAAAATTTAAAAGTTAAAACATCTTAAACACTTTATCAAAAATACATAGTATATTAAGGAATAACATTATTCTTTATACTATGCACTAGATGTTAATGATGTGCGTCGTTACTCGTTACTTAGTATTTCTAAGTAATAACATATAATATACTAATTAATCACCAGATAGCGTAAGTTCCACTTAAAGGAGTAATGCGTAACATTGTCTGACCGGCTGATAAGGCTCTGTGTCCAGTCCTGTATATCTTAGTTCATGACGGGAACCAATCCTACCCTGCCATCGTTTTGGATCCATTTTCATAATATTCGTAACCTTGTGTCTAACATCATGTTGGTGTACGGAACCATTTCCTAGTTCAGACTTCAGATCATAGGGAACCAATACCGCGATCAGCTGATGAGTTTCGCTTCTATATTGTTCTAGGGTATAACAGTATACAGTAATAGGTATAGCGGTATTAATGACTTTGCTGCCGTAAAAACAAGAAGAATTATTTTTGTTTGATTATCTAGAAAAAAAATGCAACTTATAATTATAAACTATGACATGTGAGAAAACAATATTTTTTAGTTATTATAAGGTATGACTGTTTTTCATTTTTACTAGCAGGTAAGGGCCACGGTCAGGAAATTTTCACATGGGCCCCTTATTATCAAGTTGCGCCACTGACTTTGTTAAACTAAAATTTACAATAATTAAAACTTTATGAACAGTATCACACAAAATATATAAACTGATTTTCAAATTTTTTTACTGTGTTCGTAATTTATTTCAAATTAGTAAAAAATACTGAGCTAGAAAGGAAGCGCGAAGCGCTAAGGTATTAAGGATAAGTAAGTGTAGTAAGACTATAATAACTTGGGAACTGATTTGAATGCTCAAAAAAAATTTGTTAGGTATTTAATCTTAATGCATTAATAACAGAAATTTTTCTTAAAATATATTTTACTTTGAAAAAATTTGTTTGATTGTATAAATATAAATTCTTAGATATTATCATTCGTATCTTCGTCTTCTAATTTTCGTATCTTATTTTTACCCTGAAAAGTATTTCCAAAGAATAAATATATACATTTTCTGTTGTATATAATATTGTATATACCTTAGTGTCTACATGTTTCAACAATAATTTTTGTCTGATGTTACATATAAACTTCAATTAAATTTTATTCATTTCTATTAAAAAATGATTTAAAAAAATAAAATACAGTATAAATATCAAAAAATGCTCTATAAAGCAAAAAAAAAGTTTTAAAAATTCAAAATAAATGTTACATTTTGATGTATGAAATAAACCGTGTGCTTGGAAAGCAATGTTTTTGGACATTCAGAAAAAAATGCAATTGACATTCAATTTCTTTCCCTAGTAATTGTTTATTAAAAAGGTACCAAATGTGAAGAATAAGTTAAGATAGTCTCGTTATAATGATTGGTGACTTGAAGGAGGAAGTAAATTTGGCTCTAAAAGTGAATATTGAAAGGAAAAAAAGCAGAGGAAGACCAAAAAAAAAAAGATTAATACCCAGAATAGAGAATAACAGCTAAAAAAAATAGTGATAGATGTAGATGTAGGACAAGAATGGTAGACTTCATATTTTCAGAAGCTAATAATGAAGTAAAAGGACTTTAAAAATCTTCTAAGTTATAAATTATTGCAAAGTGCCACTCAAGTAAATTCTGTTAATAATATTTGTTTTTTTTAGGTAGGAATGATTTGTGAACGTATGTTAAATGAACGTGAAAGTCAATTACGTGAAGAATATGATAAGATTTTAAACATGAAATTATCTGAACAGTATGAAGCTTTTGTTAAGTTTTCCAATGATCAATTGCACAGACGTTTTGAAGCAGCTGAAGATCCAAGCTGTAAGTTATTCTTGATTTCATATCATATTATTTAAATATTATTTTTTTAAATTAAAGACTATTACATAATACTGTAAGTTGGTATTATACGTATTATATTTTCTTAATAATTTTTAAATAATTATTCTTACTAACTTATTAAATCAATATTTATATATATATTTATTTTTCGTGAAAATGGAGTAGTTAAAGAGAATAAGTTAGCTGTGTATACTTATCGGTTTGTACCCTACCACAGGTGGTTTTTTTGTAAAGTAGGCAACTGACCAGAGTGAAAATCTACTTCCCCACTGTATACATAATAATGAAAAAATATTTTACTGTATAATTTCCGAGATAAACCTAATATAAACTTTAGATAAATGGACTATTCTTGCTATTTCTCTATTTATAGATTTGCCAAATTATTTATTCAATAGCACTGAAGTAATATACTAGCTAGAATTTTATATATTAGACAAAACGTGTAGGTGCATTTGTGTATATTGTATATCTTTGGACAGAAACTACTTAGATAATTTTCTGCAGTAGGTAAAGAAATTACTTAACTGTTCTCTTATTATTTAAATGTCATTTTATAGTGCACAGTGCTTTAATTTACAACAAAAAAAATATTCAGTGTAGGCATCACAAAATTCATAGTTTAACAATATGAACTTCTGACTTATCTATTACAGTTCTACTTTAAATTTTCTTATTTATAGATTTAAAAATTTGCTAACAAACTTGTGCCATATTAAGATATTCATTAGTGGTTCAATATCAACATTGATATGTGAATTTCTCTTTAACACATTGTCATAATATAGTGTTCCATAAATAGTTAACTATAGTTAAGTTGTGCTATAATTCGAATATTTATTTAGATATCTATTATGTGTTGAATAATTGATTTTTTTTATTTTATGATTTTAGATTTGTCTTAACTCCACAACAACATCTCCAAGCGATGGTTTTGAATTTACAACAAAATTTTAGACGCACTTAATAGACAAAATAATTATTCAGCCTTAAGTCAACAATCGACTGACTAACAATGTTTTTTATGTATTATACATTTTTGTAAACTCGATATTATTAAATTAATTTAAAATATATGAATTTCATGATAATAGTAAAAGAGTAATAATTAATTTAAGTAATCATTAAGCTAAGATTGTTTTGTTTGTTTTATTCATTTTTATATCGCGTAACTAAAAATGTTGGATATTGGCTCAAAATCATATTAAAATTTAAAACTGGCTTAAGATATTTCCTTATTTTATTTAAATAAAAAAAAATATATATATATGTATACAATTTTGTGAGATATTTTCAGTTAAACTTATTCCACTATAAAAATTAAAAATTGTAAATGATTTATTTATGTGAACAAATATTTTTTTTCTCAAACTCAGTTAAAATTTCTTTTAGTGGCTTAACACTACTTATTATTAGAGCTTGCCATTCTGATTTGTACGACTGAATTTGATGACATTTTATATATATATATTTCAAAGATCCCCAAATTTTATAAGAATAAAAATGTTGGTTACGCCACTTCCAAAGTACTAATGTTTAAGTTATTTTAAAGCGAGTTGTTTGAGCAAGAATAAAGAAACAGTTCACTTTACACTGTAGCTTGTTCATTCAAATGGATCTCGCACTTAATTCTTATATGATAATAATTATTAAATATATACATAAATTATAAGTAAAGGTATATATAGTTTTTTTTTTTTTGTTTAAGGATAAGTAAAAATTATTTTTTCTATAGGGCAACATGTAAATTATTTTGTTGGGAGAAAATACTTGTATAATTTAGTTTATAATACAAATTAATAATAAAAAAATTTATTAAAATATCAAACTAATTAGTTGTATTGTATTTACTTTTTTTTTTAGACTTGTGAAATAAGAATTATGAACAAAATGTTCTTTAAACACATAGTCAACATGTTAACCTGAAATTAGATTTTTCAGTGTACTCTGCCCAATCACGATATTTTTATTTTAATAATTAAAAATAAAAATGCTGTCTTATTGTCTAATAATTATTTGAAAATTGTTATATTTTTATGGAAATACAAGCGTTTAATCTAAATAACTATTAGTTAACATTTTAAGGGAGTCTGATATTTATTTTGACTGAAAATGCTTGAAAATATAAATTTATAAAATTATAACCATTGGTTTAATAAGTTGATTTCTTGTGTTTTTTTTACATGTCATAGGCACAACACGATAACTGTACATATTTATTTTTTAAACTTGAATTTTTGTGTTATACTTTTTCTAGCAATTAACTGAAATATCAAGTTTTTGTGAAAAAAAATTATGATAAATGAACATAGTTTATACAGTTTCTTAACTTACTTTCACTATGAATTAGTTTCTTATATTTAGGGATGATAATATTAAGTATTTTAGACTGAACTTTCTCCTAAGACATTAAATGTTCAGTACTGTTTAAATTCATACAATTATAAATTGTAATGAATTAACAATAATATAACCATAAGTCTGCTGTAGTAAACCTAGAATTCATATATCTTGATATTCGGGTAACTAGTTCAAATTGTATTACATTTAATTGAAATGAGTTAAATTGAATCAAATTGTTAAATTTTCCCATACCTGTTTCGGTATTGTTACAGTTACTGAAAACTTACAACAATTCATTATTTGAATTAGATGGTACGTAATCCCGGTACGACAGTTATTATTATTTATGACAGAATTTTGTCAGGTATTTTATTTTATTATTTATTTCTATTTTTAATTAGACTAGTTTTTTATCGTCAATAATAATTTCTCGTCTTGCATTGTGCATGAAGATACCGAAATTAGTAAATCACCTTAGGAAGGTCCGTTGGTAATTACTGATGAGAAATTAATTTGATACAGGTATTTTATCAAGTGTGTTGTGTATCTGGATCATGGTGATAAATAAGGTTGGATAACTTCCTGCCCATAATAAACGGGAAGCACCTACTAAGATATTTTCTTTATAATGCGACAAAAGCACTACTAGTTGGACATTTTTTGAGATTAGAATCATGAACACCAGACAGCTCATTATAACAAAAATGTATTCTAACTATTGAGATAGGTTTCTTCATTACAGTTTTAGTAGTTTTACCAATGAACTAATTCAATGAATTTTATATCCAAACATTTTTCATCCACATATGTGTTTGAAGCACGGACTAAGACATGGTTTAAGTTTGGAGCATGGAGTCATCAAGACTAGAATATTAAAATAATATTGTATAATAATAATATCATATTATGATCTAAGCAGTCCAGTATATCTTAGTCCGTGTCGACTGTCGAGGACTAAGGAGTAAGGACCGCATCACGGTTTAAGATATTATACTATAACCTGACCGTCCTAACCTAACCGCATTATTTATGAAGGACAGTAATCTAATGACTGGTTATCATTTTATCAGTCACACTATCACATACTGAGATTTACTCATGCTCAATGCACATTGCTCATTGCCTCATTCACCTGAGTTACTTCAAAGTTGTGGACTTTTCGGATTGTGAATGTTTTTGACGCTGAAGTGACGGCTAAATAGACTTTCTAACAACCTCACAGTGTAGTGCACGTTGTATACATAAATGTTTTCTGATAAAAAGGTAAAGCAAATATATTTCTCAAAAATTAAAAAAAATGTTTGGTATAATATTATACCTAATGACGTTTAATTAATCTATATGGTCCTTGTTACACTGTTATAGTATTATTTATAGTAAATAATGGCTTTACGTTTCATAAAACGTACTTACAATCGAATGTTTCTTGCAAAAGACCCAAAGCCACCTTATACGAGTCATGTAGTACAAATTGGTGATCCGGTACTGCGTTGTAAAGCATTCTCGGTTCCTTCAGAGAAAATTGGAACAAAAGAACTACATAATGTAAGAATATTTGATAAGCGGTAAGCGTTTTAAAACTGCCTTAATGTTTTCATTAAATTAAATAGACATTTGATGAAAGTGCACTGAGCTTTATTGTGCTGACAGTGATAATAATTTTATTGTTTAGCTAATTTATATTTTGAAAACGCTGATGAAAAAATCAAACTTAATTGGCCTAGCAGCACCTCAAGTTGGTGTTCCATTACAAATATTTATAATACATTTTCCGCATCCATCCCATTATTTTAGCAAAGAAGAGATAACACTAAAAGGAATGGAACATGTTGAAAATCAGGTTATTTGAAAATCTGATTAATAAAATACATTTTGAGCATAAAAATTTGATTAATGACAACTTGGTAATATTGTAGGTTTGGATAAATCCCGAACTTAAAGTTTTGGATCATGAAAAAGTTACGTTCAACGAATCTTGTGCGAGTTTTAAGGGTTATTCAGCAGATGTACCTAGATATAAGCGTGTGCTTCTAACAGGTAAAATAATATCATGTTTATATTATCTTGTTTTCCATGTAATTTATGTAAATGATTCATCTTAGGAATTGATGAAAATGGAGAGAAAAAAACCTTAGATGCAAAAGAATGGACCGCTCGAATAGTTCAGCATGAAATGGATCATTTAAATGGAGTGATGTATAGTGATCGCATGGTACTTAATAGTTTATGTTGTACAGGATGGCATACTATTAATAAATATCAAGGATTTGTAGAACTTAGGTATGAAAATTAGAAAATTGCTGATTTGTCAAACATTTAAGAATCCATTGTCATTTGTCTTTTATTTACGGAAATTAACTAAAATTGTTTATAACCTAGTTAATATTTTTGTATATTAAGACTTGTTGTCAATAATAAATTATTAACAGTTTTTATTGAATTGTTATATTGGTTATGTTTTCATTAGATAAAATATGTCTTCAATGACAATAGTACTTTGAGATTATACAACTATACAAACATGAAAATATTAAACATATTTAGTATAATTCAACTTGATCTTATTTGTTTTGATTACCACCTCAGTACAAGATTAGCTGATTCAAACTTAGTGTCTTGCAGTAAACGCCAACAATGTTATTGCAATGAAACTATAGTTCACTGATTTTTAGTTAATATAAGTTTGCTATAATTATATGATTTTTTGATAAAACTACTTGAATAAAAAAATCCATACTTTATTGAACAAAAATTTATAATAGTTCTATAGTATTATTATATTGTATGAAAATATTAATAAATAATAACAATATTAATATTGTAATATTGTTCTACTAAATTACTTTTAAATTTTAAAACATTTTATATTCATTGAATTGTGTACAAAGTTCTTACAAAATACTTAGTAATAATGGTTATGCATAGTTACTTTTTACATTAAAAATAGGTAATTTTTAAAATAAATTCATAATAGTTATGTTATCTCAATATCAATTTTCAGAGAAAAAAGTGAATAAAGTTAATCTGAAAAAAACTAGGAATAAGTAAAACAAATGAAGTTGTTTAATTCAAATTCACATATATTTAATATTAATTTGTTTAAAATATAATAAGAAAATTGGTTAGTTGACTAATACGTATCATTTTCAATAATTAATTAATTCATTTAAAAGTCTTTTCTTCCAACCATGGTCTTAGTATTGGCAATGTGGATGGATAATGGGTCCCAAGTTTTCCATCAAATGATCCATTTTCTGTTCTAAACGGATATGTACCCATCATAATAGGAAGTTGTAGTTTTACATCCTTTTCCATATTATTCGGAGATATAATGAACTATAATGTACAACAATTGATTAGTATTATTGTTGTTAGAAAATAAATACTAAAGACTATTTTAAATTTTTAAAATTTTTTCATTCGTCCAATGAATATTGAAATATAGTGAGATTCGATTACTAACAAATACTCTACTTAAATCAAAGTTTTTGATTGTAGTTAATAATAATAAGTATAGAGATACTTTCATTAATATAAAAAAAAAAAAAACGTGACCTTGAATATTTATTTTCACAATACAATTCTACTTACATAAATATCATATTGAATGTTAATTAAATGACACCCACGGAGGTTAGTAGGCGGCAGTGGTGGCACGTACAGTTGTTCATTGTGCCATTGGTCCATTTCATTAGGTCTGATTTTGTCTCTTTTCAGTGAAGCTAATTCTCTGGTCTCCGATTGTATTATTTTACTCTTGGCAAAATATTGAATGGTCTAAAATGTGTTTTAAAAGAACAAACGATTTAATTAAGAAGGTAAGAAGTAAGTTTAGTTGAACGGAATACAATATATGTTTGACAAAAAGAAGGTATCTATTACCTACCTGTAATATCGATAGGTAGACACACGTTGATTATAATTTATAAATTATATTAAACAATTAACATTGATTTTACAGTTTTTTTATGAAATGTGTAAATTATTTTTATAACTGAAAAAATGCTTTAATCTGAACTCTGCAGTGTTGAGGAAGGGATCTGGTAGCTAATTGAATTTTGTAGATTGTTTACAATTAGGGATTGTTCAAAATTAAAAAAAAATCACAGTCATAGGTACCTACTTTTTAGAAAACTGATATTTATATATTATGGACATATAATATGTTATAAGACATGATTTTCATGCATTTCGTGTTTCACACTTCTATAAATATTTATCTTTTATAGATAGATATTATGTATACTAATATATTTATTTAAGTAATTAAATATATAACTATATTTTCTATAATTTAATTATTTTTTATTGCAAAAATTTTTAAAGTATCGCTTGATCGTTGAGCCCTATACGATTGAATCATGGCAATATGATTAATGATATGAGGATATGTTTTTATATTCACCTCCGTTAGCGTAGCTCTAGTCGATTTAATGGTAACTTTGCTGTTGTTGGTGACCGTGGCTGTGATCTCGATAGTCTCACCTGGTACATAGGCACCTTTATCTAAGCATACCTGACACTCAACCATACCAGATCCTAAGCACATAGCTTTCGAAAGTTTGTGATCGATGTCGCACCGAAACGGTTCCTGCAATAGTACACATACATTATTGATGCTGAGATAAATATTATCAAATCTCATCGGTGTCAGTGGAATAAAAAAATATGCGTGACGTTAGATACCTGCAGTGGCGGATCCAAAGAATGACAGCTAGGGAATTATCACTCATTCACTTACAAGGACATCACCATAACTGGGACCATTAATTGAAGAAGGAAATTTATTTTAAAATTTTTAATATATATGTAGGTATGAATGATACGATAAAATAGTGTTATAGAAACTATAATTCGTAAAAATGATATGGTTTGCTACAATATTATTATGTATTTATGCTATTTATTATACAGCTAATATCAGTAGCGTATATAGACATTAATTTCGGGGGGTGAAACCCTAATATTCCCCTCTCCTCTATATACGCCTTTGGGTAATATAAAATGTTAATAGAATTTTAGTACTCAATTTTAAGAGGATGCCAGTGAACTATTTGTTTTCTCTTTCTGACCCACGCGCAACATAGACAAAACGCATTTATGCAGAATCATTTTTTTTTTATGTTTTTAAGTAATCTTAGAGTAAAATTACCCATTACAAAAAAGATAGATAATAATGTTTTTGAGGGAATGACATATCGATTTCATATTTTATTATTATTTGACTTTCAAAATAAACAAAATAATGCTGTAAATTTAAACAATGTTTAAATTGTTTTGAGACCACATTTTGACAAATAGAAAAGTCATTCCCTCAAAAATATTATTCTCTATCTTTTTTGTAATGGGTGTTTTTACTCTAAGGTTACTTAAAATCATAGAAAAAATGATTTTGCGTAAATGCGTTTTGTCTATGTTGCGTGTGGGCCAGAGAGAGAAAACAAATGGTGCGCTGACATCCTCTTAATTATATAATTAAATTTAAATTCAACTAATGTACAGAACAAATTTTAATCTATATAGTTATTAAATAAACATTTTAAAGAG
The DNA here is from genome assembly GCF_020184175.1 of Aphis gossypii. Taxonomy (NCBI): domain Eukaryota; kingdom Metazoa; phylum Arthropoda; class Insecta; order Hemiptera; family Aphididae; genus Aphis; species Aphis gossypii. The sequence goes on from NC_065531.1 coordinate 747,807, forward strand.
TAGTCAAGTGCCCTATCGCTCTCCTACCAATAAAGACATTGGATAATATTCTCGAATCCGCCACCGGCGATGTTTGTATAGGTACATATATCATTTAGGCATATTATTATTATTACTGCTTGTAACATGTTATACTACAGATAAAATGGACGGCTCCATGTTGAGATCAATCGGGTTCATGACGATGAAAACTTGTTGGTTTTTGTGCGTAAGTGAGTTGGGTTCCCGGAGCGCCGCCTTGCAGTAATACTGGACCCATCCGGATTTTCCCAGGAACGTGGATGGCAGCCCCGGCGGCAGGCCCAGTTTAAACGGAAAACTGTGAATACCAGGCGAGAGCATTACCGGTGGTTGTCCTGCACACAACACAGATGGCTTTTTTAATAAAATAACATATTATATTAATGTAACCTTGAGAATTGGCATTATCAAATGGCCACTTGTGTATAAGACCGTAGGTGGACTTGAAAATTTTTTTTATTTCCTTCTCAACGGGAGAATCCTCTTATTATTTTATAAACCATAATAATATATTATTAAATTTTTGTGTTGATCCATCATCCATCCACTCAGATCACTTAAGCTTTAAAGTATAAAGAACTAATCCAAAGTGTCATTCTTATACCTTAAAATACTTCAAATATTATTCTGTTTTGGAGTATGATATTAGAAATATTATGTATTATATTATTTTTTTTAAATGTTGTTTTGTAACACATAATTTGTAACGCAAATTTGCTATGTTGTATGTTTGTAAGACAAACTAAATAGAGACAGTACAACTTAGGTACTAAAAAATGTGATCTTTAATAGTTATACTTAAAAATTTCCAAAATTAGAATTTTATTAAATTGATGATTAATGAAAAATTAGGGGTATCTAAGTATGCTTGTTTAATAACAATATTTTGTGTCAATCTTCAGTCTATATGTCACGCAGTCACATCCGTTATTGGAACTTTCCATTTAACACATCGATGTTTTAATGTTTTATTATATATTATACATTAAAACATTTGTCATCTATTGATCTATTCACATAATCTCAAGAAAATGTTTATGAAATTATTATTTATTAATAATTAAACTTACCCGGTTCTCCGAGCAGTCTCATCCTAAAATCTATGTAGTTTTCCTTGTCGTAAATCCGCTCACGCCGTTTGCTTTTCAATCGCACTACTCCTTCGCCGATAACGTGGAAATGTAAACCTATTTCATAAATAAATTTAATATTATATGATACATATATCAAGCAATTAGTCTTTTGATAGGCTTATAAATGTATAATGCGTATATGATTATTGACTATTGTATATACATTAATACATTATTAATATTAATGATATTTTTGTCCGTTATTGCAATGACCAATGATTGACCGACCGTAATACACACTGACGCACTGTACCGTAGGAAATTTATAGTTTTAAATTATGATTTATAAATAGGTACCTTTGTAAAGTTATATAATTTGTGATTTTGACATAATATATTTATAGTTGTGTATTTCATCGAATATAGTCACGGCTGAGCCATGATTGAGGCGATGTTCTGTGAATCATTATAAATTGTGGCATGCTGCATGCAACGTTATTATCTTTTGCAGTTTTATTTATTATTAGGTATAATAAAATATTTTATTTCTTTTCTTTGATATTATGCTTGTAGATTAAGCATTAGGTAACAATCAGCCATCAGGGCAAAATTGTTTATGATTTTGCATAATTTTTGGCTTTTTTAAGTAGTCAATAATCATTGGGATTTTAGTCGTAAGTATATTAACTTTGTCAATTTTGTAATTAAAAAAATTATTTATTCACAAAGAAGTAAATTTATATTGTTATTTTAAAAAAGCTTTATTGCGCACGTCCATACCGAAGAGGTTAAAGGTTAAACATTTGAAGTTTTTTCAAAATGTGTATTTCGATTTACTGATACACTTCCTTTTACACAAACGCCATTTCAATCTAATATAATTCTGTTTTTCCTAAAATTTAGTAGGTATCTTCTTCCGCGTGAATACACTATAGTTTAAGTATATTGTTATACATTATTCATTAGGTACCTACTCAAAATATCAAAATTTTATTTTTTAAACTTTTCAAGTTGTACCTACGGATAAGTGTAATTTTAGTTATTTATAATTTTAAGATCATACTTAACGTTTTTGTAATAATAATAATTACCTGATAGTTATTTTATTATCTTATTTAATATTTTACAATTTTAGATCTAAAATTTGTGTTGGTTATTATACGAAATGACATATTATTTTTAATAATTAAAAGAAAATTATTCTCTGTTACTTAAAAATAATCAACATAATATCTAATAAGTACTATACTGATATTTATTAACTTTATATTTGTTTGTTTTTAAATTATATACTTATATTGAAATCATATAAATATAATTTATTTGATATAATCATTAACACAAGTCACAAAGTCATAATTATAGGACTATTCTGATTATCTTTTTTTTATGAAGGTGTGGCGTTTAAATGTTGAGTTTATTTATTATATTAGAGAAGTCATTATAAGTTATAACTATATATTTTTTGTTATCCAGACGTTCTTGCAACAGTGGCGTAGCCAGGGACGGGGCTGCGGGGGCTGCAGCCCTCCTCGAAATTTTAAGAAATTTGAAAAATTATTTTAATGGTCTATGAAAAACGCTACAAAAGTCTTAAATTGTCATAACTTTATTTATTTATTAATAATACTTCGGAATTTGCATGTTACACTTATGGAAGAACCTAGGTAAACCACTGTTGAGAAAAAAATTGATAGCCTCCCCCGAAGAAAAATCCTGGCTACACTACTGGGCTTACCGATGGGGGGGGGGTTAGGGATTTAACCCTCCCCCCAGAAGTGAAACGTGTAGCCATGTAGGTATAATTCTTTTTTGGAATATTACATTAATAACATTTTTTACATATACATAAATGCATAGGCGTGCGCAGACTTCTGAGTCAGGTGTGGCTAAATTTAATCTGAACCCCCCCCCTCTGTCATGGCGACCCAAGAAAAAATTGTAGAAATTTCCAATACAAATTTCGAAGTGACCTTTTTGTTAGTGACTGGAAAATGCAAACAATCATTAAATCATTTTTCATTATTTCACACAAAAATTATACAATTCATCAATATTGATTTAAAATTTTAACATCTCGATGGGCAACCAGTATATTTTTAATTATGTAAATATCTATGATTTAGATTTATTTTGTTATACTTTCTTAAGTACCAAGTAGTAAGTACCCATTCACATATAAAAAAAAGGTTCAGGTGAGGCTAAAGCCCAATCAGCTCTACCCATGCGCACGCCTATGCATAAATGGTAACTCCCCCATTAACGAATTTTGTGTACGCCACTGTCTTCCAGTTTATTGTTTATTTGAAAACTTTAAACCACTAATAATTATTGTGCAGTCGATTTGCACATCCATTTGGGAATTTAACGGGGATCCTCATTGATTGGTCCATTAAATTGTTAACGAGCTTCAAATAACATCAAACGGTCGTGCAGTCATGCTACTTGATGATGTATACTTATTAGTTATTACTATGGTCAACAACTAAAATATAACATCAAGTCATTATTATAACTGTATGATGATTGCATATCACCGTTCCATTATTCTAAGATGTATAAGTACTAAGTAGGCGCTTTACCTAATTAATGACGAAGTTGCTTCAAAATGAATGAAAATAAATTGACATTCTAAAATAAGGTCATTTTGTGGCTTGTATAAGTTATAGGTGGAGATACAAATTGTTAAAATAAAATAAGAGAAATTGCGTACAAAATAATGTTGCATCACATTGCAATAATGGTATGGATGGTTGGTATAACATATATAGATGTCTTATTTTACCTTGTTTCGCTTAAAATCTATACATTATTTCATGTACCAATTGGTTGAGTATTTCAGGTATTTAGGACAATATTAATAAATAATCTCTGAGAAAAAAAAATATATATTAAATAATGAGTATAATAATGGCCGGTATAGATGGTAGGTATAAGTACTATAAAACTTAAATAAGTCGAGATATCTTGCGATCGAGGACACCTGTATGTCGCTTTGATACATAAGTTTTGTGTTAAAATAATTTCAAATAAAGGTTTCTAATATACAAAATATATACCTATTAAGAATCGTGGACATTTTCCCTCTATTTTTTTTAAAATTTATTATTTAATATGATTTTTTTTTTTCATAAATATAAATATTACAGATGTAGATATATATTTATTGAAGCGCTCCAGAAATCCAATTTACAAGCAATTATTAAAATATTAAAAAAAAAAAAAATAATAAATATTATTATTATCAAAACTGATATAGTTTAAAAAAAAATAATAAATAAATTTGAACTAAGGCTAAAAAATATGTGTTTAAAAATAACAAAAGTATCAGAGTCAAATGTTTTTTACAAAATGTATCATTTTATGTCAGATTTTTAGCCGTTTTTATTAGTTATTAATTATATATTTTATGTAGATAATCTTTTAGCTACCTATTATAAATAATATGTAAAATTACATTTACAATTATAATTTATTATATTTATGAAAAAAAAAATAATAATAATTTCTTATTAGGTAAATAATAAATAATATTACAATATAGTATTATTAAATAGATAACTTTTTTAAAAAAAATGGAGGAGAAATGTTAGCATTGAAAATATATTGAGAGTGGGAAAATGTCCAACTGTTAGACACTGTAAAGTTGTACATCGTTCTATATTATGCTGACATGTTGCTAAGTTTATTATATTACTTATCACGAGATTGGATTCAGTGAACGACCATAACACATTATAATATTTAATTCTAAAAATATAATAATACAGAACAATCTATCAAATTGTAGTGTAGAACTAGGATTTATATAAATGTATACCTACCTATTTATCTTTTATTCTTTTAGTTGGATAACACATTATTATTTATCATAGTATTCATAAAAATAGTTTGTATTCTAATTTTTTTCATTTCAATGTTATGATTTATAATGATTGTTTGTTTATTTTCAAGTATAATTATACTGAACAACCTTAATGGCGAATATCTATTAATTAATTAATTTAAAACTTTAATTATCAATCTATGATTTTGATAGATACCTATCAACTTTATTTTATTCGTTAGTTTAAGGTAAAAAAAAAGGAACCGATAATCACTACTATTACAATATATCAGGGGTGGCCAAACCGCGTCTCGCGAGCCGCATGCGGCTCGCATCTTATCTCATTTTTATCAAAACAGTTTTTTATAGGAATTTATGTATTATATATATGACCTTTTTATTTTTTATTACAGTTTGGCTCTTCCATATTTACATTTGGTGGCTCGCGAGTCTCTTCTCGCTGGCCACCCCTGCAATAAATTAACCAAGCTTCAATATTTATTATAACACAGGTACCTATATAATTTATGGTATTTATTAAATATATGCATAATAGTATGCATAATATGAAGTTTTATAACTACGATGAGTTATTTATAGACCAGTAGGTATCACCTATTACCTATATGTATACCTATAATAGGCATCACTTATAGTTCAATTATATTTGTTTTGTTATTCTCCGCAAAAGATTTAGGTACCAACTAATTACGAATTTTGTTTTTTGATTCAAAAAACAATAACCATAGATACTTGAAATTTTCATAAAATGTTTATACATATATACTATAGCAGTGGTTAAAATGTTCCTAAACCATGTGATTACTGATTATTTCATAATACTGTTTCGTTAGAAATGTATAAATTAATAAATTTTTATCTTTTAGAGCGGAGTGATAAATTTATTGATTTTAGAAATGATGGGATATAAATAATTTTTAGTTTTTATTTCAATAGATTTCGATAGAAAATGAATCACTTTGTCAAAACTCTTGAAAATTTAACACAGCATACGCATACCACAAAAGTTATCCTTATTGGTATCTACTGTAGATAAGAGAATATTAAAAACACATATCTAAGTAAAAATTTTCTAATATACCTACATTTAATGTTAGAATTTTGATTAAATTCGTAAAAAAATCGCAATTTATTTTATAGACTTATAGTTATAACTTAATAAAAACTTTTCTTTTTATTACCCAGTCTAATCCTAAGTTTTCCGAATTTATTACAAGATTCCTCATAAGTACTTCATACTGAATCTATACAATCTTTAAAGCATGTAACGCAATTTTTTTTTATAGATATTTTGAGTTTAAATTTAGACAACAATTTTTATTTAAACGATAAATAACGATGTTAATTATTTTGTAACAATATAAAAACACTGTTCGCAAAAACTTAAAACTTTTACTTATATTATATTATTATTTATTGTTAATTTTACTATATGCAATGACATTTTTGTTTATTTTAAGATAATATCTATTTATATTATGAACCTATATTTTTTCTGTTTTACGTTATTTACAAAATGATAAAATTAAATTTCGAGTTTTATAATTTTTTATAATATAATGTGTAAATATATAGGTATACTATTATAATATTAATAATACATTATTCAAAAAATAAAAATATATACCTGCAGTCTACCGTAATACGAAAAGTAAATTAAATAGTTTTAATAGCTATACAAAAAAAACATATTAACAAAATATATGCTTGGTGATATTTTAGGCTGACAAAAATAAATTATATTTAATAATATAATATAATACATATTTTATTTTATTATATTTTCCGCTTAAAATCGTTTTTCGTATAAAATTATATTAGGCATCACTGATTACAAATTTAAAATTTAACACACCAAAATAATAAACTCAACACCTATGGTACAGCAGAGTGCTACCCACTTGCATAGATACCTTTTTTGTTAGGCTTATTATTATTAATCAAATAACTATATTTTTTCGGAATTTATAATTTTCGAATTTTATCAGTATTATATTAAACAAACTATTCAGACGTTAAACATATGTTTATGCATGTTATTATACAATTTACATGTGGATATTATTATACATTTATAATAAAATATTTTTAATAGTTTAATATTTCTTTAGTTGAGAGGAGTTTCTAATTAGAATTTTTATACATATATAAATATTCTCCAGTCTTATCAAAATGAAAGTCTTACGTCGATAAAACGTTCGGTTTCTGCGATTATGGTGCAAAACACAAGACGGTGTATAATACGACACTGTTAGTGAAAACAAAGACGCGCGCAATAATGCGTTTAAATCATATCATATACCTATATATACTGTGCGTGTTTAATGTTTATAATATATATAATATAATATGTAAGTACAAGTCGACGAGGCGTGTGCCGAGATGCAGGTTTTTTTACGCCTACTCTGCCAACCGGTAGGATAATATTATTATACACTTTCACTCGTGGTTACAACACATTCTATATTATTATAAATTATAAATATATATACATACTTATAGAGATTTTTTTACATATACATATATAGGTACATACGTATTATACTTTAATAAATTGAAATCGACTGAGTGACAAAAATTACATTTTGTCGGATGAGAAAACGAGAAAATCATACGATACTTATTATGTATATTATAATAATTATTTTATATGTATATATTCATACATGTGAAAAATACTTTTTGTTTAGAGATATTTCAAACAGATAGATAGGTAGTTAAATACATTTTTAAAAAAAAAATTTTTCTGTGAGAGCTCTCTAGGACAGGAAATTTACTATAGGTAATAAATTAGTATAATAAGTCTTTATATTAACATATATTTTATTAACCTGTGTCCCCGTATAAATTATACAGTAAAAATATATTTTAGTTTTTTCCAGCATTGTGTACCTACTTTTAATATAAAATCACGAATTAATAGTTTTTATAGGCTTAACAAGAATGATAATATTGTACAGACCTATACACCTACCCGTTTATATACCAATATAATAAATATATATATGATGTACTATTATGTATTATCATTCATAGCATTTATTTGTAGTACTACTACTAGTATAGTAGTAGGTACTTACTACTTATTATTATAATTTATGTTACAAAAAATAATTCGTCTGCAAACTGCAACGACTATGTCTATTTGTCGTATATTGTTATTGTGTTGTATTTATTATTTACCCAAGGCCTGTGTGTCGTCCTTGAGTTCCACCAATACTCTGCCGCTAAGAAATTGACCAGGGAAATACAACAGATTGGTGTTATCGAATAGCACGACGAATTTCTCGAGTTTTCTGGACATGATGACAATCAGATATTTATGTACATCTGGCGATGGCAAAATAAAACTACTCGACGGCGGCTAACTGAACTGTGATAATAATTATTTTTGAGTAACGCGATGGGAAAATGAATTATTAGGTAAACATTTTATATTATTATTATTTCGTCTAAATAACAACGACCGCGATATTACGATATTATAGATAGACGACTATGACAATACTATATGGCGTAGCGAACGAAGAGTTACCGCGGTCACATGCACGTCAACCTCCGAGCACCGAAACGCGTTCACTACTTCACTGTTTTAATATTATTGCTGGTTGGAGGTGAGTATCGTCGTAATATGCGTTGCACGGTAGGTAGTATTGTCTGCGCACCGCCTGCAACGGCGCGTCGCAACCTAGGACCGGTCCTGCCCCGCGACGACACCTGACCGTCATCGATTATACAGAGCGATTCTCCAAACACTGAACAATAATATCGGAGTATTCGAATTGGTTCCCTAACCAAAGCATTTGCAATTTTCTTTCCCATTTAATACAGACTTAGGACTGTCTACATAATATTATGCAGGTATGGTTAAAAATTATGATTTTTTGCCACTTCTATAATTTTTTGTTATGGTGCATTAAAATAAGTAATAAGTAATAATAATAATAATATTTTTTAAATTAAAAATATAAATTTATAAATTTTAGTCGAATTTCAGCTTCTGATTTTTTAAGAACAATAAATAAAGGTCATTTTATGAAAACTACCCAATTTTATTGTAATATTGTTCTTATTAGTATGATTTATTTTTTAATATGTTGATGTATAAAAAATTCAAAAGAGTTGTTTCGGAGTTATTAACATTAAAAATTAAATACTATAAGTCTATAAAGATAATATCAATGATATTATGTACATTTAGAAAATATGGAAAGTATTATTACATTTTTTAATCTATAAAAAGTGCAGTCAGTATAAAATAAAAATATAGTAGACTAAATTGTCTTTATTATATTTTATATTGAACCATTAATAAGGACTTAAAATTAAACTGTAGGATATTTAGTTAGTAGATATGTAATATTAAAATATTTTGAAATTAATAATTCAAATTTCTATTTAGTTCTTCAACATTTTTAACAAAAAAAATCATACAATAAAAAAATTTAGTTAATTTGATAAGTAGTTAGTTTGATTTGAAAAAAAAGAAGTTTGTATCATCAGAGGATACTCTTTATAAACAGTTTAAAAATATATATGTATATTAAAATCTGTTATGTAGGTACATAAAAATCACAAAAACTCAAAACCTGAAAAAACGTATTATTAAAACATATAAAACGAGTAAGCTGTTAAGCTATCATGCTTGATAATCACTCTGTATACAATAGGTTGTAAGTGTATGTTATCTATTATCATTGTGTGTGTGTAATAAATACACACGTGCAATATAGTATTGTAGATGTTATGAACACGACACTAATATTATTATGACCAGGCTGTATTGTTAGGATTTTTCGATTTTTGAAGTTTATCTTATATTTATATAAAGTAATATATATACAATTTATCTTATATGTTTGTGTGATCTTTACAAATTTTATGAATTTTACAACTATGATGCGTAAACTCAAAATAAAATAAAACAATCTAAACCAAGTTACCTAAATAACAATTATTTTTAATTAAAGTATAATGTGATACTGATTATTGAGTTAATTCTTACCCTTAAAAGGACCATATACGTAATATTTGCATCATTAGATTTTTAGTTTTATTTTTAAAGCCGGTAAAAACATGTTATTGTATTATTTCGAAAATTATATAACTTTCAATTTGACCATGTTGGAGAGCGTATTTAGTATAGGTACCTACGTAATCGTGTTCTCCAGAAATAAATTTAACCATATACACAACCATGTGGGTTCTGCTCAAATATATATTTAAGTAGGCATCTATTCAATATATAATTATGTATTTATCATTATTCGTCGGGTTTTCTTTCATGAAACAAGTTAGGAAAAAGAAAATGTAAGTTATCCCGCATTTATAATGCGACTCAATCTACACCGAGTGCACCGCCTACAGACTACTGAAAAGTACCTGCTAAATGTATTATATTATGATTGTTTAACGTTTATACGATATGTATGACTATGTTCATATACTGTGTGTGGGATTTAGTAACAGATCGTATGGTTGTAAACGACCTAAAATGGTGTTTTTTGGTAATCCATATACACACACACACACACACACACACACACACACACACACACACACACACACACACACACACACACACACACACACACACACACACATATATATAAATATATAACCTAACCTAACCTAACCTATATATATATATATATAGTATATATTATGTTATACATGTAAATATGATATTTTTCTCAGAAATATGTGTGTACAATCTTATTGAGTTCATTATATAGACTTACCTATACAATCATAAATATACAACTATAGAACGCTGGAAGTTGACCTAACTTATCTAGCCTGGAACCATAAATATCTAGAGAATATAATTACTATATATTGTTTTACAAGTCGACGATAAGTATAACTTTAATATACGATTAGTAAGTATAATGATATTTGAGATTGGTATTCTTATGCTATACCTTTGAAATCCTGGAAATATTTTTTTATTTATCAAAATTCTTCGATCCATCTAACAGTCCATATTATACTTTAATGTATAAGTAATAAGTACTTATAATATTTGTCACATTCTCGAGAATTTTTTTTTTTATACACACTTTGTCGACATATACTGAATTTCACTGTGTTCTTTACGTGATGTACATTTTTTATAGGTTTATTATTGTATGAGTAGGTATATCCGTTATTCAGTTGCCTGTTAATAATAGTACACTCTGTTGCGCCGCTGTGGTATAGATAATATATTACATTGTACTTGAATATTGTGAATACTAATTCGTCTTTTATGACATCAACTCGTTTGACGTGTCTACGGAGCAAGCGTATTGTAAAATACGATGCATCGAAAAAATATTGCCATTGGTTATTTATTTGGAGGGGGAAAGATATTAATATATTATTACCTATATTGTAAAAGACTTCTTTGTAGACACTGAGACACGTATTATTTAGCAAGTATCTAGGGTTTAATCATACATTTTGTGTAGCGCCGACAATACGTAATAAATAATAATAATAAAATGTCACCACCAAAAAGAAGCCTGATGTTATGCGCTTTGTAGGTTTGTTGGGAGGTATACTCACCGGTGTCTCTATAGAGAGCCTGTCGTTGATAAACCAGTTTAACACCCACGTCTGGACTTGCGAGGTGAAAAAAACTACAAAACAAATACTACTATAACCTAGGTATTGGTTGTTTCCATTTAAAGCGTCGTTGGTTGTGCATTGTTCTGATATAATAAAAATAATAATAATAATATTAAAATGGGTGTGACTACGGCCTGAGGGTTTTCGCGATGTTGATATTGTGTATTCGCCGTCACAATAGTGGCTGTAGGTGATGAACGAAAATCTTCGAACAATCATACGTTTTTCATATTATTACAAATCTTAATTAAAATCTGTTTGTATTGTCATCATATACACTAAATATAAATAATAAATATGTTGGTACGATTTAATTATTACACTATGATCAATGTAACAGGATAAATTATAACGATGTACCTACATAATGTATAAACTAGATAGGTAAATAAATATATATTATGATTATATTCTTATAACTTATAAGTCTGTATACCTACAGACTGTATATACACTTTATAATATATAGTAGAATCTTTTTCTTCTTAAGTCCATATTCTAAAAACAGAATTTAGGTAACCTTTCAATTAATATTGGCAACAATCTCTTTCCAGCACTTGCGATTTTCTGCCAACCTAATGAGTAGTGTTCGTCCTCCTAGGGATAACTAGTGATGGTATATCCAACGTATCGATAGTATAGTTTTTTTTATTAATATGTTGCTCTTTGTCTCCGTCTTTTTCAATAATGTTATCCCTACGCATTCACGGTTTTAAAACTGTTTAGGGTTTCCCGAGTGTTTTTAAGTACCTAGCCAGAATGTGTTCCAGTTCATTTAGAGTTGTTTTAGATGCAACACGAGAAGGTGAACTTGCTTATACCCCAAAAATATTTTATTATTTTTTATTTCAATTTACACTCTTAAGTTTAGATAGTTAGTTTATTTATTTTAGAAATATGTTTCTTATTTTTTAGAGAATCTATATAGGCTGGTGTTTAAATGTAATTTTTTTGATAAAATCCAGACTATTGATATTTTATTATTTTTAAATTGATTTATATTGTTTTTGATGAATGTAACTTTCTTGCATGCATTATACTGTTCTTTAGTTTTCTTGATATTTGTGTGGTCGTTCGTATTGCTATTTTAGTGTAAATTTGAATTTTTTATAATATTTTCAAAAATTTGTTTCTGCAGCTGTATCATACATTCACACATACTGAGATCATAAAATATAAAAAAACATATAAAGCCAATTATTTTTTTATAGACGTTTTTAATTAAAATTATGTAGATGAAATCACTTATTTAAACGATACATAAAGATGTTAAATATTTTGTTAAAATTGAAAAACATTAGATATTTGTAGAAACTTAAAACTTTTACTCATATTATATTACTATAAATTTTACTATACATAATGACATTTTAATGTATTTTAATTTTTAAGATAACATCTATTTATATAATATTTTTGTTGTTTTCGGTATTTTCAGAAACATGTTATTATATTTTGAGTTATATAATATGGTATAAATGTGTACAATTATAACAATAATTAAAAACTAACAATATAATAAATTCAATATTTTCGGAAAAATTAAATCAATATACCTAGTGTAATATTACAATTTACAGTAGAAAAAAGTAGAAAAAGTAACTTGAATAGCTATACCAAAAAAGCACTATCTCAGCTCAGAATTGTTTTTTTTTTTATATATGTAATGATGTATTAGGTAATTGAATTTAAATTTAATACACTCATAATACTTCTCGCCCCACTCGACACCTAATATACAGCAGAACAGTACCCACTTGTCTATATTTTTTCTTTTGTATTTTTATAAAAAATTATAATTTATGGTTTTTTTTTAAAGTGTTTTTAAACAAGAAATGAAGAATGAATATTTATATAAATATTTTTGAATTATTATAAGAATAACTTATGAGACAACTTGTATCAAATTTCTAAACTTAATAAGCATTACAATTTTAGACAACTCTTAAAAATAAACTTTAAATACATATATAAATAGTTTAAAATTAATTTAAATATTTTGAATATGTCATTCAATATAGAAAACTTAAATTTAAATAACAGTGGAGTGTTTCAAATTTTTAAAAAATGCTAAGAAATACTTATTTCAGAATCACAAACAGAAATCCACCCTCAAAGTTGAAAATATGATAATTTTTACTACTTCCCTAAATGACATCAAACACAAAGTATACATGCACATTTCATTGTTAGACCAATAAAATATAAAATTATAAACCTTTAAATAGGAAATTTCAAAAATTGGTATCTTTTAAAATAAAAATACAGAATTCTTAATTTTTATATGATATTGATTTAATCCCTTTAAATCCCTTTAAAAATCACAAACACCAACCTTTTAAAATTAATCTTAGATCACAAAAGTTACCTCTTCAACATTATCAACTATGGTAAAATAAACGGATATTCTACATATATTAACAAATCTACATTCTTGGCATTGGACAATAACTTTAAAACTAATTATGCCCTGAAAACCATTAACTTCTCTATTTTTCTTTTGTCTAGCCATAATGGAAAATAGACCGTTAAAAAATATTATTTTAGAACATAAATGGTATAACCAAGAAAACTCTCGATGTATATACATTCGTCCAATATTCTTACACAATATTTATATGATAAAGTATTCTAATCTCTCTGACTACAAGCTTATAGAAATTAAAAAGAAAATTAAATTTACGTAAATTGAATTAAATTTTTGTACTCTGAAAAATGAAAAACTTAAACCTAAAGGCCAAAAGTTATGATTACACGGCGTTATTATTAGGCTATTTCACTACATCACTGCTGTGAATTCATTTTTTCGGTATATCATTAAATCATACAATATATAAGTACCTACCTAGTATAACTATATAAGGCCCAAAATCAGTTTACTCAGTGGCGAATGCTGATTCTGATATATGGGCAATGGGCATGATTATCTATCATAATATATTATAGTTCTATTTAATTTATAATTAATAAATAATACACAAATTTGTATTAATTTATAAATTACGACTTTAATTTAATATATATTATATACAATAGCACTTACTTAAATAATACTTTAATAATTGTAATTGAGACTGGACTAACTCTTTTAACTAAAATTAAAAAAAATGTAATTTACTCGTACACGAAAATTTTATAAATTACGCTGACGAAGCGCAACAGAATGAGCATGCCCTGGGTGATGAATACGCGGCTGCTAGTACAGGGGGTCTCGGAGTAACTGGTTTTTTTACAGCGATAACAAGGGTGAAGGGTTGTATAGCTCAGTGGCATATTTAGGATTTTGTCCAGGGGGGATATACGTTGGAAAACATAATTTCCTCGACGGTGGGGGGAAGGTACACTTATCAACATTATTAAACTTACGAGTAAAAAAAAGACCAAGGGGGGATCTATCCCCCATATCCCCCCCGTAAATACGCCACTGGACTATAGCTTGCGCACACATCAATCGCATGCTCTGTCATTAAATGTTACGATAAAGATAAACACAGATACCTAAGTATGACAGAAATAAATGAATTAATATAACATATTATATTTTTTTTTTAAATACGTAATATATTATTGATTATAAAATAATTTTTGTATTTTGATTAATAACGTTAATAACGTTAATTAATAACGTTTTTATGTCTAAGCATGCGGTGCATGCTGACTGCTGAGCATGCCTGGAGAATTCGCCACTGAGTATTCTTGCCAATAACGGTTTATATATCTTTCGCTAAATCAAAATAACGTAAAATAGTAGTTTAATTAAAACTTTTAAATTATCTTTATTATACACAACAAAAATGTATTTGAAAATTAAAAAAAAGATATAGGTAAGTGTTACCGTTTTGTTGTACCCGGAGTTTGTAAGTTTGACTTCTTCAAACCATAACTAAATCCAATTTGGTATCCAAAATCAATTAGAATTTTAGATTCTAAAGAAACTATGGAGTAATAAGAAAGTATTGATTTTACAATTTTTTGTTGAATGTCTTTGGACATCAAAACTTGTGTCGAAATAATGCTTCAATTTAAAACTTTAGGGGTGATTTCGATGACAAATTGAATATCAATGGTGTATTATAAAGGTCAAAAGTAAGTTTCATAAATTTTTAAAAAAATCGGGAAAAATCACAAAAAAGTGACGGGAAAACGGGGTTAGGTTAGGTTTGGGGACTTAAACACAAAACCAGTTTTCGACAAAATTATAAGTTGAAAAAAGTATAAATTGTCGATACTTGAAAATTTCTCCAGTCCTTTAGATTAGTATTTTCTTTATTTGTTTTAATTTTCAAAATATTTCGCTAATTTTAAGACTATTTATAGGCATTTGAAATACTCGTTTTTGTTAAGAATTTTTTTTTTTCGTAAATATTGATGAAATATTTTTGGCTAAGTCAAAATATTTGAAAAATTAGTATAAAGTTTCCCATAAGTCTTATAGTGCTTCAAAAATTAAAAGAAAACATAGGTACAAATATTTTTTAATACCTTTTGAAGTTCAAATATTGACAAAATTCGTTAAAACCATGAATATTTTCAAATAATTAAAGTTAAAAATGTTGTATATTTTGCTAAAAGTTGAGAATTTAATACAAGATTTTCCATAAGCTTGGCTTACAATAATTAAAAAAGAAGTTAATAATTTTGGCCAATTAAAAAAAATTTACCTAAAGTTTAAATTTTTAGGAAATCAAATATTCACGTGTAAAATAACGATTATTTAGAATCAAATAATTTTGGATTTTTGTTAAAGTTAAAAATTAATTATCGTAGAAACTTGAACTATATACAAGTTGTTTAAATTGTCATTTTTTTATCCATAATTTAATTTTGAGGTATTCAGGTCATTAAAACATCAATCACATTTTTTAATCACTTTGAACTAGTTTAATTTTTACAGTAGGTACTCATATGAATTTAAAAATTAAAATATCTAATACTTATGTACAGATGTTCTTATCTTTAATTTAAATTATAGGTCAATTTACTATATATTACTCTATATTAAAGCAAACATAATTGATTGTACTGAAAACAAATTTGCCATGCTATATGTTTTAAAGAAGACCATGTGACAATAGTATCCGCTTATCTAAATTTTGGTGTGGACTAGTGTTACGTAATACTAAATGACCTGGCATACTGCTTTATCTCAACTACTGGCCCAAAGCTTATGAGAAAGTTAGACAACTGATGCAACACAATGACAGAGTGGGTAGGCTCCTTCTTGAATAACTGAATACTTATAACACAAGTGCGCTATCTGCCATTCTATGGTCTTTTATCACCAATCATAGTTGTTTTTATAGTTTTTTATTTGTTATGGACCATCACACTCAACTGTCTGGGGTGACTGGATAATTATTAATATTTTGTTGTATTACTACTACTATGAATTGTACGGTATTATCAACCATTTAATATTGCTGAATATAACATAATTTTATTATTATCAACAATCATTATCATTATTTTTTTGATTTCAATAACCCTAATTTAGTAATCACATAATTCATTGGTCTGACACTTATCACTGAACAGACCACATCAACTTCTATACAAATATAATTTTTTTTCCAAATAACAATGTTTTTATTTATCCTGTAACTTAAATAATAGTCACCAAATACAACTATATATCACCAGCTCATCTATACATTTGTTATTAATAAGATCAATGGTATTTAAATATTTACAATTAATAAATTATACGAGAAATAGTGTTTTAATTTCATACAAATTACATTGAAGAAGGTACATGAAATATATTATAAGGCCACAAAAACATTGAAAGTATTTTTTTTTTATATATATATATCAATATTATAATAAATGTTTATAATATATAACATGTTTGAATTCAAAAAAATATGATACAAAACAATGTGCGTGTAAAAAATATTTGTTTTGTTCAACTTAATATATAATTAGAATCAAAATCATAATTTTTTTTAAAAAAAAACACTTGTTAGAATAATATAATATACATTTTTTTTTTAAATTATTTTACTTAAAGTCATGTCTAGTGTTTTACTAGAAAATATTATTATTTATAATTTAATTTGCATTAATTAAAACATTACTGGTAAACCATAAATAAACTTCACAGCAGAGTACCATTTTTGGCTAAACTTGGATTGGTTGTTAATCCAATACTTTTACATGAAAAATGTATTTTTCAAATTTTCTTGGGAAAAAAAGAATTTACATTTACATTTCACATAAAATTAAGAATTATTAATTCGGTTAATAGGTACTCTACTGTATTAAAATAATAATAATAATAATAATAATAATAATATAAATATCATAGGTATAAACGATAAATCTATAATATAATTTATAAACCTAATCAAATATAACCTATAATAAATAATAATAAACATACAATAATTTAATAATTTGATAAAAAAACACTGATACATTATTTTAATTATTATAATACACAAGTCATATAATATATTAATATTAAATATATTGTTTTAAGTTCAAAATACTTGTTTAGGAATAGAGTTATATAGTCATGACTTAATAATAACGATTAAGCGAATGATTAACAAAAAAAAAAAATATTGTACATGAATTGTAATGGATGATAAAATAGTATGAACGATTAATATTTAATATGATAAATATTATACAAATTATACACTAATATGTAGTATTAGATATAATAATAAAAAATTACCAAAGTAATTTCTCAGTCGCTGAGCCATTAGTTACCATATTGGGCGATTGTCCATTCGATGTATCTGCATCTTTTTTTTCAATTAAATGTCAGTTGAGCAGTTCAGTTGTAACAAATTGTTTAAGTCTTTCCAAATAAACATTATGCAATTCTACATCATTGTGTCCAGCACCCTGAAATACAATAAATATAATATTATGCAATTTAAATGCAAGACTTCACACAATGAAAATTAATAGTTATTAAAATAATTTGATGATCAGGTAACATTTAAATTTTAATCTACTATTAAATATCAAGAAAATATATTTACCTCAACCCATAGTGGTGGAACTGCTTTAGGACATTTTTCATAAATAGCAACACCGTGTGAAAAATCAATTACTTCGTCATGTGTTCCGTGTATGACGAGCACTGGAGAGTTAACTTCTGATACCTTATCAATACTAAAAAATGACATAAATCAATTGATATAATATAGATAATCTACAACATAGTAATAATAGTATATTATAACAGATTTATTTATTGAAGTACCAAAAATGTAGCCTCAAGGCTAAATTATTAAGACTTAATTTACCAATTATTTATCACCTGTAAAAAATCTTAATATTATGTTTTGATATTTGTTTTAAATAAGATATAAATGAGGGTATAAATCGGAGTATAAATGTTATAATATAAATTATAATTGTAATTCAAATAGGTATATCTAATACCTATATACTTATTACTCGACTTTTTATTTTACTTTAGTACATACTATAATATTGAAAAATACTAGGTATACTATAAAATACACATATCACGCTATTATTTCCTCACCTAAATTTTTTCATAGGTCAATTAACTTAAATATTAATCTAGTATATTAGAATTGTTATATGTTTTGTACAAGGCAGATAAATATAATAAATCAATAAAATAATATTGTATTACTCCGCATCTTCAATTTATAATTCAATACAATAAACTACTAATTATAGTCTATATATTTTAGAAAACTAAGGTATAAAACGAGTTATAAAAGTATAAATCGTCATATTTAATGAAATATATAAGAATAGGTTAGGTACATTATTAAATTAAATAAAACTTTATATTATGTACCAAAGGAAGGTATCTATATAAAAATTAACTAAACAATATGCTTATTAAGTACTTGTGTTTTAATTAGTAGGTTAGGTTAGATTCATTTAATTAGTGTTTATATAGATGTATTTTATATTTTAAAAAAAAACCTAAATAAAAATTAGGCATTACCTTAAAGGAATAACAGTACTAACAATACCTAATACTAATGGTTTATTTTTTTTATCGATTAGGTAATATATTGAAGGCAACTAACTCATGAAAAAAAACTAATGATTGGTTGGTAGGTATTTAAAATTTATACCTTATAAATTATGTCTGAAATAGATGTGATTAAGCAAGTTATATTAAACAACTTGAAAAAACATTTATATGTAAAGAGTTATCATATCTAAACATGCAACTAAAATTTTTCATATTTTAAAGGTTAACTATTGATTAATTAAATTTATTGAAGTTCCCGTATTATGTTTATACATATCTATTACATAAATAAAATTCAAAAAAATAATGGGATAAATTGCTTAGTTTATAATATTAAAAAAAGTTTTTAAATTTATATTTTTGACATGAAGAAGTTACTAAAATATTATATTATAAATTCACTACTCTATTAGGTACATAAACAAGCAAACCAATTGTTGTCTATATAATCCACTTGTTCACACAAATCCATATTATATAAATTATAACCCTTCATTATACAACCGGAGAATGAAATATAGATAGGCATGATACACCAGTGTACATAGTTATAAAATAGGGTGTGGCTAATATAAAATGTGTATATATATATATTTTTTATTAACACTATAAACAAAGGGTGTCTTTAAAGATTTATACTTAATGTTATGTAACAAATCATACCTTAAAAATTCTTCATACATTGAATAGTACTACGCATTAAAGCATAATAAAAATTATACTATTGCCACAATTGGCTGTAGAAATATAATTTGTACCTAGTTATTTAAGCTTAATTTAAATGTGGTAGACACAGAGATAAAAAAAATGATACACATCAATGATGTAAACATAACTTGTACAAGTGTAAAATGGTTAAAGTAGTTCAAGATACTGGAACATAAATAGATAAGTACCTGGTAAACACATCAAAAAACCATTTCCTTTTAGATCTAGGAAATGCAACTTTTATGCCGGATGTCAATGGCGAATGAAGGACTACAGCTCCCACTTCATATCTGGATGCTAAATCGACAGTGGGCACAGTACCAATGCTCTGACCATATAGTATTATATTCTCGGGACTGATGCCGTAGGTGGTTCTTAATGTTTGCCAAGCAGCATCAATATCTGCATACAAGTCTCTCTCACTTGGCTTACCCTTGCTGATGCCGTAACCGGAATAATCATAACTAAATATGTTGCAGTTGATCCTCATACCCAATCCCAAGTAGAAACTGCTCATCTGACCTAGGTCGACAGCATTTCCGTGCGAAAAAAGTATGGTGTAACGGGCGTTGGGACAGCATCGCACGAATATGCACGCTATGCGATTGCCACGGGACGTACGGGCATAAAATCCTTCAATGTTTTGCACGTCACTGTCCGTATACTGCCACTCAGCCTTATCGTTGAACTTGATATGATATTTAGTCTCACCACTGTCGACCGGCGTGAAGTCGTACGTAATTGGTGGTGGAAGGAACGCAAGTTTGGAAGCAATGCGGGATGGTAGGGGTGGACAGCAAAACAGATACATTAACTCGCTGAACGTCATCCCGTTCATTGCAAGCACATCAGGTAGGACGAGAACAGAAACGCGACTGAGGTGTGACGGAGCAAAAAGATAAACGGAGACGAAACAAACAAAAAAGCGTTGGAGGAGAGTCAGCGGCGGTTAGTTGCGCACAAAATATGTGTTTTCACCCCGCAACTACTTACACACGTAACTAGCTACAACTACAACGACAACTGCAACAGTAACAACAGCTTTACACCACAGTACCGTACTAGGACGACGCTCTCGGGAAAAACATTTCAAAAAATAATATCAAAAAAAAATCGTGAACTGTGACATCACCGTCGTCGTCATGCCGTGGACTAAGAATTTCATTGATACGCATACCGGAGTGTTGTTCTTGCTACAGCGATTACGTCACGGGGACCCTTATCAATCGCGGTCCCGAACACAATGCCGTAGAACAATAATTAATGAACAACTAGTCAACAGTACAATATTTTATTATTATACACACTAAACAAAACCAAATTACCAATCTATCACCTTAGTCGTAGTTACGATTTTATTTAAGTAAAATATATATCTTAAATCGTGCTGTTACTATTTAGTCGGAGTTGTCGTCATTGACTATTAGAGGCGCGCTATCCGTAGAACTGTAGAAGAGTCAGCCAGTCACCGTTTCTTCCATGACACAGTTTGTCGTCTTAATCGTTATTCATTGCACCCAGTGGTCGTGTTACCCTAACTACTGGCCTAACAGGAGGCCGCCCCCCGTCACTGTTGTTTACGTCGTCTATTCGCGGTTCACGGTTCGTCGGCCGAAAGGTAAGTCCGTGTTTTTCGGTATTCTCCAGCCTGCTATAATAAGCTGTAAACTCCACTGACTAAAATCAACCTAACAGTACAATAAAGATGTATTTAAAAATTAAATAAATACACCGTCCTTGCATATAATTATTTGTTTGGCGATAAATTGATAATAACACAAAACAAAAGATGTAATAGTAATATCGAGTAATATATGATTGTATTATCAGCTGTTATCACTCGCCTACGGTCAGTCTGTCAAAACAATAGAGAATAATATATAACTTTAAAATAGTGATAATAGTGAAAACACTCGTTGTTTTTTGTCTAGGCAACAACTGATAACCAATAACCATGATTAATATTCTGCCAGTCGCGACTCGCGACGTGTTTCCAAATAAATTGGAGCTAAAAGTGCTGGGAATCACGCAAAATAATAATTACACATTTTACTAAATGCGTCGAATTGTTCGAAATATTGAAATTAAATGTCTAGTCGCGATCCGATGATCGGTCAACAAGAAATTTCAGTCATGAACATGGTATTTTGCTGCGATAACCGCTAGGCACTAAGGCGCTAACTACTTACAACTGGTCCGCCTCCCCTGTTATCACCTGTATAATTTTTTTCTTATCTCGATAAATTGTGAATAACTGAAAATTATTATATTGGACATTGATGATCTCCTATTAGCAGCAGTCAAAAACATTCCCATTAGTTATTTTTATTATTGCCATTTATAATTGTATATATCGTTATTTGTGATTGCAACTGTGTACTTTCTAAACTTAATTTGCACCATGAACTATCTAACTATTTAACTATCTTAGTTCATGATTGGCACAGTATTGCCCAATATCATATGTTTGTCACAATTTCCGCTACAGAACTCGAACAGGTAACATTTACGCATTTAAAACTAACAATTTTATTGATATATATATATATATATATAAAATATAAGTATAATAATTATAATTAATGATAATAATATCTTAGGTGTATCTAAATCAACTAACTTACAATAACAATCATGGTGTATATTATGTTTAATTTACAACACATTTTTGATCTAAATAAATAAATACCACTCCTTTTACTTAATTACTACTTTTTTTTTAAACCAAAATATTAAAATACTTATTATAAAAATCATATAATCTAAATCGTGAATATAAATATTGATAGATTTGTTTTTAGTCTCAATTGTGTAACTCTAATTAAGAAACTAAACAGTAGATCTAATATAATATATTACATATTATAACCAGAGTAATTGATAATTAAGTACTATAAATTATGATAAATACTATTTACTATTATAACAAGACTTATTATTATTTACCTATTAAAAATACACCATTAATAGCCTATTATAGATATTTGATTTTTTCATACTCTTGAGATAAACATTTCTTTTTTTATTTTAATCAACAAAAAACAATTACTTATAGAACAAACACTTAATGAATAATGCAGACGTATATTCTTTTAAAATAAAAAGATATTGTTCTTACAAAAATTTTTTTCAAGGATAACAAAATATTTAAGATGAAAATATCTTCATTTAAAATAAATATATAGATAATAATAGCTCAGAAAAGTAATTGTGCCAAGACATTGAAAAATTTCATTTAACTATTACATTAAACTATTCTTAATTAATTGTCATTTCAATATTCTAATAAAAATTCATATTAATAAGTAACTGTTTTTACTGTTTAAGTAATTTAAATCAGTTTCAAGTTGGTTTCAAGTCATATGCTAAAATATAATTTATTTGTTTACATAAAAAAATATATACGTATTATTGTTTATATAATAATTATACCTACAACAAAAAAAAATATTTTTCTAGAATTACTAAAGCACAAAAATGCCAAAAATTATAGTTATTAGTTATTAGAATATTGAATATTACAAGTAAATCATGCCAATAATTTCATTTAAAAGTTTGGGACTTTCATAATAACATGAAGAATAAATTTAATACTAATTAAAAATAACAGTAACGACACTTTTAAAGTTGGTAACCAACACTGCTATACTCACTAATAATTGTATACCTATTTGTATTTTGATTTTAAAATTTAATATGTTTATGTTCACTATATGATACAATTATTATATTGCATTAAAATTTATAAAAATTGCCTATATAATGCCCCTTAAAAGTTATTTAAGTTAATTATTTATTTAATTTATAATAGTATAAATAGTCTGTTTGCCATCAAAATACAACTTGGTTTTAAAATGAAATAAGTTTAAATGGTATAAAAGTTTTAAAATTTTTCATAAGAAAAAACGCCTTAAAAACATCAAATAGGCAAGAAATATAAAATGTACTATTTTGAAATATTTTGAAATATCAATAACACAATAATCAATACTTACAAAACTTTCATCAAATTAAAATAATTTATTTTAAAAAATAACAGTTAAAAATAATTTCAAGATTATACGAATATTACTATTAATTCTTAATTATATTTTTTTAGTCCAAAAATAAAATATACTTATAATGATCGCTAAATGTTTTACCATCACATTTAAATATAAAATTCTAATGCCATTAGGTTTTGGGTATTTTTTACTAAAGAATGTAAATTAATAACACAATATTATATTGTTGTTCATAGATATATTGTAATTCAATTTTATTCATCGTAATTATGATTTCATATTAAAATTCTATTAAGTATGAAAATCAAAAAAAAGTTAATTACTGTAAAAATAGATCGACAAATTAATAAATAGTACAATTTTAAACGATTCTAAACAATTCAAATCTATAAATTTCAACTAAACATAATTTGTGTTTACAATTCTGAACTAAGCTAATAATGTACCTATTGGCTTTACAATGATGTGTGTTTTTATTTTGTCTAAAAAACCTTTTTGGTGTGGTAAAATTGGTATCTTCGTTATTATTTAATATGAGTTTCGTCATAGTTAGATATGGCTCGCGTCATATTCATTAAATCAAAATTTACTTATTAATTATTATTGTTATGAATTTTAATTTTGTTGGTAAGCATTTATAAAAATTTATCAAATTATACAATATAAAATGGATAATATAAACGGGAGTTTGTAATTTGCACCAAAATGATTATTTATTTGTTCGATTATTATCGAGTATTCGATTTTGAAATATTCGATTATTTCTCAGTATCTTCATAAACGTCGATACTAGATGGACACGAATAACAATAATTTTTGGATATTTTTCGCCTTATCTAGTAATTACATTTAATTTTTTTAATTGGCCAACTTTTTTTGTACTCATAATAATACGATTTTATATAAACTTACAACAATATGTGTATAAGCTCAGCTATTTTATGAATAAAACTAAGCTAAATTTATACTAGGATATAAAAACTTGTAATTTACTATCGAAAAATTTATCGATTTTAATTTTGGTGCAAATTATAATTTCTATTTCTTACTATCTGAGGATGGTGCAAATTACATATCTTTATTTTGGTGCAAATTATAAACGCATTTAAAAAAAATGGTGCAAATTACACATGTTGTAAATACCTATTTTGAGTAAATTTTGGTGCAAATTGACTACAGCCATATAAACATTTTGGCTTTTGGCCTATAATTATATTTGTCCATGTAGCTCACAAACAAGTGCATATCGTCCACCCCTGATATAATACCTACGATTAAATGTTTCGGGTAATTGTTGGTGGAAAATTGAATCTAGTCCCTCCTACTTCAGGTCAAAAGTAGAAAATTCCTAGTATCTTTTACTAATTGGGAAAAAGAAAAACGAACAAAAGCTGCATATAAAAGTAAACAAGCATACTAGTTATTGACAAAACGATTTTATTTTATTTTTTAGAAACTGAGACATTTGAAACCAATTTTTTTAGATATTTTATAAATTTAAAAATATTTTGTGTTTTAGATTCTTAACGGAGTAATTATAATTCTATTGATTTTATAATGATGTGGATTTTTTTCTCTTATCGCCTTTTGGGCCTTAAAATGCTTTAATTTTAAATTTTAGAGTTGGATTTCTAGTAGCACGTTGAACCTAGTTGGTATTCTGTGGCTTCAAAAGTAATTTTCTAGTACTATTTTTTTTAATCAGGTCAATAATTAAACACATTATTGTAAAATCAGTATATTTCTCACTCCGCTCAGAATCTAAAAATAATTGTATTAAAACAATAAGTAATTTTCATGCACTAAAATATTTATTAATTCTTAGTTTATAATAAAATAATTCTATAGGTAGGTAAATAGGTAATGTACATTCTTTGAATAATAATACTAGAATTTCATCTGCAGCTTAAGTAACACGTAATAGGTATGTACTTTACCATAGATACTTTACCTAACTTATGTAACCTTAGGATGAAAGTATTACATTGATAAGCTTAAATTAATATTAATATTAAACTAATTAAAATTAAATAGTAATTGTAAATCAAATGATTCTTATTTTTAATAAAAATGGAACGCACTAGTTCAATAAACTAAAATATTAGATGATGTTTTATCTGCAATATAAATTACATTTTTAATAAAATGTTTTACAGTAATTTAAAATATATTGATAGTGGGTATTCAGTGTAGATTATTTTTATCTTAAACAAAACTACGGTTAATAGATCTAACTTTTCTTTTATAAAAAATAATTCATTCAAACAGAATCACCTCTTAGATTGTGAGTCAACCACGTTTTATACTTAAGTTTTAGACATATTTTTTCAAATTCCAAGTTTTTCCAATATAGACGTTAGTCGTCATTACTTTTGTTGAATTAAATAACAAAAATTGTTTTTAATTATTGTCACCTTAAAATAAAAAAAAAAGATAATAACAAATAAATATTGGTAATTAAATAATGTAATATGTGGTACGAGGTACCTATTAACTTTTATACAAATATGACTATATTAATACCAATGTATAGATATAATATAAATTATCAACACACGCATTTATATATAGTAAATTATTAAATTAGTACTTATAGTTTAAAATGTAATATTGCGTATTTTATGATTCATAATTTAATCGGTCCTTATAAAGTCGAGACCTACCTACGTCTTAAGTATTAAAAACAATATGGTGCTGATTGAATGTTTATTAAATATAATTTGTAATTTATACTGTGTTTTACGTTTTATTTTCTTAAAAATTTAAACTTTTTATATCGATCGAACAATATACTCGTTACAATAAACTGTACCTATAACATTTTCTGGTAATAGTTTTAATAAAAAATCTATTATGGTTATTTGTTTACAGTATAGCATGACAATGTTATTATGTACCAATTTCACTTAACATAATGCATTCAATATATTTATGTAATTTACTACCTATAGTACTTAATTTATTATATAGTATGTGTATTATTAGTTACTTAGTTACTTGTTTTCAACATATGTATTTTATAAATGAAATTGAGTGATATCCTTCATAAAAATTGTTTATCTTACTGTTCATTATTAATAATTTTTTATCGTTCATCAAACTACTATAATTATTAAAATTATTAACATATATAATACTATTTTTCAGTGTATAGATATACAAAAATAGTCTAAAATGCCTATTCGTATTAATACATTGTATTTGTCGTATTTTATAATTTTATTGTTAATTAAGATTCGATACTTACGTCTAAATTTGCTAAAACATATTTCATTATTATAATATATTAATAAAAATAATAATTTGTATGATAGCGTCTGCGTGCTTTTATTGATATAGAGGTTTTTTTCAATGTACATTGTACATTAATCCTTATATCTTACAACAATTAATAATCTAGTCTTTAGTGAACCGCAAGTCTACCAGTTCATTATATTAAGTTGAGTTCAAGACTTCCTGAACTGAATATATAATTATATAATCTATATAACAAATTTAAATTTTTAAATTATATGTGTGCCAACAATACGTATTTTATACAAAACACAAGAGTATATGTTGTTAAAAAAAATCAACATTAGTCATTAAAAAAAACTATTTCTTTTATTAATTTCTGGATTAAAACCGTTTTATTGGGCTAGGTTTGGTTATCCTGGCGTAGGCAATATACTGCATTAGTACACTTACTACCGCAGTGTTGTTTATTATTTGAAAATTAATTTTTTTTTTTAAAGTTATACAATCCGTACAAAATTCCGCAATAAACATATGTGAAGAGAGTAAGAAAAACATAAGTTTAAACAAGTAGTAACTCACTAGTAACACTTAGCTTGGAAGTTGGAAATGAAAAAAGGAATAGAGAAAAGTCATGAAAAGATAAGAGAAAAAATATATAACTTAATACACAACATGTTTTGATACGTCAATTTTTGTAAAGTGTTTGATTTGAAAGTATATGGAGGGGCATTAGTGATTTTTCGTAATGAGATAGTCTGGTAAGTTTGGATTATGTTTAAATTTCTTTTTTAGTTGCACCTCACTATTGTAGACTGTAAGTCCAAATCGATTTTAGTGCTCTTAAAAAAACAAAAAAAATTAAATCTCAAAAAATATTATTGCCTTTCTATTTTATTGTAGTCTTTGACTTTATTTTATATTTTAGTATTAATTAAACATTTTCGAAAAGTGTCTACTATTTTCCTGTGTGGTATAATTCTGCAATTTTCAAACTTTTATGTTACCACTATTACGGATCTGTATAATGATAATTGGACTTAAAAAGATCGAGTATAAATAGTATTATTATTGTGTATCTATTCTTATCTTTTGTCTTTAAGAGGACGTTACATATGTATTTGTTGTTTCTGTATTATTTTAAGTGGACAACATAACACATATACGTTCAGAAAATCACGTTTAGCTTCGTTAGTTCAAAAATTAGAGTGAATTGACCTATTATGAAACTTGATGGTAGGTTAGGTTAGGCTATGTTCGTATGTTGTTGTCTTACGATAGTTCAATTTTTTAGCTAGTTATGCGTATATAATATAGCGTAAATTAAAAATGATTATAACTCACTTAAAAACTAAATAATCGTAAAAAACCATCATACAAACACAGATAATTTTCTTAACATCAAGTTTCATAATAGGCTGATTTACTTTAATTTTAAAACTAACGGAGCTAAAAGTGAACTGATGAGCTTAAATTTGCTATGTTATGCACTTGTAAAACGGAGACAACACATGTGATGGTGGCGTCTTCTTAATGATTAACACAAAGATAATAATGTAATACAATGATTAATACGATAAATACACCACTATGCAATGGTATTGTGCGCTTTAACGACTTAAAAATTACAATTTCCATACAAATATAAATTCGTTAAAATATTGATTTTTAAATATTTTTAATATAGGTACGTAAGGTCCAAATTTTCTAATACTTTAATTTTTAATAAGGATTATTCTAGTAATATCAATTTCTATTTTTGATATTGTTTAAGTATTGAAACTGAAAGTTGAGCGAATAGTTTTTTAGTTATTTGACTTTGTGTACAAAGAAGAACGGGCCCTTGATAATGAGGCTGGTGGGTTTGAAAGATATAAGGGTCTATAATAGTTATTTGAAAATTTTAGTAATTCATATTAATATATTGTATCAATGTTTTATAACTTGTTAAAAATGTTCAAGAATAATAAACACTAGATCCGATGTTAAATCAAATGATAGTTTGATAATCAAACTATAAGGTACCATCTACTACGAGTATATGTCTTATCGCGTATCACACAATTTTTGTCATCGATCAATATATTATACGTTGTATATTATATAGGTATTAATACTCAAAATATAAATAACTGAAAAGTACAGTAGCCATTGAGGTTAAAATATAAATCATTATTTTAGTTTTAGTAATATTACACTGCGTGAACTTAAGCACATATAGTATAAAATAGTATATAGGTAATAATATAATATACAACAAACATAAATTTTTTATTTTATTTGTTCTGCCATAGTTTAAAATTAAATTGGGAAAAAATTACGACTTCTTGTAGTGAACAATTATACACATGGATTAGACCGAAAATGTTTAAAAAACGAGTACTATAAATGCGTGGATAATTGTGGTGGTCGTCCAATATTAAAAAATTTTAATGTGAAGTCCAAATTCCATAATCACAATCTTGTATGTTATGAGTATAACTCATTGGTATTGATTTTATAATTTTTAAATTTATATTTAAATGATGTGAATACTGACTATTGAAAAATGACAGGGTGTCGGCTAACTGAGAAATCTCCATGTACACTACACCAATCGAAAATACGTATTTCTATATAATACATAATAAATAAGGCAAAAATGTTAAACTCAAATATTGACACTACTAACATATTATCTAGTAGTTGTTATTAAATAGTTTTTATAAAGTCCTTAGCAGTCTTTTATCTAATGATAATATTGGATATAAATTATTTAAAATATTTTATAGGTTATATGTTATGTTTAATATATTATTATTTAATACAATTATTATTTAATGAAAATATCCTAAGAGCATGTATGTTTACCTATTAATAATTGATTAAAAATTAAAAGGTATGTGAAATTCAAAAATTTTGTTGACCTCTCGCTACTGTAATGGGAATTATTTATGATTTTATGAGTTAATTAAATACGGTGTACCAATATATATAAAATTTACCAATAAATTCCATGATCTATGCACATAATATAAATTAAAATATTAATTTAAAATACAAAATACATTACTTTTTTTAATGAAGAATCTTTAAATATAATATGACATAAATTGTTTAAATAACAATTCGATCAAAGAATAAATGTATGTGCCTCTACCTTTTATATTTACCTACAAAAAAAAAAATAAGATTTAAAAATATGTATAAAATAATTATTTTTTAATTTGAAAGACTTTTCTAAAACCAATTTAATTAGTTTGGCAGATTTTAATTTCTGAAAGCTATTGTAACATTATACATATGATAATAATTTATATTATCATGTTCTCTAAGTATTTAATCATATAAAAAATAACTATTAGGATATCATAAATATACTAGGAAATACAAATTAAATTGAATTTACAATACTTATATAATATACGTACTATAGTTTTTTTTTATCGGTTTTAAAATGATTTATCAGAAATATGTTTATAAATTCATCTGAAACTATATCGATTATAATAAATACACATGGGCGTGTAAATAAAATATATTAGCAATAAACGATTAAAATCCGAATGCGATATATAATAATATAGGTTGATAAAAAAAAATGTATAGTTTTGCAATGCTTCTAAAAACATGTTAAGGTTGTGCCTTTGGTTTTGATTTGATGCAATGTTTAAAGTGAGAAAAATTGTATAGATATACAGTATATATATATATATATGTATATAGTTATAAAACTTGAAATTTACCAATCCTTATAAAAGATGATTTGAATCAAATAAAAAACTACAAATATTCAAAAATTTGACAAAATAATTGTTGTTTATGTCGTATTGCTCTTCTGTCTATAGATAAAATAATCTCAAAAATTATGATTTGACTTTTTTTGTAACAGTATACTATTATACTATTACAGTATCCTTATTAATATAGGTTAGGTTAGGCTAAAATTTTCAATTCGAATACGTATTTATTATATGTATAAAAACGAAACGTTTTTCAAAATTATATATGTTTTTAAAAAAGTATTCGTTGCATTTATCCCTTTAAGATTAGGGCCAGTAAAATTTACGTTGTTAAGTAGAATATTGCATTAATGGTTTTGACACATTTACAGTAGGTGATGATAGATCTGATGTTGGAGGTAATTTAAATCTTGAGTAGGTATACTGAATCTATTATTTTATTACCAGTTATAACTATACTCACTCCTATTGGGTAAATCAACCACATTTTTGCTTATATTACAGTGGTCAATAGTTAGAATATAATACACATTAGGTCCGTTCGATAATACTTTAATATGTCTTACCTATAACCAGGTTATATTATTGACGTCGTATAGGAAACCAAACGCGATATTTTCAAGTAAAATATATAATAATTTTATACAACATTTAGCGTACGTGTTTTTGTTTTTCCATACACACTGCATTATACTTAATTATTAGTTATTCTAATATATATATATATATAGGTATGAAGATTTACGCACACAAAAGTTATGTTCAAATATACTGCACCCATAAGGTATACTCGATCTATATATGTATTATGTATATTAAAAGTGATTCTTGACAAGTCCCAATAAGGAGGGGGTGTTATATTTGGCATATATATATTGTATACATTTATCTTTTTTTCCTTTATTTATAGTAAATATTTTATGTTTCGATAACGATAATTATCCTCAATGGTTATAAATTACTGTTACTATGTGAATTTACACAGCCTAAGGAAGGGGGGGCAACCCACCCACACACACTCCTCGTAAAACTGTCACCGTCTGCTGTTGTACGAATATAATATAGAGTCTATACTGTAGTGTAGCGTTATCGAACGAAATTAAAACAAAGATCTGCTAAGCAGTTCACCACGCAATCTTGTATCAAAAAAAAAAGAAACTGAAAATTTAAATAAACGATTTAGATGATATACTACAAATATAATATAATATTTAGAGCAGCGTTTCTTAAACTGTGTACCATGGAACCCTGGGGTTCCGCAAAGATCACTTCAGGGTTCCACAAAACTTAGCACTTTTTTCAAAATTTTTAAAAAAATCACTCTTACAAATCTAACTCAACATATGTAGTAGCTAACGGGAAAAATATATTTAATGTATTAACGCTTTTGAAATAGAGTAGGAGTTTTAATTATTAAATTGTAATAATTGTTACATAATTAATGTTGAAAACTAAATAAAAATAACTAAAATTTAAAAAAAAATGTAGGGGTTCCCCGTTAAAAGTGGACACCAAAAAGAATTCCAAGGATATAAAAAGTTTAAGAAACGCTGATTTAGAGTAAGAACATTTTTTATACGTAACATGATGTATATGTTTGAGAATGCCTTTGAGTTGGATTGTTCAAACAGTGCCCACAGACGTGCAGTTTTTACGTATATGTGTGCCCAATAAGTTTATTGTTTCATTACACACTCGATAAACTGGTTAAGTGTAGGTAATATACTATATTATTTATTACAGTTCGCGTAATCACTGCCGAGGGAGTTCGTAATAATAATAATAGTATATATTATATTTACTCATTCAATGTGTGGCACCGAGATAAGTGGTCGCCAAATGTCTGTGATCGCTGGTTGGTCGCTACTGGTCGGCTACTCGTTTAACTCGCGTTGATGAACAGTAATTTATTTCACTGTATATCCGTTCGTAATTTTCCTCTAGAGGTATCATTCGGTCGTCTCGCGTGCAAGACTATTATACAATTCAATATTATATTATAAATAGTTAACACTAATACAATTTTTGAAAGTCCATCGTGTTTTTTTTTTATTCGCTTTCAATTAAATATTAGATACAATATAAGTAATAAATAAAAATTGTATAGTTTTTTTAAACTTTAAATTTTAATCCAATTTTAATTATTACTTAATAATATACATATTTAAAATGCCTACAAATAATCAAACGGATCAAAAAAAAGGAGATGACCAAAAGCGTGCCATTCAACTTAATCAACTACCAGCACTACCAGGTATTATAATTATACATACGTCTTATACCATCATCATTGTCACCTCGCTGTGTTGTATTTTAGTTCGTGTGGTGGATATTTATGCATAATTTAGTAGTTATAAATTCATTTGACCAGAAAAATTCACTTAAACTATTTATGACCATCGTATGACAAAATAATATTATATAATGTGTTTTTTGTTTTAATATCTCATTAAGACCGTGCAAATAATCAATATTTTATATCAAATACCTACAGTTTGTGTAGGTTATAGTACAGTTATATCAATGATAACTTTATAGTTTATACACATATAATTATAATATATTGGTAAAAACCGTAGTGTCGTTCATTTCCAAAAATAACTATTCATACATAGACGAAACTAGACAATTCCCTTAAAAGTAGCCTGATCCGTAGTTTCGCCTATGTGTAGGTACTATATGTATAGGTACATATTATTTTATTCATTTTAATTATTATCATGCTTGTTTCTATAGCTGAGTCTTGTCAAACTTTATTTTTTATTATTAAAACAATATACATTTTTATGATTTTATATAATTTTCATTCTTTTATTATTTAATTGGATAATAACATTTTATTTAATGATCATAATAGTAATGTAGGTACTTTATTTGTTTGACAATTTCAATTAACAAAATTTTTGAACCTATTTAACCACAATAAAGTCAAATGGTTTTGCAATTATTTTTAACAAATAACTTAATAACTGAGGCTAGATTTTAGTTAGTATATTTATTTCGATTTTTTAAACATACACAAGTATTTAGTAAATGATATCTGTGATTTTTATAAGTAATGTATTGACTAATTTGGGTATAATTTGTGTGCGTTTTATCTTTTGAATCCGATGTACTATTTCGATTGCAAACTATTAAAATGACTAACAAACAAATTTATTTAATTTTTTTGTTTATATTTTATGCTCGTCATTAAAAATGAGATCATTCATTCACTCGTTTATCGCACTATTTTTGTTGACAATATCTCGTACAGCTGTCAGTTATGTATGAAATATTCTGTTAAAAATAATCGAAACAAGACAAATATTAACGAAAATTATTTTACGGAATTATCATTTCCATCATCCATCCACAAAATACACATATTGCCGACAAAAAAAGCGACCCGTACACACAACGGCGGTGTATATTCTGTTCTTATATGTATGTATGTATTATGTATATGTAAATAAGTGTTACTCGTTTCATAATATAATAATATGTTAGTCGACAGACAAGTGTTATTAATAAGAATACACATTGAAATGTACGTCATAATAACATATATTATATAGGTGTACTAGTAGGCACAACGGACAAAAAGTTTTAAAAACAAAAATATTCTCGTTCATATACAAAAATATTTTGGAATAACGACGTCTATAATATCATAATAATATTCTATAGATGAAACAAAAAAAACCTCTGTACAAACACTTATCATTTTAGTCGTCAGAATTCTTACAGATATACTGTAGCACACGAGACGCTGCAGTAGATATTTAAAGTTGTGTAACAAATTAAAAGAATAATGAACTATGAATACCTATATGTAACTAAGAGAACTGGGAAGTAATGAATATTGAATAATGACACTCATTAAACTAAACCCCTTATTACAAAACGCAAGTTCGCGTCAACAAATAAAAATTTTAGACAAAACATATTTAATATGTAATTTAATTTTTTATATACCCTGCATGATGATATGCTTACTATATACTGTATACGTAGATAATTATACTCATTGTTCTGTTATTGGGTATTGATATTTATAAAGCGTCTTATCGATGAATATTTCTTCAAAGTTAAATTCGTCAAATGTCCTATAATAATGTATGCAACCTACTGTTATGAATTCATTATAATACAGCCATTTAAATCAATTTTTTTGATTCGTGTATGTCAACGTTTCAATATGCTTTTGATCAAATGTAGCCTAAATGGATGTTTAATTTATCCAATTACAGTTAATATAATTTACGATATACGTGTATACATTATACACTATTTTAAATTGGTATTTTAAATAACGTTAATATGTTAAATATCCTGACAATAGGTATTTTTTTAGCATCTTATAATCTAGCATTAAGTCGTATTATAGTATACTGTGTAAAAATTGTATAATATTACTTATTTATATAGGTATATATGTTTAAACAAGTGAGTTTTTAAACCATAAACCTATTATGTGAAAAAAAGTTAGGAAAAACAACTTCTGCGTTCGTTCGCGAAGTAAATACAACCGTAAGTAAATGAAATTAATTTTATCGGTATCGTTATTAAATAAAAAATCATAATCCACACCTAAAAGGTCATAATTTTTTTCTTCATATTTTGCAAGTAGTTACCTATATTATAAGGTGGCATCAGCACTGACTTGAAATGCCATTGTGTGCTAATCGCTAATAACTTACATATACGAATATTTATTATGACATGACACCGAGGAAATTAAAAACAAATAATAATATAGATTTTAATACTAGGTAACTTTATCAAATTTAAACTTATAGATAACTTTAATAATAACTTTATAATGTAACTTACTTAGGAGTAAATTTTTTATTTTTTATTGAAATTTATTTCCATTAGAAAATAGTGTTTTCCGGGAAGGGTGGAAATTTAGACATATTTATACGTAGGAACAGTTGACCTATTTTGCAAAATTTCGATCTATCACTGTCATGATCGGTTATGTTTTGCACTCATATAATATAATATACGGTAGGTGTATAGTGTATACAGTATGTCAGTATACTTCACATATGCTGAGTATCATGCAGTTTGTCTGTGTCCAGGGTTCAATATTCAATTCCTCTGCTGGTCTGGTTATTCACACACATATGTATGTATAATTTATCAAACTATATAGAAGGCAGGCTAACAAAACTTATCCTATAACGTTATACCACTTATACCTATATTGAGTGTCGAAGAGTGGCAAAGGTGTGTAAAATAAAAATCTCTTCGATCAAAAATTATCAAATTTTAAAACATCTATCGTTAGAAAAATGATCGTTAAACTTTGTTGTATTATTTTTAACGTGTTCTGTAAATTGTATTTATGTATTATACTACATGGCTACTCAGGTGATAATATATATTATCATGCTCATTAAATGCAGATTTACTATGCAACTACAGATTATAGTATGTTGTATTCTATATTACTATATTATAATTAATTGTCAAAAAATTAGAAGGATCAAAGTTCATAAAACTACTTTATTATACGCTTCGATAAACTTCTCATAATAATACACTTACAATACGTAATACTTATAATTAGAAATTTATTAATATTATTTTTTGTTTTTGTTACTATATTATGTGTATAATATATATTATATTACATAGGTAATACATATTATATTAGTATATTACTAGTAGTTTATTGTTTACTATCAATGCGTAAAAAATATAGTATAACTGTATAAGATTACCTAACGACTGTATAATAACACATAACGATGGACTCAGGCCGAATATAAATTTATTTCAGTACTTATTACTACCGACACCTAAATGCAGTATTGAAAATTATATTAAGTATAACATTTTGAGACATATCATGATTTTTTAACCTATATGAACATATCATTGATTATGTATAAATGTATAGTCTCATCTAAATCGAGTAAAATATTATAATCATAAGTAGTAAATGATGGTACTACGCACTAAATAATTATGATAACCAAAATGTTTTTTTGAAACATAACATTCGATTTTTACAGCTAAATGTATCGCATAATTTACTTATTGAATGTATATTTTTATTTTTACTTTTTATTCATAAGCATATTATATATAAATGGTTTTGTAAATTTGTTTTTTGTAACACTTATGATTGAATAGATTAGGTTCAAATATATTATGTATCAACTATTTGAATAAACAATACATACCTACATATTAGAAAGCAATTAATTGAATGCCTATGTAGAAATATAATGTAGGTATATATCACATTCATCGATATTCATATTTTATTCTATAGATATATTTTAATATATAATATAATCATGGGCGCCCATAAGTAAAATTTTAGGGGGGTCAAAATAAAAAATTCTCAAATGTAAAGATAATAATTATATTATGGTAATA
The DNA here is from genome assembly GCF_020184175.1 of Aphis gossypii. Lineage (NCBI taxonomy): Eukaryota > Metazoa > Arthropoda > Insecta > Hemiptera > Aphididae > Aphis > Aphis gossypii. Next base: position 785,381 of record NC_065531.1, read on the forward strand.
TTTATTGAGTTACAAGTTTTTAATATTTTTTGTCCAGGAGGGGCAAGTGCCCCCCCTTGCCCCTCCCAATGGGCGCCCATGAATATAATAGTTTGTGCTACTATTATTATTACTAACGTAATTATTACAAGTTATAATTTATTAGATTTAAAAATGTGTGCGATAGATAGTATATGCCTAACCTATATCACACAGTAGGTATAGTAAACATTAACGATAAAAAATTATAGTATAAGTTGATAAATAAATTGGAGAAATTATAAAATACAGGCACGCCTTGCATAAAAAATCTATAAAAAAATAATTTCATGTAAAAGTGTAAATATTATAATTTATAACCTATAACCTCTGTTTTTTTTTTCGAACCGTTACATGGATATAACTACCTAAATCTAAAGAATGTTAAACAGGTGTCTTGCGTCGTCAACCCGTATTACACAATACTCACAAAATCCAGTTTTCGGAAATGGCAGATTTTGCATCGGGATTAAGATTGTGTAGAGTATCTTAACATACTATGTTTACTCGCTTGTGAAATTTAAATTATATCATATTATATAAAGTATTACTTATTGTTTGTAATTTACAACTTCTGTTATTGAACACTGTTTATTGTAGTTTTTAAATCAAATTGTGGATTTAGGTACACATGGTTAGTATTTTATTTTACGATAGCTGTAGTATACAAAGTTTTCCGGAAAAAAAAACCATTTAATTTATTAAGCTAAAATCCTATCCCGAAAAACTGTTTAAATAATGTTAAAATGTAATTTATATCATCATATTTCAATCTTTAAAATCATATTACTATTCGTATTATTTTGTTCGTATCTGAATAAACCTATATAACATAAGTACATCGTAAGTCGTAAAAATAAGTTATACAATATAATATTAACATATAATTTTGCTAATTTTTCGTTGTGATACTCTTCTCTAAAATTGGCGCATTAAGACCAAAACCATAACTTTTCAACAATTTATTAGGTACCTTACTCGAAGAAATTTATTTTATTACATAATTTAAAAAATGTATTTTTATGATAATAGCATTGATTTGGTTACATTAGAATAAGTTAACGGTAAATTAGGTAAGCTCCTTAATCTTCAATATAGACAATTAAAATATAGTAAATTATTATAACTATTTATTTCTGTGTAGGTATACTCTATAAAAATGGTACATAATATACATTTTGTTCACTCGTTTATTAATTATATTTTTTATTAAGTCAAACCCCTGCGTGTCTGCGTATTTAATAAATACGCGAATATTTTTTTTATTCGTAATAAATTTATAGACTTATTAGTTATTATAGATCTATTCTTGCGGTAAAATCGTTCGTTGTGTAAATGGGCACCTACCAACACTAATCGTATAATATTTGTAATAATATAATATCATACATTTTTATATTAGTTTAATATTATGTTATTATAAGTGACGTACAATTTAACAATTTAAATGTGTATTAAAGTTTAAAAAAATAAGTTTATTTCTATAATTTCCGAAGTGTGCATAAAATATTATATTTACAAATATAACTGATAAGAAATGTTAAATTTCAATTATTAAATATTCGTTATGTTGTTTGATTATAATAACTGATAACGCTAACTATTTTTGCATCGTAAAACCATTAATATTAACGCCAAATAAGATTTTTCTAAGAAAGTTGATCGGATAAAACAATATTTTAACAATAGTTTACCTTGTATAATGTATATGTAATATGTATAATATTTTATTGAAATCGTATCGTTTTTATTGTTTAGTAACAATATTATACTAATTATTTTACAAATTTTTAATTTATTTTTCTTTTATAGCGACATTATTCTGGGAATCTATTCAATTTGTGTATTTATTTGTATATTATCACCGTTACATAAGCATTTTAGTTATTATAATACACTTTATATGCATTATATACCTACAACATTCAAAACACTTGCTAAAAGTATTCAATGAAATACTTTATACCTAAGAAACAACTATTCTCCTTACACCTCCACAAAAAAAAAAACCAATCGAATTTAATTTTTCCCCATTGGGTTGTACCAATATCCGGCGTTCTGTATACACAATATATATAATAATATTATATACAATTCGATAAACTGACAGACGCGTGAAAATAAATAATATTCTCGATAGAGAAACAGCTAAGGACAATATGAGATATTTTAACTAAAACAAATACGAAACGTCACGAATGTATACATTGTAACTATATATAATATTATATTATAGCAAAAAATATTACAAAGAATAATAAAAAAAATGTATTGAATTTCGCACTCTTATTGTAACTTATTTGTATAGTGGTTTGTAGAACACGTGATCATCATATCGTTTGGTTTTGTAAACGAAATAGGCTTTTTAGTACTTACTTTAATTAAATATTTAAAAACAAAAATTTTATTTTTATTTTTACGAAACTATAAAATCCATCTAGAATTTATAAATTTAAATTTGTATGATTTTTATTGTAGAAAAAAATTGTGTTTGGATTTATTTTACTAACATTAATGGTCCAAACTATTAATAATTTTTCATCACAAAAATGTTTAATATTCGTGTACATTTTATAAATTTTTTTGTACTAAATTCATATCACTTAATGTATACCTATACATTTGATGTTTAATCTGACACCATACGTTTAATAATAATATGTAATTATGAGTGCAGTTTTAGTAAATTTTATTTATCGAATAAAAACTATTGGTTTTGTGCCTACACGATTTTACGTATAATTAAGAATCTTGATTTATTACTAAATCGTAAAAAATATTATATATTTAGTTATTAGTGCTTTATCTAGTATAAATAAGATGTAGATTTATCAAATATTCGATTCTGATCTTAATTAAAAACAAATATCTGATTGATTTTAATAAAATAAAATAACTTTATTTTGATGATTAAATAACGATATTTCTATAAAATATATGAGTAGTGGCGTAATGTCATAAATTTAAATACTTATCGCAGACAAAATTCTAAACCTATAATATAATGCTCGGGTTAATATATGTTTTCTAAACGAACGTTTTAATTATTGATTGAAATATATTATGCATTGTTCATAGTACCGATTTACTTTGCACGCTTACGTTATATAAAACAAATATGTCTCCATCACAATATTCAATTTCAACTAAAATAATACTTTGCACGTTATAGTTTGCACATTGCAGTTATGTATTATGTTTGTGTTCATTTTTTTATGATGCTATTTAATCGGAAGTTTTTGATATAGTATACGATGATAAGTAAAACGAAATGCGTTCACTAATGTCTAATAGTGCTACATTAAAATTAATAATATAAATGTTTAATATCAAAAACAATTCAATTCTGTATATAGTTTCGAGTCTCTATATAGGTAATATTTTATTTTAAGCTTTAATTTAGTGATAATTTATAAGTAAATAGTAAAGCTTATTAAATCATTAATTTTTAAAACATAATATTATCTTTTACATAATAACAACATCTAGAATTTTCTAAGCAAAATATTTAATACGAACAATTAAATTTAATGACGAAACTATGAATAATTGCTAATGTGATGTCTAACTTCAAAAATTATTATTTATAATAATGCCATATCGATATTCGATTTATTATATACACTAGAACAACTATATTATTAGAAAATAACGGCACTCAATGTTGGCTTGACTCAAAAACAAAAAATACCTATGAAAATTGTTAAAAATTTTATATTTTTGTACAAATATTTATAGTTCAGAGATATCTTTATGATAAACGTGAGTTATTAATAATTACTCATCTAAATTGTATAGTTATAGATGCTATAATATTACAATATGACATTTTCCATGCTTATCACTGATAACCTACTGTCCACCGTCACTCGTTCTATTATAAAACTATTATTTAGAACCTTGGTTTCATCATTATAAAATCTGTAAAAAAAAAAAAAATCATTAAATCTGTAAAAATATTGTTTTATATTTGTTTTATGTGAATAATTTTTTACGTAAAAACAATATAATTATGGAGATAACGACGAAAATAAGACAAGACGCAAGACCATCTTCTAAAAATTAAAATCTTCCCGTTTGAAATTGACAAGGGAACATATTTCTAAAAAAAAGAAGAATTTTATTGTATATGATATATAAACCTATATTTTTTAATCTTACAATTTATAATTCTGTATTATTCTGTACCATCTTTAATATTATAAATATTTTTAAAGGTCAACAATTTCCAGAAAATAAAAACAAAATAAATGAATTGAATACGACACATACGTACCTAACCTATAGTTGATAAATAAAAGTTAATAATTATTAAATTTCCAAGGAATAAAAATAAACAACTATTATAAGGTGTGTTTATTCAATAATTAGTGTTTTATTTTAAAGTACTAAATAAAATACAAAAAATATAAATTTGTTTTGTACCCACCGTTTGTTAGTTTTCACAATCAAAATATTTATAAGATTAAGCTTTATTTGAAACCAGGGTAATAAAACATATATACATACGTGTTTTTCTATATTTTTATTCGTTCTTAATGAGTTTTTTCTTCCTAATGATTCACTTTAAAGAATATTGATCAATATAGTCACATAATATATCATAATAAAATAATCATCGCTGTTCTGGCCACAGATGTCAACTGTTCAATTTAATAGGCTACTGAAAACCAGGTATTAAACATAATAAAATAATATAATATTTCCTCAATAAATCACATCATTATTAATGTACATTTTTAAGTATTTTATACTATATTTACAATTATGTTAGGAACTTTTATCTATAGGTACATTAATATTATGGTTTGTTAATCGAAAATCGATTATCATTTTCAAATTATATATATTTAAAACATAATTTTCAAATTTAAAAAAGCATCAAGGCGTGTCGTTTATAGAAGTAATGTGTACAATAAAGTCAATATACGCATAGACTTTATTGTTTCTGTCGATAATAATCGTCACCCCCTTCGGCGTTTGACGAAGCCATTAAAATAACAGCCCATTTACTCTACAGTTATATAGTATATACTGTTATAATATGGACTATGGAAAAAACAAATTGTGCAACTAAACATATTTTATTAATAATTGTTTGACACATTTTAGTGTTCTTAACTACCTACTGTATTTTCGAACATAGTATAATTAATTATTACGTGTGTAATAATTTTTTTGATGACTTTAATTAGCAATTTAAAAAACATCATTTTGAAGATTTTGTTAATACTATACTCATATAATATAATGCAAGTAAAATTGTTCAATTCAATAAGTCTTTGTTTTTAGAGAAAACGAGAAATTAACGTTAGGACTCTTCTTTACTATATAAATATCTACTTTATTAATTTAACTTTAAATAATTATGGATAATAATATAATAAATGGTTTTATTATATATTTATAATTTATACATAAATTGGCTGCAAGTTTATAAGCTGCCGATAATATTCCACAAGGTGATAAGGACAAATATTCATAATCTTTTATAATAATAATGCTATCCGCGCTCAAGACTGATATTATTTGAAAAAAATATATATTATCGGACTTCTCGAAAATGAAAATAACTTATCTTTTATTTTACAATATGTATCATTCATTACCAAGAATTTTCTAAAGTTCTAAAAACATATAGGTACTAAAAAAATAATAATTATTAGCATTTTTAATACGATTTTTATATGCTTATTTCCTGTAAAAAGATTATATAATTTATAATTATATAATAGGATGTTAACTGCTTGAAATCGAAATGTTCGAAAATGTTTTACAGTCCACGTGTACTTACCTAATAATTACCTATCTACCACTTTGTTCAATGTTTATCATTTTAATTATCCTCACCGCAAACGTTTATCATAAATAGGCAAGTACACAGATCTGAACGAACTAATATTATACCTATATAGTTGAAATGCATTGTAAGAAGTGAATTGTACTTATAATTTATCCATACAATTATTGCAACACATCGACTAGTAGGCCTATGCAAATTGATAACCGATATAAATAAATTACTGCGCTGCATGCGGTAAACTGATTTTATATTATAAACAATTGCGAACGTAGGTACATAATAATAATAATGTGAACGGGTATAAAGACAACCGAGGAATATGTATAAGTATAATACGTACTCACTGACTATTTACAGTTATAATACACTTAAAAACAAGATGTGTAATGTGTATATGCTATAAGTACGCGATATATTAACATACAATATGAATTCATTGAATTCAACCTTTGAAAAAAAAGATACTCATTTCGTGACATTGGTAGTCACAAGAATACACGAGTATATTATACAGCATATATACCTATTACCTACTCAACAGCATATTCGACAATCAATATAATTAGTTCTTATCAACGTCTAATCATTGCATATAATATTAGCAGTTAGCACACACATATAAAGGGTGTTAAATTTACAAAGCCTCGCAGACGTCTCCTTCTACCTCGATTTTCCATAACCTATAAAATAAATATGGTTACTGTATAGAAATGAAAATTATATATTATATAATATTAGTATGTCATACCTAATCACATTTAATCACCTATCTCATATAATATTTGATATTTCTCAAGTAATACTAAAAATACGTTCTATTAATCTTGAAAATTATCATTACAACCAATAATTTACACCTTAAGTCTATTAAAGCTATTTTTAAAACATCAAATCATTTAAATTAAAAATTAAAAAAAAGGGGGAGAAAGTAGATAAAAGCTTTGTTGTAATGTTGTATAGTGTCGGGTGTACTTCGTCATTAAGCATGAGTCACTGTTACAGTGTTATAAATGTATTATCATTTAATCCAATGGTAAAACACAATATTACGATGAAAAACTATTTTGAAGAAACTTACTGAACAATTGTTTCAGCAATAATATTTATTAACATTTTAACAAATAACGTTCATGTATTTTTTTTTTCGTAATTCCTGATTATTTTGTAATTTTAACTATTGACCTTCCTTCGCCTTCCCCGTCCTCAAATATAAACTAGATTTTAATTTTTTACCAGAAACCTACGTCATAGTTAAAAATATTTTAATGTAAGTAAGTTTTGTAGGTATTTAGTGGTTTTAGTATATACTTGAACTAAGGGACCTTCCAATAAAAAATAAAAATCTGTGCATTTTTTTATAAAAAGTGTCTTTAGGCACAAAAATACTTAAAATCAATACATTGCTCTTTTTAAAATCTTAGATATTCATAAAAAATAACATAAATAACTGATGCGTGTGTGAGTGTTGAGGAGGAGGTGGGTAGTACTAATTTCTAATTCGAGTGCAATTTCCCCCTCTCTCTTTATTCTACTAAACTCATCAGAGCTGTATAGATTTATATAATAATCTAGTACTAACCACAAAAAATAATATATAATTTATTAAAATTTAATTACTAACAAAATATAAAAAACGTAATCATATTATTTTATAGGTATACAAACTGGTGCAGTTACTCATTAATATCGGTGGTATATTAAAAAAATGTTATTGTAATTTTTAATGGACGTTAATAAATGCATGTGTGACTGTAGTTAATTTCCATTTCAGTTTGAATATTTATACTGAATTATGCATATAAACTATAATTTTTTTTTCTCTTTAAGCTACAATTTTCGATATTGCCAGTTGTCAAATATATTATTATTTATTAATTATTATACTTATTTTGTGCAGTGTATTGTTGACCAAAGGAATGTGTTTTCGTAAATCCACGTATAACGTGTAAAAATAAGATTTAAAACTAATAAAGATTCATTATTTCTCCCTTGTCTTTAATAAATCCACAATTTAGGAACCCATCGTCACGACTTTTTTTTGTTGTTATATGATGTAGGTATCTATACCTATATATTGTATTGACGCGGAATTTGTTTGTGCGATATATTCATATTGTTCATTATGATAAACTTTGACTTTTGATCTGTTTGTTGATTGCATATCGTTAGAGCTTGTATATTAATAAATAACCTAATATATCTTTTATTATAAGAAATTATCAAAAATGTTTGTATATTAACTTTACGGTTTCTTTTTCCGTCATTGGCTTTCGTCTGTTTTAATATTATTATTATACTCTAAATAAATCAATTTAATAAATCTAAATTCTTCGGTCTCTGGTTAGTTATTTAACCGTTTCAAATGTTTCACTCATTTATTATAATATGTGAAAGAACGCCGAAATTCAAGTAGATGTTGTGTATCAACTTATACACATGCTTACTATACTGAGTGATTCGCAACCAGTGATCACCCCCATTTTTCATTTAATAATGAGTTTATTCCAATTCTGATTATTGAAACTTTTAAGTATAATTATAATTATCTATTATATTTTTGAATTTAGGTGGTTTTCTTTCTATTTAATATAAGTATCCAGAATCCCCTGTGTTGTATCTACTATATAGGTTTGATCAACACAGCAGTTCATATATCACTGGTATACGTACCATAATCTTATTATAAAGAATACTTTTATATTATTCTTAAGTTCTTAAAAATATAATATATATATTGTACTACTTTTGTATTTGGATGTTTTCTCATTTCTACTAAATTTAAGCTCGTTGGTTAATTTATAAACCGAAATATTATGTACATATTTTTTTTCCAAAATAAGTATTCAAATCGTATAAAAATATTTAAAAAAAAAACGTATTCAGAATACGTATTAAAATATTTTTATTTTAAAACTGTATACGATAAGAGCACAAAAATTCCATATGAAATGTAAACATTCAATAAACCTTAAACGCTTTAAATCCTATAATAAACATGCAAAGCTTATTGTTATTATTACAAGTATAAAATATATTGTTAGTTTATACGTTTATGTTAAAAGAAAAAATGCATCATGTATTTATTATAAATTCTTCAAATTTATTTAAGCAGAAATCTGGGAGAGGAGAATTTAATATTAAAAATATTTTCTTAAATTATCGGCTATAATAAGTAGCCTATAATAGATAGGATACTTACCATATTTTACCTCTGCAACGAGTCATGTGAAATCTGTCGTTTCCATGATCGCACTTTTGACTTTCAAAAACAGCTGCCATTCGTCAAAATTGAAAACACAAGTTTAATACTGTAAGTGGTGGTTAATATATAATTATATAGCTTAAAATAGCCTTATTATATAATTGTTTACACTCGCGATGGTTCTGAGGGATTAATAAACAAAAGCACTACTTATTGTAAATGTTTGCTCAAAACTGAAAGCATAATAAGAACTGAATTAGTTTATTTCGATGGTGGGAAGGCCATAAGTAACGTAACCCACAAAAATGAAATTTTACAGAAGAGACTAAAATTATATTAGTTTTGTTAAAAATTATACAAAGAAGCTAACATTTAATTGGTTAATTGTTGAATACGTATTTTAACAAATAATTATACAATTAAAAGTTAGAAATGATTTTTTAAACTAGTTACTATGTATCAAAGTGAGGGAAGTTGAGGGTTATAGTATTTGATCTGGATTGGTGTTTAAAATTGTGGGTTACGTTATGAGCTTTTTTGGATTAGGTACATCACAACGGTTAAATATAACTAAATATATTCAATAAATGTCACTCTGTTACGACACATGATGAGATCTGGGTGTTAAAATAAATTTTTCCTTAATAATAATAATATTAATATATTTTATAACATCCATTCGTTATACGTCATTATTAAAATATTTAATCAATGCATTTTTTTTTTTTTTTTTTTAGGAAAACATTATGTTTGATAATGCAACTAGATACTAATAAAACGATGTGTAGTTACACTTAACCTACTGATTTTATCGGTCGAATTCGGTGGTTTAACCTTAGTTTAACGATTTTAATATGGGCATTGGGCACTCAGCAGAAATTTAATATTTAGTAGCCGATAACAATACTATTATCTTAAGAGGGTTGCGTTAATTGGCATCAATGTATTGTAAAACAAATAAAATAATGATGGTTACAGTGAGGATTACATTTACATCAATTGACTGGAGCCGTTTATAATTATTGTGGGTTACGTTGTGAGTTACATTACTTGACCATATGTCCCTGTGTGGGTTACATTAAACATAAATGACTAAATTAAAGCTGAATTTACCACTTAAAGAAATGATTTGAGGGTACATTACTAGGTTAAAAACGTGTATTTACATGTGTTTTATCATTATCAGTTAAATCCTCGATTTCGAAAAAGTTGAGGGTTACGTTACTTGGCTTTTCCGCCATCGAATTTTGTTACAGCTCAAAGGGTGTCTATAATAATATTTTGGCAGAGATATCCAACTACGATCCGCGAAAGTATTAAAAACAATTTAAAAAAAAAAACGCATTAATATTTACCCAAGAACATAACGTACTATGTAAAATAAAATTTAAATAAATATTTCTTCTTTTACCATTACTTGTTAATTTATTATAAATTACATGCTTACGTTGTTATAATAATCAGACATGAAAATGTGTCGTAGGTTCAACGTTATCACTGTTGCGTCGTTTTATAATAAAAAATAAATTATTAAAAATAATATTATCATATTTATTGTTCTACTAAGTTAACATTATTTCATCACTAATATTAATTTAGTTCTATTAGTTAAAGGAAAAATCTTAAATTCTTGGCCTCCATTTTTTTTACGGCCTTCGGTAATAAAAGATTAGTCGCTATTGGCCTAAATAAAGAAAATTCATTATCACCACTGATAAGCCTGTATAAACTGTATCTACTATAAGTCTATAAACTATCTATATTTATATATTTTTAAATATCTAAACGGCAATATTATGCTAAAAATTATGTGTTAATAATTTAAAATGCAAAACACTGATCTTCCATCACTGCATATCGGTTCAAAGTGGGAAAAATAAAAAAAAAGGTTGGTACCTACCTACCTAAACTGATCGATATTATTATTCTATAATTCAGATATAGTTAAGTACTGCATGTAGGTATTATGTTTATTGTAATCGTATTACTATTGGATGTAGAATATTTCCTTTTGATAGGTATTCAACGTACTACGTAGGTAGATTAAAATATTTTCTATTAGATTTATAGGGAAGGGCCAAAGAATATCACCTAAGCAATAACAAGAATAAAGTTTAGATTTTAAGGGTACTCAAATAATATAAACGATATGTCACACGTATAGGCCCTACTGCCTAGTTGGTATTGATTCAATTACCTAATTAATCAAAACAATTTGAAGGGCATTTAATTATTTAAAAAAATGAAGATAATATTATTATACTAAAGTACCTACTACTTATAATATATGCAACAAATCGATAAAACCTATAGGCACATTTCTCTCCAGTATCAGTAATTATTATAATATCTATTATTGTATTATATTATTATAATAAAATTATCTGAATCTTAATGACGAACACCAATACAACAAGTATTGTTATAAATACCTATATTATTTATACCTATTAGCCTGAACATGATGTTGCTCAATGTACCTGTAATCTAATATCCATATTTTATAATATTATATTGATATGTATATTATTGTATATTATCTAAGTACCTAACTGGTACCTATAGTGTTATGAAGATAAATGATAATACAACTTGTAGCGATGAATGGGACGAATAGGTTTGTCATATCATAGGCCATGGCACGCTGCCTATTTAAAATATAATAATATTTATTATAAATACTGCAATGTGCGGATAATGTGACGATTAAATTATTCTTGTGTTGTGTTTTATTGTATATTAGTGTATTATGATTATTCTGATTCGATGTGGGAATATAATATAATGCATTTTTCATCTTCGATGATTTACGCAATTCGAAAGGAGCTACTACAAATTGTCTACAGAAATAATAATGTTATTTTCTTATTATAACCATTACTATTATTAATACAATTATATGATAAAATAAAAATAAAATAAAATACAATGTTGATGAATATAAGTGACAAGCCTTATATACAGCTAGATGTATGCATGATGTTTGTTAACTTAGTAGTCTGAAGACGTCCTTACTAAAACGAAATCAAAACGAACAGAACGCATTGGTGCGTTATTGAGTGCAGCTTTCCCCCGCCATCCTTATACGACCTTTTTATAATTTATTTTTTAGTTTTATTTCAACTAAGAAAATAATATTTACATATTATATGTATATTTAATATTTATACTCACTGCTTATCGTTATTTATTATCCAGTTTATGGAATTTTCAAATGCTTAAAAATGTACAGTTAAAATATCAAGGTATTCTCGTTGAAAAGAATCAAAGAGATGTTGTACTTACAAGGCATTCCCTATAGCATATCTACTCCCACGAAATTCCTAAAATTTAGAATTTAAACTAGTATACAAACTACACTAATTACAGTGAAAACTATAAATACCGGAAATTCTTAGTCACTGAAATGGTGTTCACTATTATCTTCTAAACCCCCGCAGCTAAACTGTTTTTTCTTTGTTGCAACAGGTGATGAGGGTAAAATGTCTGATTCTCTCAAATGGTTCGCGTTCATGTCGTATGGCGTCGGACACGTGCTCAACGACCTGGTGGCCTCTATGTGGTTCACCTACGCCTTGGTATTCTACCACTACGTCATGCAGCTGTCCAGTATCAATGCCGGTGCTGTGGTTCTCGTTGGCCAGCTAACGGACGCTGTTGCGACGGCTGTCATAGGCGTGTTATCGGATAAGACCAACATCTACTGTACCGATCGATACGGCCGCCGCAAAACTTGGCACCTTTTCGGTGAGATATCTTATAATAGTTTATCGTTACGACAGATATTGTCTGTTTTTGTGTACACAATGTATATTACATAAGTACTGTTGGACTTGGGATAAGATCTACGGTGGCATGATTGCAGCAGGTAATCATGTTATGTAACTATAATTTTCCTGGTTAGTTTACAGGCTCCAATAGAGTATATTTATCTCTGATTAATCGTTAAATCATTTTAGGATTGCGTATATAAATGATCTTATATCACATAGGTACCCAAAATAGGTAGATATAAAACCTTTCCAACCGCAGCTTTCAGCCAAACAATTTTCCCCTTCAGTTATAGGTAAGTAGAAACGCATATCTAAGCTTTTGAAGGATCCTTGTCCTTATAGATTTCTTTTTCCGAACTAGAAAAAAAAGGAAAATTCAAAAGCCAATACATCGATTGTTGATCGAACGTCATGTGAACTATTACAATATTATATAATATGTAAATTTTAAAAGTGAATAAAAAATTTAAAAATTAAATCCCAGGTTCACATGTACATTATAACTAACTATAATATTAATAAAATATGATTTACTTACTTCCATTGTTCTTATCATATAGGAAGTGTACTAGTGTTCATAAGTTTGCCGTTCGCGTTCTCGCCGCCTATTTTACCCCAAGCCGAGACCTCCGAATTAAATACTGCTCTATACTACTGTTTCTTCATAGTCTTCTTCCAAATCGGATGGGCATCCATAGAGAACTCGCACATGGCATTAGCTTCGGACCTGACGCCGATAAGGGACGAACGAACGGCATTACTCTCCATAAGGTATTAAATAAAAAATAATTACAAACTAATGGCTACATAATATACATAGCATATAAAAGTATAATCGTATTTTAATAAATTTTTATTTTTTATTTATTAATAATCATTTTTATATGTGTTTTCAATACCTAAACAGGTATAGTTTTACCGTCTTTTCAAACATCCTGGTGTACGTAGTCACCTGGATCGTGCTTAGAAGTAACAACGCGAGCAAAACTCAATTTGGACCTTCAGAAAGAAAAGAATTCCAAGTATATATAACATTAATTTTTTATTTAGTATCCCGACACTACATGCGTGTATCTGTGTATAAAATACATTGTCATTGTGCATTGAGTTATTGACTGCCTACTATTATTAATTTATATAAAGGAACTAGTTATGTGGAATTAAAAAAAAAAAATTAAATAATATAAGTAGTAAGTACCTATTAACAATTATTTGCCATTAATTCATAATATGAATGTTGTTCGTTATACAAATTAATGTGTTTAGTAATTAGCCGTATAAGTGCTGTATAATAAAAACTTTTTATTTACAACTAATCTGGGAGAAATCTGCTGCACAGAAAATAATCGGAGGAAAATTGCCATTTACCATGCTACGCACCGACAGCGACTACTTAATGGGTTTAATAATAATAATAATAAGAAGAAAACTATTCAAACTAATTTTTCTGCTAATGACGTATATAATTGCATGATTTTATCGAACATTTTAAAACCTCATTTTTTATTATAGTATCGATCTAAAATATGAGCATTGAGCATGGGTTTTTTTAATAGTTTGTTTCCTAAAAATGTATTATTGAAAACATACATTTTCATATTTAAAAAAATATTGTCATCCTATAATTTCTATCACCTTTTTTAATTTAAAAAAAGCCATAAAATGGCAGTAAATTAATATATACATTTATTTATATAGATAGTCATATTAGTGATCATGATTGTTGGAGCTATGACAACCATAATATTTCATATCGGGGTACGCGAACCCCTGACCAATAACCGTGTGAATCGAGAGCTCCTGATGACCGAGACTGAGGCTGAACGCGCAGCCAACAGTTTTTGGTCTATGTTCAAACATATCACCCTCTACCAGACGGCCGTCGTTTACATGTGTTCTCGGATCACTGTTAACATGACTTTGGTAAAAACAAATACGCAATTTTATATAGAATATTCATTATACTGCTTATTATTATTGTTGATGTATATATATATAATTATTATATATAGGTATTCTTGCCAATGTACTTACAAGATTATTTAAAATTGGAAGCAGAAAAATTAGCACTGTTACCTTTGATAATGTTCCTCAGCAGTTTTTGTATGTCACTCCTCAACAAACCCATGAACATGAAACTCGGCAGAAAGGTAGGTATAGTACACGTACAGTTTTTGTTGAAATGACCAAACACTAAACACCATTTACATTAAAAATTGTATTTTTAACGATTGAAACTTTCGTAGTACACTTATTCGTTCGGCGTGGTTTTGTCATTGGGTTCAGCGTTATGGTGTTACTTAGGTAGTGGCAACACATTTGCCAAATATCAAGTTTACGCAGTCACTATCATAATAGGTAAGTAACTACACTTATCGACTGTTAACAATTTTACCATCCCCTGAAATTTAAGTATATTTGCGCTAAAGTAATTTTTTTTCGTGTCCAAAATATGTTCAAGGTTACTTAAGCGCTTATTTTACTAAATATTTATATACATACACGATTAAGTAAATTGTTCATTATATAATATAAAGTATAAACACGATATCATATGATTTTTATGGAATATTACCATTACATATTTTATTTGCCTCGTTATGAGGATCAGTATCGAATTTATTTTATTACGATTATATGTAAAATCAAAATAATAATGCGATATTGGCATATTGCGAGGTATGAAAATAGATAAGTAGTTTAGGTACTTAACATAGTATTTTTAAGATTTATCTATTTTTTATGAAATAAATTAAGTAAGTTGATAAGTATAATACAATTTAAATAAAATAATAATAATAATAATTTATGAACTTTTAACAATTGTTAAATAAGCTACTGTAATAACCACAAGGAATTAAACCATAAGTACAAGTCAAGAATATCATGTCCAACAATGTGGTGTAAAGTGTAAACTAAAATCATGTTTTTCTGAAAATATTGTTTTCAAAACAACTGTCATGTGCATTTAACATATGTGTAATATATTTATTTATACATGTATTTTATGGCAACGTTGCATTTAAAATCATACGAAATCGTGTAGATGTTTTTAAATACCTATAGATAGTTATTAAATTCTAAATCTAAATGACTTAGTTTAGATATTTGGAGACAGGACTACGGAGTTAATCCTAAATTTGTAATTATGTTTTACAATGGCTATTTAATATTAGATTTTCATAAAATTATCTAACGTATTTTATCTACGTAATTTATTAATTTATAACCAAGGATCAGTGGCGTACCATTGGGGGGTTAGGGGTTTAACCTCCCTCCCAGAAGTGAAATATGTAGGTATAATTCTTTTTTGGAATATTACATTATAACATTTTAATATTTTATACATATACATAAATGGTAACCCCCCCCATAAACGAATTCTGCGTACGCCACTGCCAAGGATATTATGAAATAAGTTAGATGAGACAACTATTTTCATAAAAATATAAAACAGTGATGTAGCCGGCCAATCGTTGGTACACAATAGCGATATTTTTCAATAATAATTAAAAAAAAAATTAAATTACAATAATAAATAAAATACATGTGTATTTTAATTTTTTTAATTTTAATAAGCAATTACTATCTACCTAATTATATACATTTTAGATTCTGAACGAAGTGATGAATGTATTGATTTTACAATGGTGTGTGTTTTTTTTTTTTTTTTGTGTCTGTGTACAGCATAACTAGTCGAAATAATGCTCCAATTTCAAACTATGGGGGTGGTTTCCGATGTAAAAGTGAATATCCTTGGTGCATTATAGAGGTAAAAAGTTAACATTTTCCAACAGTTTTCAAAAAAATCGAGAAAAACAAAAAAAAAATGACGGAAAAACGGCAATTTTTACGCAAAACCAGTTTTCGACCAAATCGATTTTTTTTTATGGTTGTAATTCAAAAACTAATCACTGAAAATACTTGAAATTTTCACCAAATGTTAATGTCAGTAGTATCTGTATATAGTTAAATTTTCAAAATATTTTGACTTTTTTTGAGTTATTTATAGACTACTGAAATTTTCGATTTTTTTGAGAAATTTTTTTTAAAGTGTCGATAAAAAATTTTTGGACGACCAAAAAGTTTTGAAAATTTAATACAAGGTTCCTTATGAGTTGTTTTTATTGTAGCTAAAAAAAATTAAAAATCGTTAGTCACAATTTTTTTTTATAAGAGTTTATAGTTCAAATTTTTACGAAATCTGTCGAAAACGCGAAAATTTGCAAGTAATTTTGTAATTTTTTTCTTTTATAACTAAGTTTTGAAAATTTGTTACAAGGTTCTCCATACATTTTTCTTCAAATATCTGTAAAAAAAACTCTACCGGATTCAGACAAAAAATTTTTATGAGTGTTTGAAATTTAAATTTTTACAAAACCGCACTAAATAACGGTTTAGCCTCAAACGATTTTTTATATTTGTTATAATTCAAAAAGTATAAGTCGTAGATACTTGAAAATTTTACCAGTTATTTAGATTGGCATTTTATTTACTTGATTTAATTTTCAAAATACTTTGAGTTTTTTTGAGCTATTTATAGACAACTGAAATTTTCAATTTTTCTGAAAATTGTTTTTTTATGTGTCGATAAAATCTTTTTGGCCCTATCAAAATACTTGAAATTTTAATGCAAAGTTCCTCATAAGTTATTATTATAGTGATTAAAAAATTATAAGAATACATAGGCACAATTTTTTTTTATTAGCATTTGAAGTTCAAATATTGACAAAAATTCGTCAAAACCATGAATATTTGCAAATTATTTTGTAGGTATATTTCATAAAAATTTTTGTAGAAGTAGCTAAGAGTTGAAAATTTAATACAAGGTTTTTCATAAGTTTAACTTACAATTATTATAAAAGAACTTAAATTTTGTTGTATTCAGGCCATTAAAACATAAACCACCTTTTTCACCAACCACTAGAAATTATATCCTAGGCTGACAAATCATCTTCGTTCAGAATCGTTTTTCGTATACAATGATAACTATCATTGGATTCAAATTTAACACTCCTATAATATATAATAATGATCCATACGGCACCTAATGTACAGCAGAGCGGTACTCACTTGCCCGCTTTTTAATATTTGATAGGTATAGGTTAACTACCTATATAGACAATAAACTATGATTATTTGACATATTGTGTATTGTGTAATGACAGTCCTAATTCTGTAAAATAATAAGAAAAATGTTTTTGGACTTAATAAGGTTATTTTTTGAAACGAATTTAGTATACATATGGGCAATATAACTCTGTAATACATATTAGAAATGCTTACCGCGTAACAATAATAATACTATTATAAGTATATTAATTAAATACTTGTCAGTTGTTGTTTTTACGTGTATGCTTTGTGTATTTGTAGGTATTGCTTGTTCAGTGGTATTGGTCACCAGTCAAGCACTGACCACTGATTTAATCGGCGATAAAACGCACAGAGGTGCTTTTACATTTGGCTTGATGAGCTTTACCGATAAAGTTTGCAACGGGGCTGTAGTAATGACCGTCCAGTCTTTGTAAGTTACGAAAACCGTTATTGTTTTTCAAGAAATTAAATATTATATAAATTGTACAAACTATTGTACCGATTACCACTAACTAACATTACCTCCTATACTATAAATAGGCATTGCGAAACATGTCCGAATTACTATCGCGACATAATGTGTTACAATTGGACGATTCCTTCTATTTTGGCGTTTATCGCGGTCATCAGTTTACCCTTCGGTGGACGTCCAACTCTGAGTGAGTTATAATTAATCTAATTCCTGTCGATGTTTTTAATTTTGTAACATACCGACCTGATGGTCGATTACTGATACAATGACTTTCATGTCTAATACCTATTATATATACCTATCTTAAACAGCTGTACCCGAAGTTCCAGAAACGCATTCGAGCAGCGGTAATCAACATCCTGATCAATCGAAAAAGCAGCCGATAGAAAAAGGACAAGAGGCCCTACCCAGCTACGCGGTAAATTCATAACGGAATTGGTAGTTTATCTAGTCATTGCAATTTATCACAATCCATAATATTACATGATTGTTGAAAATAAAACATAGAATTACAGTAAATAAGTGACTATTTCAATTTCATTATTTACCGTATAGTTTATTTTATTGTTGTGTGGTTTATGATCTGTAATTTATGTACAATGCGGTTTCGTCTTAAACAAAACTTTAACAAGAAAACTTGTACGCACAACAGTCGTGTTATAGTTAATGTTATTGTTAAATTTAAAATATAGATCGAAGCATATTTTTTGATAGTTTATTTTATTGAGTTCAAAAACTGTTAAAATTGAGCAATTTTAATCAATAATGTATATTTTGTTTAAATAAGCTAAGATATATTACGAATTGTTATTTTAATTAATTTTATTTTTAACATAGAATATCGATGTTAACATAAAATTTGATATTCTAAATAACAAAAAAATGTAAATTTGATTTTTAAACAACGTGATAATAATTGTATTAAATATTTTGAAAACAGATTAGGTAAAATATATATATTATTTTTGTACTAGTCTTTTAATTAATAATTTAATGGATTATGAATTTTATTTTAAATGTTATTTTGTACATAATACACAAAACTGTTTGTTTTTTTTATAAATTAATTTGATACAGTGAAAAACTGTTAACATTTATAAATACTATGCTAAAACTATTGTTAAACTAAGTTTTGGTTTTTAACAGTATTTTTTTTTCTTTTAAATTAAGACTTTTATAAATTATTGTACAATATAATTATTATTATTATTTAATAAGTAGACAATGTTAACGTTTCCCTCCAAAGTTAATTAATTATGCATTACCATTATTCACTATTATTATCTATATTATAAATGTTTAATTGATCAACGTTTTTATTTTATTTAAAAGAAAACATTTATAAATTATTTTATTTTATTTAATGCCAAGCTATATTTTATTAAATATATTAGGCATTATTGTTATTATTATTACAATTAATACAATTTGTAAACATTTGAAAATGTACGTTTTTTTATTAATATTATTATTATTATACTTTATTATGTTTATATGAATATTTATTTTTGCGTTTTCTTAAATATATAGGTATATGTCCTTATTTTAATATTTTATAATATCAGCTACTCATAAATATATTGGTATATGTATATCTTATGCTTACAAGTCTTGCATACATGTTTCATTTAATATAACTTCAAAAAAAGCATACCACTTACCTGTAGGAGATAGCAATAACTAAGTTGAGCTTAAGAGCAAAGAAAAGTTTCTAATACTAGTTTTTTTAGCACCTACTTATCAAAATAATCTGGAAAAAACAATATTGCTTTAGGAATTTACACGCAAAACCAGTTTCAATAAAATATATTTAGTTCTTCTTGCTGTATATTTTAAAGTACAAAAAATTGTTCTGTAAACTTGAATGTTTTGCATTTATTTATACACTACATTTCTAGACTTAAATAATTTTTTTCTTCCAATAAGATGCTCCTAGCCAAAGCTATATCCTACAATCTTCATCTATGGATGTACAGAAAAACTTTTCGATAATAACCAACACTCTATTAGATGGAATCCTACCTATAACGGAAAAAATGATTGGTCCCAAGCAATTCCATTATAGAGAGGTTTTACTGTATGTCTGTATACAGATTACAGAGTATCATGTTTTGATTAATTTAACATGATATAAATTATAAGTAATATTAATGGTGTTGACACAATAAGAAGATAACAAATAATGAATAAATAAGTAGGTATATCTTTTGTAGTTAGTACCTAGTTACTATTTATAAAAATTTGAAAATGTCTTATTTTTCGATTTATGAGTGATAAAATTACGGTTTTTAGTAAAAAATAAAACATTCATATAGTCTCATTATCAAGTAGTACATACCAAATCACAAAATATCAGAAATACATTCATATTTTTGAATTTCATATTTAAATTTATGCAAACTTTTTCAAAATTACAAACATTTGTTTTAAATTTATAATTATAACACCTAATGTAAGAGAATTAAAAACAAAATTTCTCAGAGATAACAAATATATTATTATTAATTAGGTATTGGCATAAATTGTTATTATTTTATTATTGTTTAAAATGTTTAAATAATATTTAACTATATATATAATGGAGCATTTTGCTATTAATTTAATTATTATTTACTATACACGATACAATCTTAAAAATATTTTAACTAATTTTAAGCTTTTTATAGACATTTTAAATAATCAAATAAACAAATATTTTTAATTTTTGGACTTCGAAAAATTGAATTGGAGATTTAATATAAGATTTTTTATGAAAATTTAAAAACATAAAATGGTCAATTTCTTTTTTAATAAAAAACCATAAAAGATTTCAAATTATTTGGTTTAAAAATAAAAATTTAAGTATACAACATTGAATACAAGATTTCTTAAAAGTTTCTAATATAGAAATTCTACACAATTTTTTTTTCAAGATTTATTTGTGCCTTAATGTACAATAAGAAAATGTACTAACAAGTCATAGCATTGGTTATGGAATTCTATTCTATTTTATAATCAATGGTAATTATAGACAATAGTATAACATGAATATTTTACGGAAGAAGCCATCTAGTAATGACACTATCAAATAAAATATTATTCAAAAGGAATTGAAGATTTTTGTTAAGCACTAAGAATATTACTACTTTTTATAAACAATTACTTACATTTTTTCAAGATACTATGATTAGTTATTAAATACCATAAATCAAAATCCCACTTATAATGTTTAAAGATTCATCTGTGTTGACTTAAATTTATTTATAGTTAGACACATTATAATAATATTTTATAATATATGATTAGGTTTTGGAAACAATTAATTCAACCTTACTTAATGAATAATAAAAAAATACTTAAATAATATAATATAGGAATATTGATTTATAGTAAAATATCTTCAAGAATAAAAAATGACAGTGCTTCCTCAAAAATAATTGTTAAAAATGACAATAATTGTTTTAAATGATAAAATAATTTATCATTGAATTCAAGTTTAACACACCAATTCAAATGATTCACTCAATGAGAAGGTATATTCTACCCTGCAATACAGCAGTGTGAGTTCCCTAATTTCTTGTTTCTTGTTATAGGTCGCGAAAGAGTTAAATACATTTTTACTTGTTTAAACATGTATAAAATTACATAAAATTAGTGAAAAATTGAAAATTAGTCAATAAATTAAAGGCAATTAAGAAATATTGTATTTTTATTACATTTTAACGACAGAGAAAATAAAAATACATGTACCTATTTTCAATTGAATATGAATTATTATTCAATAATATGTTATTTAAACATACAGGGTGATTTTTATTGTTAACATGAACCATTCATAATTAAATATTGTGTCAATACAAGTTTTTACATAATTGGAAGCATGGTTTACCATGATTAGAAGTAATAATTATAAATGATAATACATTTTTTAAATTTTAATTGAAGTTTTACAATATTATTTTGTTCTAACTAAGTAAAAACACTTTTGACAAAACAAAAATTAATGAAGATTAAAGACCATGTTTGGTTTATGTTAATAAAATAAATTATCTAGTATATATCAGGGGTTACCAATTAATATTTTTGGAGGGCCAGATTGGGAATTTTGAAAATTGTTAACAACTTACATTAGAATGAAAAAGTAATATAGTGGCCTAATGGTCACTATATTTTTCCATGTCTGTGAGCTGGATAAAGTTTTTCATATCCAAATATTTCTTATAAATAAAAACAAAATGGAAGTTATGTCCAATAGACTAGGATTAATTGTATGGTGTTTCAATTCTTTTTTTTTTTTGTAAATTAATTTATTCAGAAAAAAATAAGGTCCATTAT
The DNA here is from genome assembly GCF_020184175.1 of Aphis gossypii. Lineage (NCBI taxonomy): Eukaryota > Metazoa > Arthropoda > Insecta > Hemiptera > Aphididae > Aphis > Aphis gossypii. The sequence goes on from NC_065531.1 coordinate 808,057, forward strand.
TTTTAAAATTAATAATATTTTATATACACCCTTTACCAATCTAAATATCGATAATTATTAAAAAAAAAAATAATAATAATAAACAATAATTGTACAAAAAAAAACAACAATAATACGCTGCACACCGTTTAAGTTTTACAAAAAATAGTGTTATACTTTTTAATATCTCCTATAACGCATGATAATATTATCAGTTGAATTTTAATACCGATTCATTTCAAATGCTGATGTTTCTTTCCCTGACATAAATTAATGAATAACTGAAGACTAAAAAATTCTGTTAAAAAGGCAGTTTTGTTTTTTAGCTAAGAGTATATCTTATACAATATCATAATAACACACTAAATTAAGTGATAACTTAAAAAAATATTTAATAATGATTTTTCATGAGTACAAGAATGCTCATATTTTTACAATTTATTATAATATAATATTAATAAAAATTTAAGTAATATACATATCACTTAGTACATTTTTTTTCTAAGAAGTTGTCTTTTAATTTTAAGTATAGATTCTATAATCAACAAAAAATTGATTATCTTCTTATAGTGAATGAAACAATATTAATTAATGGAGCAATTGTATGATCAACAATATCTTTTGAAATTATTACCAAATGATTGATAAAGCTAAAAAAAAAAAAAAAAAATAATCATAATAATAAACAATGAGTTGTACGAGTAAGCATAATAACTCAAGTACAAATAATTTTAATATTTGTTAGGGTTTAAGTAAAGTAAAAAAAAAGTTAAGAACTAATATTTATATAAAAGTACACCACTTTCAACTATTTTTATAAAAGCATAATTTTTCACAACAATCATTGTTGAAGCTGTATGGTATTAACAATAAAACAGTTTATTTAATTAAAATTATTATATATTATAATCATAACCATAAATCTAAATGCTTATACATGAATATGCATGATTGCATTATATAATATATACATTCATACACATACAATGTATATACTGCATAGTATATAAATATTTTTAATATAAACATTATGACATATATATATATAGGCATTTTTATAAAAGAGTGGAAAAAAGTGTTAACAGAATACACACCATTTATTAATTTCAACTTGTTACAAAATGTACTCGTACAACTCTTAAAAATAGCCATTTGTCGTCTTTGAATTAAAATCTAAAATTATTTACAAATAACTTTTATAATAACTATGCGCCACTAATATTGTAACGTATATGTGGTGCTGGACTTGGTCAAAGCATATACAAAACATAACCGAATTATTTTTAAATTTTTAAGTGGCTTTAAAATAAATCATTTAGATTTAAATTACTACCATATCCATTTTATAAGTAAAAAATATACTTTTTTTTTTAAACTGCTTTCTGGTTTGATAATTAAACATTTATAAAAAAATTTTTTTGATTTGATTTTATAATTTAAAAATTATAAACCATTAACAACTAAAATTTAGAAAATAACACCCCAAGACTTTAAGGTAATTTTTAAATTCAAAGAGCAAAAAAATTAAATAGTATTTCAAATTATTAAAAAAATGTAACTGTTTAATAAGCTAACAAAGTCTGCGCTTCTTTTCAGAAAAATAATACAATTTAACATATTATGATCTATTTATCTGGACTGCTTAGTTGAGAACATGGAGTTTTGCAAGGACTCCACCCTGGATATAATCGTTCATTTACTTACCCTGCTCAGGTACTAGAAAATACACAACTATTAATTAATTAGGACATTGATGTAAAATTCAGTCACTCTAACTTACCTGAGCCAGATAGATCAAAATTTGGGGTTCCACGTGGACTCCAGGTTGCGTTATTGGCGACTGCCTCGTCTTCCTCGGTGACTGAAAAGCAATTAAAACAAAATAAAATTATTAACAATCGGCAAACGACAGACCCAAATTTTGACGAGTCAACATACTCATATCACTCCAATTGGTAATGTTCGAGTGTGTCGTTTTTGGACTTATCAGCTGCTGTCCTGTTGGAATGGATCCTTTGTGCAATACCCTAACGACGACAACACAAACAAGAATAGAGACAAAACATAGTTAGTAATGTACGTCTATCGTGCCACCGTCGACAATGACGGCAGTCAAAAAGTAGTGATGATCATAATGATTATGAAATTAATAATAATAATAATAATAATAATAATAATAGATAATATATATTAGTAGGTAAATATACTGACTTTTTTTTCGAAGTCCACAGCACATAGTCCTCCCGCTTGAAGTGTTCGGAACATATCCTGAAACTTTTAGACACTTGGCTGGAACCGTGATTCTTGAACTTCTGGATGACTTTGTCGTTTTGGCACAGTTCGACCCATTGTTTACACCTGGGAAAAGTGGGGTGAGTATAAAATGTTGAACACACGGCGTTAGTGGAACGATCGAAGTCTTCGAAAAGTACTCACAGGCTCTCGTTGGTCGGGAACTTGTGAAACGACAGGTTCTGCGTGCTCCGGCTCGAGTTGGTGCATTTGTTGAAACAACAGTTCATGTGCGACGGCATCGTGTGGTCGTCGTCGTCGTCGTCGTCGTGCGCGCGGCGGCGTTCGGCGGGCGCGCAGCGGCGGCGGCGGCGATGTGTTACGGTACGGACTTACTGTGCTCTGGGGCACACACGCGCGAACGTCGCGGAAACGGGGCCGACGGTAGAGAAATTGAGACGCGCGCGGCTAAAGTCAGAGGAAATTTTTTTTTTTTTTTAAATTAAAACGTTGTTTCATGCGCTGATAACGGGCTGCGTGATAACGGTTCGCGTTGGCGGCATCGTCCGCCAGGCAGTGTGCTTTTTTTTCCTTTCTTCGGCCCGTAAAACAACACAGTGCGTGCCCGATGGGACCCGACGCGACGTTTTATTATTTATCTTGTACTACGAACGGACGGTCCAACAATGGTACGAATGTACTATATTAATAATATTATACGACGGTCGACGACGTGCGTACGATAGAATGTTGCGCGAACGCACGCGCTAGCGCCCACACTTAACGTTTGGGTAACGCGTGCGTACGTGTGCTTAGTGCGCATGCGTGAACAACGACGATTGTTGTGCGTGCGTGCGTCGGGCGGCCATTGTGAGACGACCGTGGCCGTCGTACATCGTACGTGTGTCGTGTGGGTTACCTCTTACCTCGACCGTACACGTCGTTGTCCGCGTGTGCCTGTGCCTTGCGGGCTACGGCAGCCTGAGATCACATGTAAATAAACGCTCATGCACACGTACACTTTACCAGCAACGTGCGGTTATCCCGCCACCGACCCACGGAGCCCTGTTGCTGTGTACGTGTGTTCCGGTGTGCAGTACACAAACAATATAATTTTATAAAGTATATCGTTAACTGTTGTTGAAGCTGTGACTGTGAGCCCTCAGGGTCCTTGGACTTAGGACCATAGGCGCCCGCAGGGGGGGGCAAGCTGGGGCATTTGCCCCCCCTGACTTTTCAAAAAATATGTTTTAAATTGAATGTTTACAGCTAAATTACTATTTATTATATAAGAAATCCTAACATTGCCCCCTCCTAAAAATGTCTTTGGGCGCCTACGCTTAGAACAAGTTTTTATAATTCCGTTGGTGTGTGAACTGTTGCGGTACGTCATCTGATTGATGACAGGGTGCTTTTTGGCACCTTTATTTTTTATGAACGCTTATTAGCCCTCTATAAAATTAATTAACAAGTCAATGGACTGAAACGTTAAAGTTAACGAGTTAAGTTATGAAAACCATAATGCGTATAATACTATAATTTGATATGTATGAACTATGAAGGTAGTTTATATTTATTACAGACAATAATTATTGGTATGTACATAGGCGTGTTCAGACTTTGGTGGCCGAAGGGACATAACAAATTTTTGAATTAGAAGACCTATTTTTTTTTTAGACATGAAGAAACATTCATTTTTTATATTACAAAATTCACAACGTTAGGAATATTTTTTATTATAAATGCGTAACTAAAAAAATTACAATTAATCAAAATCTATAGGTACTGCAGGGTACATACCACACGACTTTTTTTTTATCTTAGCATGGTTTTGTTGGAGGCCATGGGCGCCCATTAGGGAGGGCAAGATAGGGAACTTACCCCCCTGGACAAAAAATATTACGAACTTATAGCTCAATAAGACAATAAATATTACCATAATATTATTATCTTACATTTGAGAATTTTTTATTTTGACCTCCCTAAAATGTTACCTATGGGCGTCCATGTTGGAGTCTACGGGGGAGAGGGGCAGTGCCCACTCGGCCACTCCCGTAAACTTACCTATGAGTATGTATGATCAAACGATTTCTAAATTCTGTAACTTTTCAGGTTTTTTTTTTTATTCATCTAAATATTAAATATACTTATAACAATATAACCCTTCAACCCTCTATAGGTATGTGTCGTATATGATAACTACATTAAGTTTATGTATTTACTATGATGAAAAAATGGTATTAAAATTTTGCACTTTTCATCTCTACTCTTCAGTTTCCGCACATACAATCAAGAGCCATCCCAAAATCTTTCGGGTCCATGAGCAAATTATTACGGAGGCCTCACAATCGTCATAACACGATATTATGATAAAATAATCAATGAGGTTTGAAAATGTTGACAAACATAAGTATATTTATCATTATTTTTCGTACTCAGCTAATATGACAATAATGAATTACATTATATGAAATATAATATATTATTTAAATTATAAAATTATAAAATGAACCACATAGGTACTATGTAATAAATAGAAGATATCTATCTCAACTAAAAGTACAAATAATAGTAATACTTTACGTCTTTACTTAAAATCTAAAACAATATTATAATATGATAGGTGGCTAATGTATTATGTAAGGTATACGACAAGAATACTCTAAAAACTACATATAAAAGTAGACATATTTTTGGAATACTATTATGCAACCTTGTGATGTCTTCTTAGTAACACCAATTATAGTCACGGAATTATATGTGTTCAAACGTTTCCTCCCATATGGAATTAGATGCACTATGTAGTGCATGACGTTTATTATTATGGTACCACTACGTTCTTGCTTTTAATAATATTTTAAACACATAAATCATATAATATTAGCCTTACGGCCTTACCAGTTAGAATGATTACCTATTCAGAACAGATATGTATCACACTCAATTGTTATTCACACAGTTTTAAACAATGCTGACTAAATTTTTAAGTTTTCAGTGTTTTCACTCACAAATAAGTCTATATAGTATATACTATATACAATATGTATTATGTATTTATATTTAATAACTAACCTAATCTATGTAATACAAAATAATATTATGTATAGTATGTGTATCTTTTATATAACTTTACATATAAGATATATATATATATTATATTGTAAACTATAAGTAAACTATAAATCTTAGCGGACGTTCACATTCTAATAAAATACTTCGAAGACAAATTATAGGTATTATATTATTACAGTAACTTTTATCATGTGTTATACGAAATATTGTATTACCTATATCCATCACGATATTGATAAATACAGTTTATGTCAAGGACAAATAACAATCACTCGTCTTTTTTTCTCCCAAATACTATAACGTTTTTTTCTCACACGTTTTCAGTCGAAACCTGCATTCGTTATTCGTCAAACGACAAACGTAGTTCTGCATCAGCAGTATCTATATAAAATAATGTCACATTAAGCTTTGTATATACATACCAATGATTATGGTAAAATAAGATATATCATCGAATCGTATCATATTATTTTAGGTTGGTGTGCCCATGTATAAAACATTTAGAACATTTTTTATAGCAACAGAACGCAGAAGAAACTAGGGTAGGTAGGTATTCATTTAAAAACTTCCCTGTTGGAAGTAAACTCGCCGTCGGCGGTCCATTCAAGTATTTAACAATCGTCTTTTTATACTGTAGAATAATAATGTATAACATAATCTTATATAGGTATCAATATATAAAGGCGGGCAGATAATATATATATAACTATTAATTTCAACGGAATTTACAACCCCAATACAAACTATTTATCGAAACGTCAAATATTTTTATAAGGTTATACGTATTATACCGGCCTATATGACTATAATATTATGTATTTTGTCTCATGGCAACTGTGCCTTAAGGTATAGGTGTGTGTAACTGTTTAAGAAAATAAATATGTCCAATAACGTTTATATATTATATAACCAGATAAATGTGGAACAAACGGTCGACTCAAATATTTCTATATAATAATTCTTTTCTAGCATTCAATCTGTATAGATGACCTTAGTCCTGAATAATGAATTAAAGGAAAATTTAAATAGAGGAACATAATATTAAATTATTAAACATTAATTTTAAAAATTGAAGAATTAATAAAGTTTTTACTACAAAATACTTGTAGTTCGTGATTTTTACAAATGTATATACATATGATATAACAAAAATTATACGTGTGTATTTTAATATTTTCATACAAATTTTAAAACAACTTATGTGCATTTTGTATTGAATTTTCAGGTATATTCTTACCCAATACAGCAATGCCCATTCATAAATTTGGTATCGGAATTTCTAAAACAAAATATCGAATAATTCAAACTTCAATCTTCTTTAGATACCTCAAATCGATATTTTAAAAATTATACCATGTTTAGATGTTAATAAAATTAACACTTGATGGAAATTTTAAGTTTCTTCAGTTATTCGTTTTTGAGTTATAATTTTTACTAATTTAGCGTAAAAATTGTTGTTTTTCCTTAATTTATGTTTTTATTTTTATCGGTACTGGAAATAGTACTGGGACATTTTTAAGTTGACCACCTCAAAGTACCAACTAGATCCAATTTGCTATCTAAAACTACCCTCTAAGTTGAAAATCAAAGCATTTTAACTAGGCCCCTAAAAGATAATGATATAGATAGAAAAAAAACATACATCATTGTAAAATCAATAAATCCATCATTCAGAATCTAAAAGGTAACTCAAATTTGTAAATACATTTTTTTTTATAGGAATAACGCTTTTTGTTAATTTTGTAAGACATAAACCCATTATAATTATGCATTCAGTTATAATATATGTTTATTAAAATACGACTTCAACGCAGCAATTGTTTGCGGTGTGTACGCCAGCTGTGGTCTGTGAGCATACTATAATATCTATACATTTAAGTAGTATTATACTACTATGATTATCATGGTGTGCGACTCACGAATGAGTGTGACTGATTATAATAATATGTCATATATATTTTAATATATATAATGTGTGCGTGTGTAAAGGTGATGACCGTTGTCGCCGATCAGTAATTTGATACTATTCAACGTATTGCAAGTAATGCAATAGTGCGCATGCGTTGTTCTCTACATGATGGTGAATACTGAATAATATACAAATATAATAATATTACAGTTAAAGTACTTTAGGACGATGGTTTACGGACATAATAGATACCTAACTAGGAATTTATTATGTGCAAAGGTGCTCACAAAAATTTTCACCGAGACGGCATACCTATATATCTTTATAGACTTTTAGAAATATACCCTAGACAAACATAACTGGCCAAACATAAAGTATGGTGGGCTACTCCTTCGTGCAGGCGGCCTTGATTATGACATTATGTACTATGATAGTTTTATTTTTTCTCACTTTTTTGTACTATAATAACATATCGTGTGACGAAAAAGATTGAACTATTGTGTTAAACCATATAGGCTCAATCGAAAATCCTTTATGTTTAGGTTGTATATATGAGATGTTTAAATTTGTACCAGATGTCCGAGTGGTTGTGTCGATATACAGATAGATATTAGAAATAACTATTAAAAATAACCAAGAGTACTTCTCCGCATACTATTTTTTAATATAAAAGTACTGATATAGGTGTACTTGATTAATAACATGTCATTACATCCACGTAATCACGATTCTGATCACTTCCTACTTATAATACCCATAATATTTTTGTATTTGTATAATTGAGCAGATATTTTAGTTATTGCTCGATGCTTGTATAGGTATATACTGATATATATATATTGCTAAAAATGTGAATGATACACAGTACACTTTTCTCATATTGCTTATAAACTATAAAATAAAAGAAATGTATAAACTAGGTATGATAAATTATACTACCGTAGCGTGTTACCAAATACCAATGATAAGTTATAGAATCTGTATGGCATTATGGCATCATTAAAGGTAGATTGTAGATAGGTATATCAACATCTTTTATCTATTAATTAAAAATAATAATTAAGTAATACACATTTAGTATATGCGTCGTTATGTACTAGTAACTTAGACAGGAATTTTCATTGGGGGTAGGGGATACACATATATACACATATACTCTCAAAACCTAGCTAATTTTCGTAAAAACAAAATTATTTTCTTTTTTTTTATCGATATAATGTATAAAGTATATTATATGTATAAAAAAAGGTCATGGGGTCATGGGGGGATCCATCCCCCATATCCCCCATGCCTATACGCCCATGTTAGATACATAATACAATAATACGTACATTAATGTCTAAATTAAAATTAAAAATGTATATAGTTTGTATTATATATACCTACAAGTAAAACCAATGAAGTTTTCTGATAGTGGCAAATTGCAATGTAATAAATACATCGTGACTTATACAGAAAGTCGTTCAAACGTACATTAAGATAGTTATTCGCTATTCCATGTCTTTACGATGCACAAATAGGTAATACCCATATAGATAGGTGATACGTATGGTTAGGTTAGGCTCTATATCATTTTTGCGTGTTCTAAATTTTTTATGTGTTTTTTTAAAAAAAAATAAATGTTTGAGTTATGGTTTTTTAATGCATTAAATTCGCAGTTCTATATAATTATTATTGGTTGTTTAGGTACAATTATTAGTCTGAAATAGCAATAATAAAATGCTTCATAATAAACCAGAAACTGGAAGTTTGAAAGCTGTTATATAATAATAATAGTGTTACTAAAATTACTAACTCTAAAATTATTTTATTTGTATTAGGTAATTGTTTAAATTATAACTAAGTTGAAAATATATTTGATTTTTTTTTAGACTATATAAATATTGGGGAAGTATAAGAGGACAAAAATACTGAAGGAGCAAACCTTCCACGCAAGCCCGGATTAAGGGGGGGCAGAGAGGGCCATGGCCCCTGGCCCACAGGCCATAACGGATATTAAACAATAGAAGGCCCCTGTAGAATAGTTTTTTTTTATTATTAAATCAGAAATATTTGGATATACTAATAATAGTATATTTTGTAAATCAAAAGAAACATGTACACTGGTTTATAATATATACCTGGTTTATATAAGATAAAATACAAAGATTTGCAATGATATAAACTTATATCATTATTATTATAATACATTAACGTTTCATATAAGCTATACCATACATCCATACCTATTTTAAATTGTTCTGCTGAAAGAGTATTCTCCAAATTAGCTCGTATAAAAAACAAGTATGGAACAAACAGTTCTCAAGAAAATTTAAATGGTTTTATGGTTTTGTGTACAGAGAGTGATGTTTTGGAGGTAATTAACACCCAGGATATAATTAAAGAGTTTGCTTTCCAAAAATCAAAAAAAAATTATCTATACGAATATAACATTTCTATTTCTGTATTTTAAAAAAGTAAGATATAAATTTATAAATATAATTTTTTTTTTGTCTGAAATATTTTTATTTTTGGGTCACCAAAATTTTGATTATGGTTATGGGCCCCTAAAATTGTTTGGTCTCGGGCCTAAAATTATTTTAATCCGGGCTTGCTTCCTCTAACCTTACTTAAAAAACTTTGCAGCCCTCTCAAATTTAAAACTTAAATTATAGATAATATGGTTTTATATTATTTATTATTATATTTATGCATCCAGTGTATTGTTGTTGTTCACTCGATCCACTCGTGTGGATGATCCACATGACTGCAATTTCAAACGATTTATCTTTTCTATTAATTGCACTAAAAATATAAATTGTTGAATTTTTCAAAAATAATAAAAAAAAAATTACAATTTTCAAACTACCTAACTTACTTACCTAAGTACTTAAGAAACTACCTAAATATAAATTGTTAACCATTTAAACTTATTATTTCATTGTTTGTATAAAATAAGTATTAAGTATTAACACTATTAATTATTGCTATAATTTTATTTGTATAATTTCAGTTTAGTCATCATATATTTTATACTATTAAATTCAATATTTTATAATGTAGGTACTTTCTTTGTAAATTAACGAATCGCGGAAAAAATGACCACGGAAAAAAAACCCACGGAAAAAAAACCCCCCAAAAAAAACCTACGGAAAAAAAACCCAAACTAAAAAACACACGCCGGAAAAAAAGCCCACAGAAAAAAAGCCCAAAAAAATATGTTATACATAATATATTTACATTTATTTATAAATACATATTTTAAATAATATTTACAGTAGTAAAATATAATACTTTATTAAATTATACATACATACATACATACTTTTTAGCAATTCAATTAAATTTTATAATGTTTTAACTTAGCTTTTTATTAATTATCATTATTATACAGTTAAGTTAATTTTAATTTTTTTATGTATAGATATAGCCTACAAGTTATTATTATAATTAACCTTATAATTCAACAATTTAATATTGTATAAAAGTAGTATTAGTAGTACTAATAGTATTAACTATTGATTGTTATCGTTTTGACACTATTTTATTATTGTCTCAAATGATAAACAAATGTAATCAATGATTATTAATTAACCCTTAATCAATGTTGATTTTGCTTAAATGAGTTTAACTTTTTTTTTATAGACTACTATCGAAAATTATTTTTTTAAATTATTATATTATTTAATTATTATGACTATGCGATCTCTCGTATTATAATTATTAGTTATTATTATGTTACCACAAACGAAAATATTTTGTATTTTTAATATTTTGTTCCTATGTTCTATTAAATAATTATATGATAAAATTATTTTAAAAATATTATTATTTATTATTAAAAATATATTATATGATTGTAAATCCATTGTATAATTAACAATCAACTACAGTTTATAAAATATTTCATAATATAAGATTACAATGATAGCACTTTTTTTCCATGGGCTTTTTTTCCGTGGGTTTTTTTTCCGTGGTCATTTTTTCCGCCTCCCAAATTAACATAACATGGGTAATTACATATTTTATTATACGATTTGTCATTTGAATTTATGTCTCCTATACAGGCACAGTCCTTCACAAACCTTATTTCCTTAAATAAATATATAAAATACACATAAACATAAACCCAGCGGTGGTGTCCAAAAAAAATAATTTGGTGTTGTTAATAATAACCATAAGTCCAAAAAGGCTAAAAAATCATTATTTTTTCTTTATACTTTATTTGTAACTTATACACAAGTATTTAAAATTTAAATAAATAATATTTTTTATATTATTATTTCGTTAGTTCGTATAATGCGACAAATGCGTTATCACTTATCAGAAAACGAAACGATGACGACGGCAAACAAGATGAAATTCTCGGAAGGGAGGTATTTATGCGTATAATATAATTATTGGAACAGCCGCCGCCGCCGTGTATACACTGTGCACAAGCGAATATGTGTAACAATTGTGTTTGGCGTCGTACACACAGCGCCCTTCAGGCGCCGCTTTAACTGGCGCCGAAACGTCGTGGCGCCCAGACACCAACCGCCACGATCGCTGTGTAAAAGGCGGTGGTAGCGGCGTTGTCGTCCTTACCGATTTTCATATTTTCCTTTTTAATACTTTATAAACATATAATATGATTTGAAATTTGAAGGAATCGATGTATAATATAATATCTCGGGGGTCATATCTATTCTGTGTGGTCATATAGAGGATAAGTCCCCCCCAATGGCCTTTATTCAAAACTCAAATAACTAGCGTGATCTTATTATTGGAGTATTTTTTATGCACTAACCTAAAAACAACATAATAAGTTGCAAATATGTGTTTCATGAATATTTGTGATAGGGAATTACTTTTTAATGTTATTTTCGTATTCGATTAACAAAAATATATGACTAGAGTGCAACTCGTGACACTCGTGTAGTTCCTAGTGGAATTCAGTACATACCTATTACTAGATACATAGAAACCACTATAATAGTTTTGGTATTGGTTTTGTAAGTTTAGTTAACATTTTCCATATTTTAGATATTGAGCGGTGGAGAAATAGGCGGAAATCAGGAGGGGTGTCTTGCGGGGACTAATCCCCACAAAAGTTTAAGATACAGCTGCTCTAGTACAGTAGTACCGTAAAGATGTAATTAGCATAATAGGTATATCACTTAGCCCTCCCAGAAATGTCATCAAATTTCCGCTTATAGGTGGAGCGACGAATGTATAATATTAGTACACATTTTATGCTGTAGAAGAAATTAGAATGCTTTGATAAACGGATTCTGGTAACATATTGAATGTAATTGGAAGATAGGTACTTTGAGAGTTACAAAATAAAAATTATTCAATTTATAGCCGGGGAAGACTTAAATTTACGGAAAAATGGTAGTATAGTCACACAAACATTGACAAAATTTATTTAGCTAGTTATTTTATTGTATTTTAAAAACAAATAACAGATAATAAGTAAAAATTAAGATGTATATCAAATATTATATTAGCATTTTCTGAACAAAGTGTACTTTTAAAAATCTATTAGCACTTTTTGAGCTGATAATAGGAATTTGAAGCATATTTATTGGGTTTTTTTCAATATAAATACTGATAAAATTATTTAGTATGCTAGGTTAAAAAATTTGAAAATTTAAGTTAATAAGTTTTTCATTTTATAATTCAAAACCAAAGTTCAGACTTAAGGCTGAAACTACATTACTTTTTTTTTTTTATAAGCAGGTGAAGTTAAAATTACAATGAAATTAGATAATACTTATTCATATAAAATAATGACTTCTTAAACAATTTTTGTTTTTTTTACTGTAATACAAAAAATAATAATTTTAGACTTTTAAATTTCACTGTACCTTACATTGATATTTTTTATTCACAATTTGATATTCAATAGTCAAAATACTAAGGTAAGTTTTATTTAAACTATTTTATAAGCATTACAATTTTTTTGATAATTTTAATGATTGTTCATTAGCTTACAAATTTATTACAATATTTTCAATAGACCCCTAATACAAGTTAATTCATTAACGAAAAATTGTTTTGTAAATAGTTTACCTATTCGTAAAAATTACTTAGTCAAACTACTTATAGATTCATTTTAAGTTTTTTTACCATGAACCTATTCATATTGTTTTAAAGTAGGTACATAAGAGTATAGGATATTGACTTATAAGTTAATAACAGCTTGATGTTAGTAATATTATAATAATTATTATTACAGAGTTAATATAAGTTATAATAAATATTTGTATACAATTATTTGTTGGTAAAAATAAATGGAACTATATAAAAATAGTATTGCTATTTATCAGCTAATAGCAGTATCCTTAGAAATATAGGCTGGCATACTGTCTCCACTCAGAATCAATATTCATTATAAAAAATGTTGAAAAACTTAAATATTCGAACAATGGATAAATTAACCAATGAATAATTAATATGCATACAATAAAATTTTTTAGAAAACGATAAAATATAGCTTTTTTTACCTAGAATTATTGGTATACTCAACAGTCAACATGTACTATACAGCTAATAAAACTAACTGAGGAATTAAAGCTAAATTCCCCATATTTAAAAAATTATGTGTTGTTTATTATTGTTCTTTTCAAATTTATGGTTCGGCATGAGATTTTGACATATTATAACAGTATAAATTATAATCATGAGAACAAATTGCTTTTGTATCATTCAAGCCATTTTAAGACTTTAAGAGTGTTTTACAAATCAGTAGTGTTAAATGTTTAAATTTACAACTCATTCAATGTTTCAACTTTTATTATTTTTTTTTTAGAAGAGATCTCAAATTTTTGTTTTACATATACTATTGATGAAATTGGACTTGACTGTAGTACTATAATATTATGATAATCTTAATATTAAAAACAAAAAGTATAAACTATTGTTTATTAAGTGGATAATATGAAATTTTGTCCTGATGAAAAAAATATAATATTTTCACTAGGATTATAATTTTAGTAGTTGCTTCTTGTTTTAAGTAATTTTAAATTTAGTAAATTTTGTTTTGAGATCTATTAAAAGTATTTATTATTACCACGTATGTACATAACTATAACATGATAATTTATTAAGATTAAAATATTTTACAGATAGTTAAACGTAGAATAAAAAGACAAGTAATTCCAAAACTTATAGATGACTGATTTAATTGGTAAATGTATACATATAATAATTTTAACAATAAATAATATATAACTAATATCAACTTATTTGTTTTCGTAATTTATATTAGGTGATTACACAAGATCGTGAAATGTACCATTAACAACAATATAATAAAGACAATTGGTTTTATAATAATTTATAGCAAATAGGTAAACATCAATAATTATTATTTTAATATAAATATACATGTTATGTATTATATTTATATATTATATATGTATTTATGCATATGCATTGATAATATAAAAATAAAGATAAATTAATATAATAGAATATTTAAAAATAATAATAATAATAATGGAGAAATACATGAGTATTTTGGGATAAATAATGAACTTTAAAAATTATGATAAACGCATAAATAAATAAATTAGAATATTAAATTTATGACTCTGTATATGCTTCCAATATATTTCCAGCAAATTCTAAAATATGAATTGGTTCTTTACGTTTGTTAGAAGCCAAATCACATTTGTTATTAGAATTGGGTCAAGCTATGGCTTTAGCTTCAGGAATAAACGCTTGCCAATGTTTAATAATCTAAGAAAAAAGGTTTCATCAAATTAAAAGTATATTCAGTATAATATATAATGTGATTTACTAACAATTTTTATTCTTTTATTCTTTAATAAAAACATTTTTCAACATTTTATAACACTTAATAATCTAACCTAACCATGGCCAAAAGAAGAAGAAGAAGAAGAAGAGAAGAATAGTTTAGGCCAGCGATTCTCAACCTTTTTTCATTCATGTACCCCTAGACCTCTCTCACCACCATTTCACGTACCCCAAATATCAATTTAGAATATAAACAAACGAAAAATTATTTTTTCGCGTACTCCATAAGATGATGCCACGTACCCCTAGGGATTAGCGTACCCCAGGTTGGGAACTGCTGGTCTAGGCCTTCATATAATTAATTTATATTGTTTTAGTTAGTTATTAGTTAGTATAATTCGATATTTGTTATTTAGTTACATTTTTAAAAGGTGTATACTTGTTTTCATTAAAGACGTCACCATATGAAAAAAAAAAGATATGGACAAAAATTTAGAGAAAAAAAAAGGGGATAACCATTTGAAGTTTGTATTACTAAAGGACTATCGGGGCATTAAATGGTTCAAAAATTTTATGAATTTAAAAATATGGTCTTCTCGTGTATTTAAAAGTTTTAAAAATCAAATTTTGAATTATTTCCCTATTGGAGAAAAAAGGGGTTGGTGTCCTCAGTGAAGCACCCAGTGGCGGATTTATGGCCATATAATAATATATTTTAAAATACTATTATATTAATATAAGTGTTTTTATAAAAATATTGAGCTCCCCCAAAAAATCCTAGATCCGCCACTAGAAGCACCCCTATATATATATATTTCAATTATAATACTATTGGTATGCGATAAAAAGGAGTTTCAAAAATTGCATTTTAATTAAATTTTATAAAAAAGGTCAAATTACTGAAATTAATTTAACTATTTAAGTATTAAAACTTATTGACCAAGGAAGTTTCAATCTTAAATATTTTTTACTGTAAAGTAGTAATTTTTAATTAAATACTTTTTTTTATCGGACAATAATAATATAACAATAACTTAAACATTTTAAGACAATAATGTTACCAGAGTTTGATGGTTAATCATTTCTTCAAGATATGATGATATAACTGTCTTAAATTCTTTGATTCGGTTTATCTCAAACTGTTCAAATTCTACTTTAATGGTTTTAGAAATCTGATCAAATTCATCTTGACATCTGGATAATTTTGCTTCCCACTAGAAACAAAGCAATAATTATTATATCAAGTTCTTACAATATGGTAACATTATTTTTATTGACTTTACCTCGGACACTTCATTTGTAACTGAGCCTACTTTGTCCAAACGTCCAGTAAGTTCAAACTTGGTTTTTTGTTCTCGTTTTTTTGTTAATATCATTTGTGCATGTTGCATATTTTGGTAAACTTTAACTCGTTCATGAAATACATTCTAAAAAAAATTAAAGTAAATAATTTTAATAATTATACTTAATAGTATTATAACAGTGGTGCCAAACTTGAGGGTTGAAGTCTGATCATGACTATACTATTTTTTTTAGTGGTTATAGAGTATATCTTACTGGTATATAAGTAAAGAGTGAATTAATCCTATAAACTAATATTAGTGGGATGGGGTAGATGATAAAGTTTAATTAAATAGGGTGGCTGTTGATCAGATTATTCAACATTTTGTTTGAAACCACTGGAATTATAGAAAATTAAATAAAGTATAACATACTTTTACAGCTCCAATAAGGCCAATATAATCCTTTAATAGTTCACAAAAAATAGAGAAATCTGTATTAGCTTGTTCAGTTCTTACCGATTCAACCTATAAAATATAATTTGAAAAAAGAATAAAACAATTAATATGATTTAGTAGTGAGTTAAAACATTTTTTCATTATTAAAAATAATTGACCAAAAAAATTTAATTTGAAAATTTTTGTAAACAATTAAAATGAGTAAATTACACATAATAATAATATTATTACTATGAATTATTTTATAAACTGATATAAAAAAATTTCAGGATAAAAAATCATTTAAAAGTGTGTATCACAGTTATAAATTTGTGATTTGTGGTGTTGATTTATATTTAACCTTTTCAAATACATCGGCAAGTTGTGATAAAGCACGTGATAATCCAGTATGTTCTTCACAATTACTCAATACTGCAGCAGATTTTGCGAATGATCCACTTGAATGAGCTAATTCTTTACGATTTATCACTAATGATTCAACAGCACCATGTAAATTACGAAGTTGCAAATCCAAATTCTCTATTTGTACTTCTTTTTCTTCAAACCACTAAGAATAAATTGTTATTAATCAATTAATAATAATAAATAAAATGAATTAAACTATAATTACGGGTTCATTTTCATCCATTTTATAAGTTATTTTGTTAACGGTTTCTCCAACTTTATTAAAAAGTCTCATAACACCAGCACCACTTAATGCAGATGTACTAGTCGCTTTTGGAAGTTCACAGTCTACACAAGTTTTATTTATGACAAATTATTATGAATCAATACCAATTATAATATAAAAAATACCTTGTTCTAGGAAATCACAGAAGCATTTATCATTGCGAAGAATTGGGTGTAGAGCAATCCTTTTTAAGAATCTTTCTAACGCCAAACGTCTTTTTTCAATGAATTCTGCTGATGTTGCTTGATCTGATTGATTTCCAGATATTTTAATTCTGGTTGAACCTTAATAAAATTTTAAAATTATAAATTATTTTATTTTATGTACACACACTTTTTTTATGCTGCTTATACCTAACATATTTTTTTGAGGAGCAGGGGGTATGAGACGCCCATTTCTTAAATATTTTTCAGTTAGTTTATTATGTAATCCTAGAAAATCACTAAACCTTCTAAGTACTGCCATATTATTTGTTTTAAACATAGTCATATTTGTACGGGTGACAATTCTATATGCAACATAGGAGCTCATGCCTTCGCCAACCTTAGTAGTCTCAGATATAGATATTTTAATAAAACCGTTTTCAATATTTTCAAAGTTTATATCATTATTAGACACATTTGGCATATCATCCACTTGATTATTTTTTTCAGTAACTGAAGGAGTATCGTTTTCTTTTAAATTAATTTCTTCTTCAAATCCATTAGAAATTACTTTACTAGGCAACTGTTCCACCTATAACAATAATAAATTTATTTGAGTTAAACATAGGTACAGTTAATAAATAATCAACTAATATAAATTAAATAAACTATCAATCTTCATAAATATATAATATAATTATATAAATGTTAATGGGTACAAAAAAATAAAAAATAAAACATGAGGTTGTGAAACTTTATAGAATATAAACAAGATAAAACATTTTATTAACATCATAGTTGTAACACTAACTTTCATTTTGTTGGAGAATTTGGCATAATACTTAATGAATAAAACTAACTATGAAGAACTTAAAAATATTAACTTATTATAATAGCAAAATTAAAATATTTATATGTAACAAAGCCAGTTAACTGTTTAATGTATAATATTAAGTATTATAGCTAATAATTGTTCAAATAAATGACTGGTAATTGATATAAATATGTAATAGACATAAGTCATTTAATTTTTTTAAATAAATAGTGAAAAATAAGATAAATTACTGTTGTTATCCATTGTTTGAATTTGATACAAAATGTTAAATGAATTATTATTTCTAAAACAAGATAGATACCATTTATACTATATTAATATAATTAAGCAAAAGAGTTTATACGTTTGAATGCATTAGTTTCTAAAACTACCATTTGGATTTGAAATTTTTTTTTACACTTTATAACTAAATTCTTAAAGGAAGTTATACATTATTTAACATTATGTAATGGCCCTTAGAAGCTGGCAAAAATAAAAAAATGTCAGAGAGAGCACAAAGTGAAAATAAATTAATAGTGCGGGCTGCAGGTGAACAATGTGACAAGTTAGAAGCCGACAATATTAATAATGTCAGTAATGATAAAAACAGTCCCATATAAGAGCTAAAATTTTTTACAAGTAACAAAGCACAGGGACAACTATAAAGGTAAAAGAAACTGTAAAGTCTATGAATGAAAAGTATTAAATAAGAAATTTAATAGCATTTGAATCACATAAGAGTTGTTGTTTTTAATTGGCAACATAGTAGCAAAAGGATAGCTAGTACAAAAATAAAAATATACCTAACATGTATAAAAGAAACAATATAAATAATTATCCATTTTTCAAGTAACTGATTTAAATAGTAAATTATATTTGACTAAAATACTTTTATGAAATATACTGTTTTAAATCTTTGCTTAAAGTGGGAGAGTTTTATTTAATTGATTAGGGTTGTCCCCTATGTGAATTCAGCTACATTTACTGTACCTAAATTAATATAGTTTTTATTAGCCTAAATTGTAATTCCATGAGCCCAACAACTTTTACTAAAACTCACCTCTTTATGATCATTGATTAGCGGTACATCTGATTCAAGCAGCGTGGATGATTCTTCGTTTAAATTGATATTGGTCAACGGTGGAAGAACTGTTGATGATGACACAAAAAGCTCTTCATTGCGCAGACTGCTAAGATCCTAATAACCAATTAAAGCACAAAAGTTTTGCTTGAAACCATTTTCTTTCCTCTTAGATACGCCCCTACTAAAATCATGGTCACTCACGTCTATTGTTGAACTGAAGATATCGTCGTCCTCATCATCGACTGGATCGTCTGTGGCCATCATGGGCGGTAATTTTTCGTCGGTCATAATCTAAAAACTGGAGAGAAAAGTCCAGTGGCGAAAGTAACTATACGTCTGGACTTTGTTTGTCGTCACTTTCAAATACGACAATCAATGAAAGGAAAAAGATGAAAATTAAACGAATAAACGAAAATGCGACTTCGAACCGATTACCACTACAAAATATGAATGAGACGTGTGTATAATATGAAATCACAGCCAAACTAGTATACACAATTTGTAAGGCAGTAGTAGTTCCAACTGTTTCAAATAGTCTCTGGTCTGTGGATACCGGATAGTGGATAGTGAGAAGACAAGTGGGTACTGGCTGTGTAGTGTAAAATTTAAAGTTTATGGTCTATACTCTGTCTATACGACAAATAGTAATAATATAATAATATCTATCACGTCTGCAAAACGCCCGTATTCATTTTGTGGTGATAACGGATGTCAGCAGAAAGATAACAAGTCCATAGGTCGTATGTGTTGGCTGCACTGGTCTCCGTCTCTCACGTCACTCACCGTTTTGTCTTTTGCGTAGACAGTGTTACCTTTAATGTTACCACGTATACCACTATACACCAACCGATGTGCAGCGCCATACATGATCATTACAATTTACAATATAGGGTGAGCCACTGAGCTAAACTTACTTGCTTACGTTCTATTGAGTGGTGACTCTTTCAGGACATTCGCATTTCGCTCTGTTCTTTTTGGATGCGTACGTTCAACAGTTCAGTTCTGTTGATTGATTTCTCCTTTTTTTACTGTAAGTATTGTAAACCAATATTTTTCGTTTTTTATACTATTTATTATTTCTGAACTATTGATTGTGGTTTCGTGTTATTTTCGATAGTTTTCAGCCTTTACCCTGCTCGATCAAAACGGATAAAAAAAAATTACCGTCACGAGCTTACCGCACACTAATTCTTTGTCTCTTATTGGACTTTACTTATATCATTCTTTAATTACACATATTTTAGATTTTGACATTTTTAGCGGTGTTTCGGTTTTTTTCCATACTGTTTTACTTTCTTTTTTTGTTTTAACGCATGTTACCTTACCAACTGATAGATCGTCTCATGACCTCGTGGGTCCAAATATTGGAATATGTTTAATATCCATTCAATTGTTTTGATTGTTTATACATCACGTTTTGACTATTTTAGTTTCAGATAACCATTCAAAATGGTCAACGGTCGTATCCCGTCCGTATACAGTAAGACGTACGTGACTCCTCGTCGTCCATATGAGAAAGCACGTTTGGACCAGGAATTGAAGATCATCGGAGAGTATGGTCTGAGAAATAAGCGTGAAGTATGGCGTGTGAAATACACATTGGCCAAGATCCGTAAAGCCGCTCGTGAATTGTTGACCCTTGAAGAGAAAGACCAAAAACGACTTTTTGAAGGTTTGTTTTAATTTATGCCAAACCTGCCATTTTCTTTTGTTAACATGATATGACTATGATGAAATCAAATTATATTCTGACACCTCTCGTCTGAAATTCCGACAGTGTTGCTAATTTAAACCTTACTGAGTTGAATTGTATTTTGTTAAATCATTAAATTTTTTATACTGTTTAATGTGTTGCCGTTTCCTACCCAGTAATGTGATTATTAAATAAACTGTTTACAGGTAATGCTTTGTTGCGTAGATTGGTTCGCATTGGTGTATTAGATGAGGGCCGTATGAAGCTCGATTACGTTTTGGGCTTGAAAATTGAAGATTTCTTGGAACGCAGACTGCAAACCCAGGTAAATATATGTTATTTATTTGTGTAATAATGATAAAAAGCTGATAAATTTATATGATGAATTTATAATTATTTTCTGACACCTCTTCTGAAAAATATTTTTGTTGATAGTTAAATATCTGAGAGTTTACAGCTTCTTATTATCAATTTTTTTTTTAAATTAAATTTCAAACATGCTTTATATTAAGATAAATATGTCATTTTAGGTTTTCAAATTGGGATTGGCCAAATCCATTCATCATGCACGAGTTTTGATCCGTCAAAGACACATTCGGTATGTATTTATTGTTTTCAAAAACTATGCCAATTGTTTTGGGCAAGGATACTGGTAAATTCTATCACGATAATCCTAATCACAATTGGGCTAAAGTATTTGCATTGTGTTAATCCAAGTTCAAATAAATGTTTTTTGATCTTTTTCATGACAATGCTACAATATTATCAATTATCTTTTAATTAAAGCCTATTATTCTTGGGCAAAGATGTTCTTTAATATTATATGAGCAAATCTTAATCATGATAAGGCTAAAACATAATACTTTGGTTAATCAAAGGTCGGAATGTTCATCTTCTGTCTTTTTCATGACAAAGTGACAGCTCAATGCTTTGTATTATTATTTCACTTGTATTAAATGTATATGCCATTTGTTCTTGGGCAAGGATATTCACTATACATGTTAAATAATCCTAATCACAATGGGCTAAATAAATAGACTTTGGTTAATCAAAGGTCAGAATTACTATTTTCTGTCTTTTTCATGACAAAGTGACAACTTTGTACTGAATTTAATTTGTTACATGTGTGAGTTTAGTTATAAATACTAAATTTATATTTACATAGTTTCTTCTACTTAAAGGCTAATAAGTCGAATAATTGTTTTCTTAATTAGATGAAAACCAACTGCCTCTCAATGTTGGCAATGATAAAGATTTTATTTTTAACAGGCCACTTAAAATGTTCATTATTTATAGTGTCATTTTAACGTCTGTATAACTACCATTTAATTGTGTGGTTATGGTCCCTTTGATTAAACCATGTTACTAAGACCAAAAATGTGAGTTACTCATAATTTAAGTCATTTACAAATGTCTTCTTTGATACTTCTTATTAATTACCTTATAGTTCAGAATGAGTTAATAATTTTTTTTTTTAATTTTATAGTGTGCGCAAACAGGTTGTAAATGTACCATCATTCATTGTTCGTTTGGACTCTCAGAAACACATTGACTTCTCCCTGAAATCGCCATTCGGTGGTGGCCGTCCAGGACGTGTTAAGAGGAAGAACTTGAGGAAGGCTAAGACTGCCAAAGATGATGGCAATGCCGCTGAAGAAGAAGAAGATTAATCTTTTTAATCGTTCCTCTTAATCTGTACATTGTATTTTTTTTAATAAAAAATATATTGACTATTAATTTTAAGTTATTATTTAGTTTGGCTCATTTGTGCAGTTATTAAAATACAATATTATTTTACACAATAGAAATTATTGGAAGTATGGATTAATCACATCGACTTCAATTGAATTGACATTTGTTGATGTCCAAAGACAATCTTAATCCATATTTTTGAGAGACCTTATGTTCTTTTGGTATAGACGGGGTTCACCATTAAATACTTTGCATGAGCCACATTATGAATTTGGTAAATTTTCGTGGGCTTAAAAACTTAAGAGTATATAATATTTATTAAAATATGTTGATAAGGTTATGTATTAAATTATTGGTTTTTTTTCTCATTGTAGGCCGCCATTTGGTACTCCGGATTTATAGAAATATTTTTAATTACTAAATTATGATTCGTATTTTGTATGTTTAGTTGAGTATTTTAGCTATTAGGTTACTTGTATTGTAGAAGAATAATATGTAATATGATAATTTCTAATGGCCTTTGTTTATGGTGCTATACTAATTGCTTATGAGTAAAATTAAACTTCGGTGAAGAATAATTGCATTCCATTATACAGTACTTAAGTTTTGGTTATCACTGTACTTGATTTACATGGACAATATTAAAACTGAAATTGTTTGGATTTTCAACTTGTAAATGTATTATTTAGTTAATCGGTAGTTGATATTGCTCATAAAATCATAATTGTAGAACATTGTTTTAAGTTCATAGCATAATAAATTAAATTAAAGATTTTCATTAAACCTTATCAAATATGCTCGCTATGCTAAAATTTAGTTAAATAATGCATTTAAGGGGCAATGTGGTACACAAGTTTGCTACGACGCGCGCAGTCACTAGTTCGAACCCGACTCCGTGCAAAAAATATTCTACAGAATTTTCTGTAGTCTCTCTCCCCAGCTGTCGTTCTGGTTGCCTACTCTGCCCCCCACCGGACCCACTCCTTTAGGAGTGAAGTCCACACACTTGAATATTCTCTTCCTAAGAGAAGGGGGTACAAGTGCTACATACTGCACTCTACCCCTCCCAAGCAAAAAGACTTCGATAAAGACCCAGACAGTCGTTTCGATAATAATAGTTGAAAAAAAAAAAAATACATTTGTCGATTATGAGACATGATATGTACATTTTTTCTTTTATAGTTTTGAGTAATATTTTCTGGTGATAGTAATTGTTTAATTGATTTTGTATTAACTGTGAACACCTTAATTACTAATAGAAAGCTCAACATGTTCATTAGTTATAAGGTGACACTACAATTATGATTTATAATTTAACATTTTTTCCTAATAATACTAATAGCATAATTTGGTGACTGAGGCTACACTTCTGCAAGTCGTGTTTATATTTAATTGTTATTGTTGTATCTAATACGTTTGAGACTTGAACAGTGTAACTTTATGAGATGGTCAAAATTTTGTATTGTGACAATACAAATTAAATTTATAAAACAAATAACAATTGAGAATTAGATAAATCCATTTCAATAACAATAATGTGATATTATAAAACATTCTATTAAGATACAAATTAATGTGTAAGTATTAAAAAATATAATTAATTAAAAAGCGTGGCACTAGTGAATTTGTTCAATATTGTTAATACAAGTATAAATCAATGGGTTTTCAACAAATAATACTTTATAAAGACGGAATTGTTTTCAAATTAAGTTAGAAAAGTACACAAGAAAAAAATTTTTTGTACATACAATACATATACAAATAATAGTAAAAATAAATTTAACAATGCAAAATAGATAAAAATAAAATATATAACGTGACTAAAAGTTTAAAAATAAATACATATTACGCTGCCTTAAGGTAAATTATAGTATTTAAGCACCATAATGTAGTAAAATGTTTAATGTACGCCATTTATAAAATTAACAATAGGTAATATGTTTAAAGCACTATGAATTAGAATTAACCGACGGTACCTTCTTTGATTTCAGCTTCTAAGTCAAACCAACCAGTATAACTGGGAGTGTTTATGTTGACATAGTCACAAATGTTCAACACTATCTGACCCAAGACAGGACTGTGCCAAGTCTTCTTGGTCAGGACAGTCACCTCCAGCTGTTTGCTGTTTAATTCAGCCACTCCCATGATGTACTCAAATGTTTCTTCATATACAGGGTTGCAGTTGTCCTTGTATGTCTATACATTCAAATATAAGTACATATTATTTTCTAAAATATAATAATAACATTTATCATTTCTTCATGCTTTAGAGTCTTACTTCAGTTTTTCGTTTGGTGTTACTGTTTTCTTTTTTGGGTAGCACATACAACTTAACATAAGGATCAGGGATGTCCGAAGGTTCTTTGATTGGTAGGTTACTGAAAAAAATCAATGTGTACATGACTATTAATAATTATCATGCATATAGTGTCAAAACTAATGAAATAATAGTATTCTTACACAACTTTATGAATGGTAACATTGAGACGTTGTCTAGCCACACTGAATGTCAATGTGATTTGTATGCTGCCTAAAATTCCTGTGCCAGGAGCGGGTTCTTCTTCACTATTTGGTTAAAAAATATATAAATAAAAAAGATGTAATTCTATAAGACAATAATACATAGCAATAAAATATGATTCCTACGGTTCATTTAACAGTTCGGTAGTTTCGGCTTGCTCAATGAGTGGTTCTTGATCACCTCCACCAGCATGTGAATTCCGAGATACGGTTGAATCTCTCTTAATTGATGAGGTCCTACTCATACCATCTGTGGGTGTGTTAACTCCAACAGCTGATGACTGAATCTCAGACACGTCTGCAGATGTTATGACACTGTTGACAGATTTTGTTGACTGTACAGATGTCTGTCTTGATAGTGGTTTTGTTACTGAAGCAGTGTCATCATTGACATCAACCAATACGGGCAACTTTTTCAAAAACTAAATAAAGTCGAAAGTAAGTAATCAAGTATTTTTTTTAATTCAATATCAGTGACATACAAAAAATTGAAGTGTGTTATATTAAGTAGTATAAAATATAAATGGTTTTTATATACTAAAAAAAGCCAATAAAGGGGGGGGGAGGATCAAAAATCCAAAACCCTATTGTACG
Source organism: Aphis gossypii (assembly GCF_020184175.1). Classification (NCBI taxonomy): domain Eukaryota; kingdom Metazoa; phylum Arthropoda; class Insecta; order Hemiptera; family Aphididae; genus Aphis; species Aphis gossypii. The sequence continues at coordinate 833,923 of NC_065531.1, forward strand.
CACAACATTGTGTTAAATTATAGCTTGAATATAAAAACATACTTTGAGTTGCATACAAAACAATAGTTTGCTGTCATGCTGTTGGTTCTTACTGTCGATTATCAGATCATAAGGTTGAGTATCCACTCGCATATTTTGGGCAAGCAATAGTGATGACAATTCGTACACATACAAACCCAACTGAGTATTGGTTTTTTGATCTATAACCTAATTAATAAAAAAAAAAACTTAATATAAATTATATAAACTTATAATAAATTGCTATAAATACCTTAAATTCGATGGTGTCTGTTTCAGGGTTGTTCACTAAAAACGTGAACCCTTGTTCATAGACAGGACGTTCAGTGCGCAACTTTCCTACAGTCGCTTGGGTAGTTTGACCAACTGTTACTCGTACCAATGGATCTGGTTTGCTTTGGGATCGAGCATTCTATAATTTACCAATATTTATAATAGAATATTATATTATTATTAAGATTTTAGAACATAATTTCATTAAAATACACACTGGTAAATTGATTGCCGAGTCTACATACACCATCACTACAGCTGAACTTAGGTTTGTTATTCGAAGTTCTTGAGTTTCAGTGAGGGCCTAAACAGTGTAATATTAAATATACCATGAACAAGATAATATGTAGCTTCACTTTTTTATTACCCTCTTTAATGCACTTTGTTCCAAAGTCAAGTCCAGCCAAAGCATACGCACATGTATCATACCATGTTTGGTGTCTTCCAAGTTTATCCACTATAAAATATAAATGATTGTTTAAAAAAATTATATATCTTAAAAAAAATAAAACGAATGCATAAGAATTAAAATTTTCAATTATTTTTTATACCTTATCAAAATATCCAGTTTTAGCAACATTGCCAATCTGTATTGAAGCTCTACACAATAAAAATGAATAAAAATAAAATTACTTATTATTTATTTTTATAATAGTGTTTCACCTTCCTAGATTTGAATGTTTTTTGCCCACCATTTCATCTTCATCATAAAGTTTAAGCTTCAATACCTGTCCTCTAGGAGAGAATGACGCAAACTATACAAAAGTAGTAATAAAATAATTATATAGTGTTAGAATAAAATATTTGATCTTTAAAATAACATTCATTACCTCACACCAATAATCCCATTTAGGATTCAATTCATTATTAATTGTATGAGTTCTGTATTGTTGAGCACCCAATGTAACAATGACATAAGGATCCGATTTGCCTTTTCTTATCAAACTCATGTCTTTTGCTACCAAATTTTTAGCTTGAAAGATATGTACACGTAGGACACCCTAGAAAAAGAAGACCATAAATAATAATTAATAATCAAATAACATTTTTGAGATCTGGCTAAAGAATGTAGAACTTAGTTACAATACTAACCTCTGGCTCAGGTAACTTTACTACATGTGCAGCTATTTCATTACTCAATACTATAGGCAGTTTATTAGGTAAAACCATTGTAGCGGCTACTTGTTGAGAAATAACTTTTTTCAATACATCACTAAAACAATAATTGTATTGACATTGAAGTAATATTTGATATTATGATGTACAGCAGTTACTTGAGGCCAGGCATATCCAGTACATCAGCAACACCCATCAAATCATAATCAATGTCAGGTTGATTTAGGAAAAAAATCTGCATTCCACCTACCAGTGGTGAAGTAGTGAGTAATGGTTTCATAACTACTCTCATCATACCACGAATCTGTTTATCGACATTTCTACTATTATTAAAATTAGTTCTAAGACTAAAAACTAATTGTCATTACTTGAAAGTCTTTGATGCCGCAAGGGATTCCGCTTACATAGAATGATATGTCACTATCACTAGCAAATCTATAAAACATGAATGAAACATAGTTAATTTTAATTATTGGTTATAAAATATTATGTAGAATGGTAATAAACTAATCATCAATAGATGACGTGGCTTACATAACGTCGATGTCCAACATTATTTGATCACGTGATACTTTATCATAGACTTTGACACCTCCGATTTTGGGTGGCTTAAACAAAATAGTCTATTTTAAATAATGCACTTTATGTGAAATATTATGAACTATTATTTTCAATTGACAATACAATATTAAACACTTCTATGTTTTTCTCTTTAAGAAAGAATAATAAAGAAAGATCTTCTTTCTTTAAGAAAGAAGATTTAGTAAGGATTGAAGATAGCGAAGATAGGAATAGGTGGAAAGATGTGGTTGAGGCAGCGAAGGTCCTAAATGGACTGTAAAAGCTAGAAGAAAGAAAGAATGTTTTTCTCTTTCATACAATGTACAGCATGGGTACGTTCCAAATTTTTATTCAGTAGAACCATTCTAGTCTATTCTATAATCAATGGTAGAATTAATTTAGTATGTTTAGCTTCAATATTAGAAGCTGTATAATCATATCAATTTTTTATCATATTTTAATTTTTAAGTGATTTTGAGTATTTTTAAATATTAATATTTTACACTCATAAATAGCTTAAAAATTAAAATATTGTAAACAATTGACAAAAGAAGATAGATAATGTTCTTTCCTATAAGTTTAATAGAAGTAATTTCATTCTAATACTTAAGCTAAACACATACAATTGGTTCTACTGTGCAAAAATTTGCCATGTTGTATATTTGTAAGAAAGAGACAACACTTGCAACCGTGACGTGTATCTAAGTAGTCAGTACTCACTATTGATCCCAGTCGTAACTTGTCAAACGCAAAATTGTTGATTTTGTATTCACGTAGGCTTTCGGCAACCATTGGTTCTACAGTTTTTTTAATGGTGCTCTGAGCATACGCGCTGATCATTGGCCACATCTGTTTGATAATCTAAAACAAAGCATAATTAAGCATTCAGCAAACACCAGTGAACTGGTTATCGCTTTCCAGCCTTAGATAGTTGAGTAACTATCAGTTATTACTGTTAAGTCTACCTGGTTGAGCCATTCGGCACGATGGATATCTGGGAAGAACACCCAGGATGGTAGCTCCGCAACGTTGGCAGTGATCAGATCTTTCTCATCGGCAGCAGCAGCTAGCTGAGCACGCCGACGCTTTATTCGGCCAGCGTTGCTTAAAAGGTCACGGACGACTGACAGGCAGAAGAAGAATGGCACCAACACCCAGGCGCTGACGGATGCTACGCGCCAAAAACCAAGAGCGTAAATGGTGACCACAGGTACTAGACCTTTGGTCACTCGCCAAACAGTTTGCCGAACGGTAGGTTTGTCCAGTGTGCCGTCCGCTACCTCTGCTTCAGTTACCAACGCTGACGAATTATTGTCGACATCCAATAATCGCAGTTCATCTCCTTGGCGATCTGCCATTGTTGACGAACGATGACAAGAAAAAGGAAAACTTTAAAATGTCGAGACAACAATAACTAGGCGTCAGATAGTCTACGCCACACGAATAAGAACGAGTATATAATGAATACAACTCTACAGAGATAATATTGAATATTCAAAACGATGACATCATAACAATATATTATTTCATGTTTGATATATTGTTGAAACGGCCGAGGCAGTTGAGAGGAGTAGGAGTCGGTCTTCGTCGACAAAATTCGACGGTGACCGGTGGGACTTGTTTGCGGCACTCTGTAGTGTGGATGAACTGTTTCTAAACAAGTAATTTTTATTAATTAATAATTATATTACGATACGTTTATTATTATAATATTTTTTTAATTTTTCGTAATAACGATACGACTTAATCATGCTGTTCGTTTATTTTTCCACCGCTGGTGGACTGGTGGAGTACTGGAGTCCCTAAAAGTTATCATCTCCCTAACTGATAAACAGTCCGTTGTTAACATCTGTTGATAACGACAATCACCCGGGCTAGAGAGCCTATATAATATTAACATTTATAACATAATATCACGGAATAGTCAATAGATGAAATCAAATAAAAATAAAAAAAAATTATTTCATTTATTCTGTGATAATATTATTAATATTATGTAGTTACTTAATACTTACCTACTATTTTTTTTTATAGTATAAATAGTAAAATATATTAATATACTTAATTATTATTCCTAACTTCTTATATTATTATTCGTGTTCAATATGAATAAATTATTATAATATGATTAGATTTATACAAATATAAATAAATAAATAAACATTTAACGATTTAGGAATGCGAATGTTACCCCGTAGTGGCGTATCAATTGGAAGGTTCCCGACTTCCCGAGTGCATTCCATAATGACCATAAGTCCATAAATCCTCGGTATAATACAAATAATATTTTATATTGTCTAAGTAACCTATTTAGGACGTTAAAACATTTTAATATTTGAAAATGTAACGAAAAATAAAATAAATACCTACATAAAAATCAACATCATAAATTCACAATATTAAATACATTGTCGATCGATCAATAATGGGACGGCTGATGAATAAGTTAAGTATAATTAATTATGATTTATAAGTATTTATAAAAATAATACTTAATAATACATATTTTATATAAGATAGTACTTAAGTACCTCAATATTTTATTTTATTATTAAAATTATTACCATCATTTAAAAAGCTTCTATAAAAATAGTTTAGGTACTTTTTAATTTAATAATAATTGTAGAATTTATTTTTAAAGATCTAGAAAACACCTTTGCAGTCGGTATTTGCGAGTTATAAATTAATAACATAATATAACATAATATGCGAATAGAAACAATTGATTTTTTATATGTCATCGGAGCTACAACACCTATTTCTACTATTTAGTTCCTTGTTAGTTAGTCAACTGCTGCTATACATAATATTGTAACAATATAATATTAATATAAATTTCGGTTACCTACACAAAGAAACGCGCATTATAATAAAGGCGACCTTCGTTTGTTTTGGACGTCTTTTCTGAAACGGTTTTAAGTGTTTTAACTTTTATTATTGACGTGATGTTGCGAACATTTGATGAAAGGGAAAGGGAACTTTTGGCAAATTTGTGGAAAATGGAGATTCACATTCCTGAACTTTATCGGCCACAGAGTATGCGATATTTATGGACAATCATAGATACTAATGTGCGCGTTACACAATAATATAACAGTATTATAACTTATAACTTATAAGTTATAAGCAATAGGTATAAAATATTACACAGAATTACTGCTCGAAATAATATACCTAACCTCGATAATAGGATCGAAACAATTAGGTAACTATAATTATAATTTATAATGCCCAGAGCATCTAATATAGTGTATTTCAGATTATCTTTTATTTGATATGAATCATTTGATTTCATTTTGATTTTTTTAAAAATTTAATGAAATTCCTGAATAAACACTAAGTACCCATTTATTAATAACCATATTATTTTAGTTAATATAAGTATAATTATACAGAAATCATACACAACATTACACGATATCGTTGATAAGTATTTTAGCACATTATAATAATAATATACAATTGTAATATTAAAATAGAACTTTTTAATATGGAAATTTTAAACATCAAAAACAATTTATCGATAACAAGGTCAAGCACTCAAGCGTATTGCATAGAATACATAATATTTAGTATTCTATGCGTATAGTCAGGTTGTAATTAATAAAATAAAACAAGTTATAACATTTTTGACATTTAATAGTTATTCACAAAACTTTTTGAAAAATATAAATATACTTAGACAAGAATGAGAGATTTAGTTGTTACGGCGAAGTGAAAGGAACTTAGAACACTAGCTACTATAACTTGATGAAAACATTTTAAAATATTGTGCTTAGAAAATTAATTACATTACCTTCTTAATATGGTACTACATATGCACCTCATTTTATTTCAAATCATACACTTCGTAAGTACTATGTAATTATATTGGAATAATGTTAGATGTCAGTATATTCCAAACATGTTACACGAAGAAGCTAAATAATTTTATAATATTTTTTGCAATATTCTACTTCACCTTTGACTTTTCAATACACAATACAATCCAATTATTAAAAATTTCCTCATCTATTCCAAATGGTTATTTTTCGAGACAAATATTATGTGTAAAATGTATATCACATCTTATGAACATAAAACAATTTTTATAATCAAAAATGATGCATAATCACTTTCCTAAATTAACTCTCCATAATACATATTATATTTTATTATATTTAACTTTTGGTCAAAATCCAGTAAATATAAAATATTAAAATTTATCGAGTAAAGTAATAACAATCAATAGGTACGTACCTAAGTATTATATTTTTATTCCAATAAGAGAGCGCAAAGAACTCACAATTTATACAGGTCTTGGTTAGCCTTTAGAATTCTGACGAATTGTTAAGAAAATTAAAGGAGGGATTCACGATGTATAAATTTGTAATATGAGTAAAAAAAAAAAAAATAACTATGACTAGTATTGTATATATGTGACGTGTTTTTTAATTTTTTCAGTGTTTGTACAAATGAAATAACCATCAAAAACAAGCCCGAACACTCCGAACTGTTTTGATGACTGACGAGTGAGTGACTACTGAACACTAACTAAACGTCTAAACGTTTAACGTGATAATAATAGACCTTCTTTAAATGCTGCTAGTAGAAGTCTGATAAGGTGGACTGCGTGTGAACCGAGAAGGGGTAAGGCCATCTAGATGTTATTGTAATAATGTATTGTTACTTAGACACTAAGTTAGACACTTGTTAGTTAGACCAGCATTTCCCAAACTGTGTTCCGCTGAACCTCAGAGTTCTGTGGGACAATGTCAAAGGTTCCCGTAAGATGTGTGATTATTGAAAAAATTATTTTTTATTATACCTGGGAAAAAATATTACTAAAATTTTGATTGAAAATTGTGTTAAAAAGTTTTTTTAGAAAAATTGGAGTTGAGTAATTGATTACTGTCATTGGGTTTTACGAAACACTAACTATTTTTTAAGCGTGCCAGGTTATGGTCGTAAAAGTAGTTTGAGAATAGCTGACTTAAGCAACACTGAATGCAATATAAGAACATATTTTTAGGCGATTTGTTTAATCTAACATATTTTGTTTAATAGGTACGATTTGTATTTACATACATATTATATTGATAATAATACGCCCCCTCATGAGCATTTTTATGTATGCGGGTGACCTTGCATTCTTTTATTGCAGTGTAACACTGTTTGCTTTTTTTCTTTTTGTAAATAATATTAAAGCGATACTATTTCTATAGCTAAGAATATTGGTATTTATTTACTAATAATCATTATAAATCATTACTTATCTAAAAGGTAAAAATCCTATCATAATTTATAGAATTATATGAAATAATATTAATATTGTTGTATAATAAACGGTGGATACAGTAAAGGTCTGTAATCTATATAATTTCATGTTATCATTTAATATTTAATATTATAGTTTTGGTATAATCTGACTATAGTATAGATTATGTAATACGAATTTGTGTACAATAAAATTAAAAAAATTAATTTGAGAGGTACTTATGAATAAAATTAATTTGTAAAAAGGAATCGGCAAATTATAATAATATTTAGGTATCGTGAGTGGACGGTTTCAAAATTGTTGTATACATTTTAATTGGATTTTGGTATAAACAAAAGAATACTCTGATACAGAGATAATTTAATAATTGTGTGTGTTTTGGTTTTAGTAATCAATGGTTGTTCGTTTATTTTTATACAATAAAGCCCTCTTTATTTTTATTCTAACGTTATTATTGTAATTCTGATTTGGTGTTTTATAAACAAAACTATTCAAATTATAATAATATGTCAAACGAATAGATTTTTACGAAACTTAAATTTAAGTCTTTCTATTCATCTTATAGGTATATTTAATTTATATAAGTATATAGGTAATAATTATGTTATAATTTGTTTTCTTATTGTTATTGAGATTTCTATAAACTTAAATATACAAAAATATTTTACTGTTTTTTTTTTGTGAGCATAAATGCCAAAAATTAAATAAGTTGATTGCTTTAATAAACCCACTCTGAAACGTCATTTAAACATTTTTAATTATAAGTAATTTATTAATAAATAGTAATATAATTACTTACTATACGTCTATACTGCTGTTTGCATTTTGGCACTCTGCTGTATAGTATTATTATTTATTCTTATTTGAAATTTATTTTCCTTTTCTTATGTACCTATAAATGTATCTTTGACAATAACTTACTAATAACTATTATTTGCTTAGTGGATGAATTTGTTGTTTTTTTTTATCATAAGTTATGGTGACTAAAGCATAACGCACAAATATAATAAATAACTAATTAGATGGTTTAATAATTGTTTAAATATTTTACCTAAAATTTTAAAGTATAACTGTATAAGGAGGTAATTTAAAGGTATAGTATAATAAATAATAGTAATTTGTTCAATTTCACGAAACAGTGCGTTTAAACTATATATATAAGAATCCCATCAGTTTATTTATTTAAATCAATGGTTAATGCTTTCGTGGTTTCGTGTATAGTATTTAGTTAAAAGTATATTTATTTATTTACAATGAAAATTATGCAAATACTGCAACAATAATCATTGCACAATAACAAGACGAGTTTCATAAAAATGTACACTCAGTAATGGTGATTGGTAATTAATATTTTTTTCTTTAATAATTTGTAATAATTTTGTTCTATGATACGAATCTGTACACAATATAGCTAATAAATTGTAAATGTGTTTTATTACACATAAAACTGGCGTATACCTACCGTATTTTTAATACATAATATATTATTATTATACATTGATGATGAAAAATATTAGGATAGAAAATATATACAAGAAAAATCTATTATTAAACTAGTGCATATTTTGTTTTTAAAATTTATTTTTAGCTGTATATAACATAATGTGATAGTAACTTATTTAGGCTCTAGAGAAAAAAAATTATTCATTTAATAAGTCTAACACAATATTTAACGTTTGATAATAAATTTAATTTTTACATAATATAGTACAATATACTTAAACAATATATAATGTTATAGTTATGAATGTTATGACTTATGAGTTTATAGTGTACGCGACTATATATATATATCGCATATGCGAATGGAAGTCAATTGAACTACTTATCGTTATGTACGGATAGTATTAAATAATAAAATCGATATTAACACGGAAGCAGTGGCTTATTTATGGGTCTGCATTGGGGATATTATATTTTTTTCTTTGACTTTTTTCATTATTATTTTTCCGAGGTCTATAATTCGTTATACTAACATTGTCAAAATCCCTATCTTCACACTGTTGGGGTGTTCGGTTGTGTTATTACTTGTCTTATATAGTATATAGGTACCTAGGTATATTGTATTGCATCTCAAAATTTATATTATTAATTATTTTACTGAAAACGTAAATAATAAACTAACAACTAGATTACCTAAGTCACGTTACGTGGTTCTTATAAGAATGACGTTTAAATATTACACACAATTTGTTAGTCAATTATATTGTGTATTTAAATAAAAAAAGTTTTTTTATTATATAAATATCATATATAAAAAAGCATGTATAAATATTTAATTTATGTATTTATCTTTAATGTTATATTTATAAAACAATCAAAATTTTACCAATTTTTAAATTTGATGATTATATCATATATCATATATGAAGCAGTTGAATACATACTTTTCTTAAAAAGTTGACGTATTAATAAAGGATAATACGTAGATCGAACAAATAATTTTTGATTAGGTAAGTGTTTAAAGCGTATTATATTTTTATAATTATTAACGACTAGACGAGTGGTGAAAAAATATTTTGAGGACTACCCATTTTGAGGGAAGTGTATTGCCCACCCTTTGTGTATTCAATCTTAAAATGCTTACTGTGTTGTATAAAATATCATTTATATGTATTCAATGTTTGATAACAATTATATCTAAATTTACATTTTTAGAAAAGTATTTTGCTATAACGATAATGAAATAAGAAATATAGGTTATTGTCAATAGAAAATCTAAAAACCTTGTACTGCGGTCAGTAACAAAAATTATTTGAAAAATACTAGTATAATCAATTAAATGGTTCACATATTATCGATGATGAACGTAGGTATGCGTACTGCGTATATAACAATATGACTTCACTGAAAACGTTCGTAAACCCTTTAAAATAATTAAAATAAATAATATTTAAGACTGCAAATATGTTGTTATAAGAGTGTCAAATGTCAATGTCAAATGATTATTTTAAAAGACTATAAGTGTATTTCGTTCAGACTAAATATGACTTCTTACGCAGGTATAAAGTAGAGATTTAAAATGTGTACATAAATATTTATTTTTATTACTAATTATTAGGTTTTATAACTTAATAACTTATAAGAAATCGGAAATGAGTTTATTGTTCAAATAATACAATATATGATGTATTTGTCGGAATGTTTATTACGTGTACTCATATACTTGATAATATGTACGTGTATATAATTGGCTATATTATATTTAATAGATTGTGTGGATACACGTCTTATTTTAAACCAGTAACCTATAAAATATGTTATACAGTTCTTAATATTACTACTCCAACGACTTATTATCATTTACTTCATATTGTGAGGTATTTTATAGTTTACGTGTGGAAAAAGAAATGTAAAGGTATTTTACGAGCACAATTAAATACATTATAAATTACCTATATCTTTTTGTGCCGTCATTTTGGTGTAGAGGTGTCATGATGGTGTGTACTACGTGTTACTGTGTTAGGTTTTCATATAGGACATATCTATTATAGATATTATAGATACCCATATCTACTTCCGAACTGTCTACTGTGAATTTTATACCGAATTATATCTTGTTACAGGTTCTAGCGAGTAAATTGTTCGGTGCTGTTGTAGTATCGTAATACGCTGCTTATATTGATAGAAATTATTTTTGAAATGAACATTTCGAAAAAATATAAATCAAAAAGGATACGACCACCATACAATGAAGTGAATAAAATTGGTAAAAGAATTTGTTTATATGTATAAAGCGTTAAAACAAACATTGTTTGACCAAGTGGGGGGAGGCTAATTAAGAGTATTTTGGTGGACTCCTAACCGTTTGTAAGTACATTTTCAAAGCACGCGTATTTCTAAATTTCTAATCTAGATAAACTTTCTGTTGTTCACTAAGTTTTGTGTGCCACGTATGATCAATCAGAAATATTTTTTATTTTATTTACCTATCCTATTTGAAATATTTATTGTATACCTAATAATTAATAAATATGTATATTATTTGCAATTAATTATTATTCTCATATTAGTATTTTTTATTTAATTTAAAAGTTAAAAATTATTAAAATGTTTCAACATTAACTGTTATAATACCTACCTACTATAAACTACAAAAACAACATAACATAAATCTGGTATTATTAATAAAATAATGAGCAACAAAAAACTAAATTATACTTGTAAATAAATATGTAACTAAAGTTAATGTAATTCTCAATATTATAATATAATATATTAATACACGAATAAAATTAATTTCGGCTTTGATTGAAAGTGTTGATTATGTTCCATTCCAAAACATTGTGTAACAACCTTATGTCTTTTGTACTTGTAGAGATAATACAATTCATTTATCGAAAACCAGTTAAGATCTTAAAAAATATAAGGATTTTTAAGATTATATTCTGATAGTCATGGAAGAGTGTAAAATAATGTTGAAAATTCTTTGTGTTGATTAAGATATTTCCTTTAATTTACGATAAAAGAATCACCCAATATAATATTATATTTATAGTATAATCAACATAAAACTGTTTTTTTAATTTTTTTTTTCTATCAGATATAGAATCGCTGTTTTAATTCGTCGAGAAAATAAATGAAAAATAGGTGGTACGTAATGCATGTTGTTATCTGAAATACCAATGACTTGAAATATTTTAACTTATAACTAGGACTGTCGTACCTTGTACAGATTTCATAATTACAAACGATGATGTTTTGATAGAAAGCCAAATCGATCCGAGTTGACAATAGATACGTACTCTTACGATTATTCTTATAAATAAATAAAATATCTGTATTACTAACACCTATCTATACGACCTACCTATTGTGTATTATTATTATAAAAAACGTAATTTATTTTAATTATCACTTACGATAAGTGCGAAATTACATCATAATAATATTATGTATAAATATGTACATATTTATCGTATAATTAGTCAATTATAAATAAATATATTGTGTATTTGTTTACTAACTAATATTAAATGGTTTTATTATTATTATTATTATTGTTTAAAGAGTTATATATTAATTATTACAAAGAAATTTGTTATCCGAAAAGATATAAATGAGACGCTCCGTGTTCTCTTTATTATTCAATAAAGCATTGCTATTTAGAATTGTGATTTGAGAAATAATATACATATCTAGCTAACAACGAGTAATAATAAGTAAAAAAAGGTTGAAAACTACATACGACAGTATAACAAAGAAGTCAAATAAGTATGTAGTAAATATAGGTATGCTTGTTACTCTTACTTTTTTCTTTAAATTATGTATTTATATTACATTTTTTATGCTTGGAATTTTTAACTATATTTAAGGATCATATTTTAAGATGCTTTTAATATCATTAAAGGAGTAACATCTGGAGAGACAAACTTATTTTTTTTAAATGAAAAAATACCCTTTTTTACTGTAAATTGTTAAGTATCGATGATATATTTTAGAAAACGTTGATGTATTATCTAAATTGAAATAAGAATGAGTAGTTTTTGAGATATTAAAATCTATGTTCACATAAATCGGAAATTTCTTATTAATGGTTTTAAATACTTATTTACTTATTATACTTAGGCATTTTTTATAAATAACAAAATGTATAAAATTAATATAAATTGCTATAATTCTTAAATCATTATAGCTTACAAATATATTACGATTAAAGTTTTATCAGGAAATAGGCTCGAAATCTATATGGTAACATTAGAAACATAGTTAAATATTTTACATTAACTTAACCAACTCAAAATCTATTCATTAAAATTTATATTTAAATGCATAAAAAGTCTTATAAAAATCATCTACTTAAGAATATACAGTAAAAATGAGTTCCATTTGAAAATAAAAAGGTTTTTTGATTTTTTTATAAATGTTTTTATTCGAATTCTGAAGATTATTAGAGGTCTACATACTATGTAGGTACTTTTTATGGAATAAAAATATATTTGTAGGTACTTACTTACAAATTAGTAGCAGAATTTGTGACATATTTGTATAAATTTTTACAATATTTCGACAAAATTCACCTACTTGATGTATTCGATAGTATATGAATCGTTTATCTTTGATGTAGTTTTGACAATAATAAGTAGTCAAATCATTTTCATAAAAATATGTTTTATGCAGTGCTCAATTGGGGGGGGGGGGGGCGCAGGGGGATGGAGTATCCCAACTAATTTTTCAGAAATTTTAGCGTACCTCTACTTATATTTATAAGGGGAACGTATGGGACGCATGCATGCTGCATCATTCTGCAATTTTATCAAAATGCACGTGGTGACATCATCATTTTGACAATTTATTTATTTATGATAATTTATGGAACTATTTAAATAAGTAGTTGATGGATTGTATTTTATTTAGTTACTTTTAAATTTGTTGTTACATTTAATAAGGTATAACTATAATATACAATATAATATTTACAGTAATATTTTTTATATGTTTAAAGAGGGGGCTCAGTAATGTTTAAAAAGTGATGGGGATGCTCTTTTTTTAAAAGTTTACAGAGACCCCCTACTTTTATTTTGCCAAATCGAGCACTGGTTTTATGTTTATCTACCTATTTTTGACAAAAGTAAATTATGTTATTTATTATTACATGGGTGTTTGAATGTTTATTTTATATATATATATTATATGTAATACGTATACATATATATTTTTTAAATTCAATGGCATTTCATTGATGCTATATAGACCTAAATAATCTATAAAATATTTACCAAAATTTTTTTGTGTAGTCAATTAGGATATTATGAGCTCTATTTTTATAACAATACTTTTGATATTAAATAATTTCACATCGTTGATTTATTAATTTCGTAGTCATAAACTGGTTATATATCATCGAGAGTTTTTAGCTTGTTTTTGATAATATTTTATTTAGTTACTGTATTATTACAAAAATTAACCAAATTCCAAAAATCAAGTTGCCTACAATTTAACGGTTTTATTTTCAGTACTTATCTTAAATATATTCAAAAATTAAATTATTGAAATAAATATTTATAAAATATTTATAAATATTTTATAAAAGTTTAAATATTCATGTTATATTTTAATAGTATTAAATATTTCTTATTTATTCTAAATTAAGCAATATTCGATCATCGATTATTTGCAGCGGTCAAGGTTTGTAGCTATATAATATATGGTTTATAATAATTAAACTATTGTAAAAGTGTATTATAATGCCTACAGTCTTGTAAAGAATACTTTTATTATGTATTTGGATAAATTATAAAAGGTTGGGAAAGTATTAAGAATTTGTTTTTGAATAACGTTGGGGATATTATAATTATTATAGTCATATCTTAATTTTTAATGCTATTTTTTACATGCATACATAGTTAATTGATGTTATGCAATTAAATTTTAGTAGCAATAAAAAAATATTACAGGATTTTTCTTGTTTATACTTAATTTTATATTTTTAGTGTATACTAGGTTTATATTATAAACTGTATGGGCTGAGTCCTTTAGGAAAGGTATTAAAAACAATTTTCGGCTTAATATACAATAGTTAGAAACGTTCGAAAGAAGAAAAAATTATGACTTGTATAAACTATATGCCAAGCCTAATATTATATCAAAATTAAGAAAATGGAATGGTTTGGACACGTATGGATGGCAGATAACAATATTATAAAAAATGTACTAACTGAAACCATACATAAGAAAAGACCAATAGGTACCTCGCATAGGTAAAAATAATTTCACTCGCCCAAATGGCACAAATGAGAGTCACCCAAACGGACTATTATTTTTTTGGTCAAATTTATTACCTTCGCCCAAAATACCACCGCCCACCACGTATGAGAAAGAAATTATGCTTCAGAGAAAGGTATCAACATCTTGGTAAGAAATGTGTCAGCCGAACCTGGAATTTAATAGGGACAGATGGAGAGCATTGTTTGTGGCAGATCAAGTTCTATAGGTTGAGCTAAAAAAAAAAGTAAAAAGAGAATTAAAAATTGAAGGTGGGGTCCGTATGGGTGTCAAATGTTTTATGAGTTCATTATTTATATAATTGGTGGAACTGAAAGGTAAAATAGTACGTAAAGTAGAATGAGACGATTGTTGAGAAACTTTAAAGTCAATTAGGCAAAGTAAGGTTAGAAAGTAAGGTTAGGAGAATCAACATCACCTGTTAAAAGACCTTTTAAAAATGTATTTAGGATAATAATCATATGGAGGATAAAAAGTATCTGAAAGATAGCTGTTAATTTATGAAAATATATTTTTTTTCGGAAAAAGTATTAAAATATAAAATGAAAATACTAAAAAAATCATATTTTTAGAGTATGTAATCAAATATTTATTTTTTAAACGTATTGAGAATAGTATTCAAATACAAAAGAAGAAAAATTCTTTTATTTAAATAATAAATACCTACTTAATAGTATTACATTTCTGTAATAATATTATTTAGTGAGAAAATAAGGATGGTTAATATTATTGTGATGCGTTATAAAAATTTGAATGTATGATATTTAGTTTAAAATTAAAAAAAAAAAAAAAAAAAATGAAATTTTAGTCTTTAACTAATATGATATAATATTACTGTGTATGCTCAAAAGCTGAACTTTGAAATAAATACACCTATTTTACTTATCGTAGGTTAAATTTGAACGTGTTAAACATGGGTTAGTATAAATTATATATGTTAATTACCTATGGAATGACGTACATGGTCCTTGGTTAGTGCGGTGTCCTCGTTATAACTTGATTGAAGACCAAAAGAGTGAATGGCCAAGCGAGTTTATATTTTTTAATAGGACACATTATAATATTATTGATTATAAATAGCCAATTTAATGCATTTAATAATCAATGTCGTATGAGGTATTTTTGTTAATAATCTCTACCCATCATTTTAGTCATACTATTTACGTAGTCACATCATGTATGCGTACTACAAGATACATATTGCCCAGGAAAATAGTTAAATTACTTAAATTTACTTTTAATAATTTTTTTTTTTTTTACTTTACAGCATATTAATAAATATTGTATGTTTGTATATAGGTAGTATAAGTACGAACGTTTGATATACTTTTGTGTTACGTAGACAATTATTATTTTCACAAGTCTATGTATGTGTTTAAAATAAGTATATGTATAACGTATTGTTTAATGTTTATTTGGAACTAATATTGACTCGAATTGACGTCGTAGCAATATTTGAACAGCAGTCTTGTAAGATAGATATAAAGTCGATATGTTTATTGAAATGTCATCCGTTTAGGATTATCGTTTTTTTTTTTTACTAGAACTAAATTTAAGTAACATGGATTCACGGTTGGCTTTGGTATTGTGATTTAAACTTGTGTTCATTGAATAGACAATTCAGACGTTACAATGTTTTTAATTTGAATAAAATGCGTATTCCTTTTAATATGCTATAAAACATTTCTAGCAAATACTCTGAATGACAGTTAAGTGATGAGTATATTTGGTTAAATGATTTTATTGCAATCTATAATAGTAATAACTAATAAGGTATAATTATTATTTGAATTAATATAGTCTTGAAAAATAAAAGCCATACTTATTCTTACATACTCGTACATATTATAATTTAAGTTTAAAATGTTTCAATTAACGAACTATCAATAAGGATGTAGTATCTGTTATTGTTATTATACTCGGTTGGCTTTGATTATTTTGTATTTTTAAATATAAATTTTAATTTGTGTATATTGCACTTTGAGAGAGGTTTCTGGAAGAAATGTAATCTAGTTGATTTTTTTTTTGTAGGGTTAAAAAAGGGGATATTATATATTTTTTCAAAATAATCCATAGGGAAAAAATATCGGGAAAATGGGAACTTTTATGCAACTACAGTTTCTGGTCAAAAATTTCCAAAAATCACAAAAAGTCTATTATGAAGTTAAAAATTAATACAATTTTTAATTTTATAACTAAAGTTTCAATATTTAATATAAGATTTTAAATACGTAATTTAGATTAAAAATAAAAAAAAAGTTTAGTGAAAAATCACTTCATTTTTTTTAAGTGTTTAAATTTCAAATGTTGACAATACTTGAAATCAACGATTTTAGTCGCTATGTAATAATTTAAAAAAATATTTATCTTAAAACATATTTTTCATGATATTATTTTCTGTATACCTACAATGCCATTTTCATAAATTTAGAATAATTTTAAGCTATTTAAACCACGAACGTATCACATGCTTTTTGATAGGTGGAATTGACGTATAAGTTATTAAAAATAATATATTATATAACATTATTTTATTTTACACAGATTCCATCCCATATCGGCGTTTCACCGAAAAATTGGCGACGAAAACAGCAAGATCTTTCGACCTAAAATATATTCATACTGAAATTCATGCCCTTAAAATAAAATGTCGTTCCCCATGGTCACATCTGTTTGGAAAAACAAATAAAAATCAAACTCTCTAATCTACCAAAATGGCTAGATCTCTTAATTAATGTTAGGTACTTGACATGAGGAGATTGTGGTCACTAAAGTGAACATTGGACATACAAGACTCTAATGTGTAAAGAACCTGAACCCATGTTTTGAACGAGTCCTTGCGTACTCTTTGTGAAGCACTTATGTATTCTTTGAATCATCTCATCGAAGTAACATTCGGTCTCGGGCAAGAATAAAAAATTATAGATTTCTTTATGACAACCGAATTTACAGCAAGTATCAAGAACAACACACCACCCACCAATTAAAGGTATGATCTATAATCTATATTACCAAAATTTTAATATTATAATTAAAATAATTATCGCAATTGTCTAAAATTGTTTAACCATTTTTTTCTAATAAATACTGTATTTGAAGTTATAATCTGAAAAAAAATATTTATATTATGTAATATATGCGACGATTTTTTTAAAACTTGGTTAACATTTTGTACTTCTATATAATAGAAAAATAAATTACTAAAGAGTAATAAAAAATCAGTAAAAATAGAGAGCTACCTACTTATACACTTATTTATAGTTGTTTTTCTTAAAAGCAATGATTGATAATTGAATTCAAATTTAACACATCCTTTAGAGTGACCTACTCAATGATGAGGCCCACTCCAAATACTTACTATATATTAGATCGAATTCCCTGATTTTTTAATTTTAATATACCGATTCCAATAAATATTAAATTTCTAGAAAATATATTATGCTGAACGATGGCTGAGTTATGTGTTTATTTGGTTAACAAATTTTAATAAAAATGCAAATTTATTTGAATAAAGGTTATACTGCCTCTACAAATAGTATGGTTCAAGAAAATGTAATTACAATTAAAACTCGATCTGCAAAACTATATAGGGTATAATATATACCTGTACGTATAGGTGGTGTACCTAACCGATTTGAACAAAAACCGATTCATAAAATTAAATTTAAACTAATATCATTATATCATTATATATCACTTAAAAAGTTGAAAACGGATATTTTCAACTTATAATATAGTTATTCAGATTATTGATCCAAATTTGATGGTTTAAACTTTCAATTTCGTATTTCCTAACTAATAATAATATGTTATATATACATATAAGTTCTATATATATTTCTCTTGTCACAGAAACAGTTGGCTTAATTTTAATACAACCCTACAGATACATATACAATTATGTAATTATATTGTAATTATGAAATATTATAAAAATAAATATAATATTTAAAAAAATATATTTTATTATATAATTAAGTCGATGCATACAATTGATTACTTATATTTTCATTTTCCGACCGATGTCATAGTTATGTTTTATAAGGTATATACAAAAAGCGCTTTTTGAATTTATAATCTAAATTAATAATTCAATTAAAATTTAACATTTTATTTAAACATGAAATTTTTCAGACGGTAGGTCTTGATGAGCATAAGCGTCAGTATTATAGTGGTCTTTCAGCTACCCATTATCCACCAAGGACAAAATGAAAAATTACACCTACACATCGGGAGATGTCCCTTTATGCGCTAATGGTTTCGACCTCTGTCTACTAAATTAATTACCAATGTTGTAGGAATATAATGGGTGCGCTGTCGCAGGTTTTAACGTCTTTGAGTCACCTGATTGTATTATATACAAATTGTCCAACGGATTCTTTCAAAAATAACAGTAAATAAATTATATAATTTAGCACACGTGTTTCCTTTGTTATAGCTTAAATAATATTATGTGGCTTTTATTTACAAAAATAATATATAGCATTATTATTTTATTTTATAATTTTAAAACTAGCATGATAAAGTATTAGACAGTATTAAATAGTAAGTAAAAACACATACTCAGAAGATTTAAAAAGACGGTTATTAGCTAAAAATAAATCTAAACACTTTACTCGGATTATCTTAAGTTTAAGCTTGATTATCGTTAACATTTTGAATTCCTTTAATTCTAGTGAAATATATTAAAATATTTCTATGAACAATTTCTTATTATATTATTGACCATTCTAAGAGTATCCAAAGTAGAGCGACATTGCCTAGCCTTAAGTTTACGTGATATTTTAAATGAATTTTTGGTTAACGTTCACTGGGTGCGGTCAAAAAAATTTAAATAAATTCGTACGTCACCCCTTGACGTTGAAAATTAATCACGCCGGATATTGTTTACTTTTTACTACAATATATCGCTTTGTAATTCAAACAAGTTTTGTAATAACGCGTGTTTATATTTTTAACTTTTGAAGTAAATTTATTCATTTTATCGTTTGATATTTTATCCGTTTGTCGATAGTAGTCATTGTTACTAGCCACTATGCTATAATAACAATCGATATAGTACTGTATTTTATTAACATTTTATCTTAAAGTTACGCACGCCCGGTGTCTTTGATGTAAGCCACTTAATGTACATCACTGTTTTGATCAAGTTAATAATAATATTAATAGAAAAAATGAGTCCACGATACCGCTAGTTAGATTATAGTATCAACTATCAATAAGTGGTTCTGGTTCTAACCTATATATTTTTACGACTTCATGAATAGTGATCATAATTTTAACATATTGAAACGTGTTAAAAATAAAATTTATAAAACAATAGTTGTGCTAATCCTGCAGCATTTGAAATCAATTTTCAGTATTTAATAGAAATGATTGGGACCCAAATAGATTTCCACCCTCAAAAACGTCAAGGCTTGAAACGAGTCATTGTAATAATGTATAATGGAATAAGGTCGAATTGCACTCTGGGTAGAAAAAGGTTATGTTCGAATTGTACTTGTGTTAAAAAAAGATACCTTTTATTCGAATTACATTGTGATAAAAATAACTTATTTGGCTATTAATTAATAAATATCATTTGATGGCCGGAAGAAAATTTTTATTTTAATATGTGAAAGCTTATTGTTATTACTATAATAATGACATAATTAGACATAAATCTGCTATTAAAAAAAAAAAAAAAAATAATAATATTTTGATAATTTGTATTCACATTTATTTTGAAGCTAATTATTTAAGATATTAATGGATAATAGGTTTTAAATTAATAGATAACAGCAAATTCGAACACTTTGATTTAGGTAAAGGTTATAGTTTAACAATTCTTATTACGCCATAATGTCATGTACCTCATGTTTTAAGATCATAAATTTTCTTTTGAAAAAAAATTAGGTGCTATAGGTATTCACATTTATGGTGACTTTCTATGACGACAAACGCTGCACTGTTCACATTACCCAACAGTTTGATAAAAAGTTCTTATTTTTGAATACCGAGACACACTCTTGTAAAAGTCATAAGATTTGAGACTCGAGACCTAGAACTTAAAATAAATGTGGCAAAATAATTTAGACGGTCTTTAGTCTTACAAAATACGAAGAAGAGAGATATATCCACCCTTGAAATTTATCTTTAATTCCATCCCGGCTAATAGGTTATAAATAATTAAAAACATGTTATACCGCTTTAAATATAGAGTACGTTTCATCCGTTCCACGATTATAATCGTAGATCAACGAGCAAACACTGCACATAAAATTATCTATAAGCGTGTGTCAGTAATTTTTCTAAATATTAAATTCAATTTATTTTAATAAAGTAATTTAATTTTACAAGGACATAGTTTTTTCTAAAGATCATTGCAGATTTAAATTTTATTATAATGATGATCTGTTTTTGAATTCCATACATTTTTTAATGGGCCTTTTAAAGCCGCGGTCCCGTAGTTATTATTTTCCGTTATACTTATGCCATACACCACTGGACCGAAATCTTTGAATTGGCATATATAAGCTGCAAAACACATTCGAACACATTGGAGTTTATGCGACGGGTGGTGGGTCAACTGCTTGTTTTCTACCAATATAGATCTTATGTTTGAAGAATGACTGTGCCATATTCTGATTGGCTACCGCAGCGTTAAAAAGAAATGAGCTACAAACCGATAAAATGTTTATTATTTATACAATTTTTTTAAAGTATTTTTATTGAATAAAATATCTGATATTCTATACGTATACACGTTATTCGTAATAATATTTTAAATCCACATACTAAAATTTGTCTCGGAAACATTGTTTTTATTGGTTATTTTGTTGGGAAAATATAATCAATTGGAACAAAAATACATAACATTCACTAGTGGGATTAAGTTGTATTTCATCACTCGAAATCTGTATTCGGGCAAAGTTCAGTTGAATATAAAAATAAATTGATCAGTGTTTTGGGTGTTTTTATTATATTCACCTATAAAGTGAATAAGATGATCAAGATTTAGGAGTCAAGTAGAGTGTAGACGTACAGTCTGTACTAAATACAAATTCAATACATCGCTTGTCATAACTCGTAGCCATTAAAGAATAAAATTAAAAGTTTAGTGATTCTATTACTATAACTATTATCTATTGCTACTACTGCTATTACTGTTTTTACTCTAGATATTACTTAGCATGAATACAAGTGTACTATACAAAATCAAAATTAATAAGTAATAACTAATAATTTGATTTATATCAGTGTATTAATAATATAACTTAAAATAAGTTTATAATGTTATTGATTTATTATACTTATTCAATTTATTTAAAAGCCTGTTTGTTGAAAATAAATTTTTAAATTTTTTCGTTAAATGAAAACGTTTTAAGACTTTTAAACAAAATTATGTCACTATGAGCTTGGAAGTCACATTTAATAATCTTTAACGAGGCCTCCTCCTATGTATACATATAATATTATATACTACTGTAGTTGTACTGAACTACAACCGGAAACATGATTACAGTTTAACCGATTGCAATGAATATTTTTTGCAATATATCAATTAAATGTACTGCATTAGATACCCATTTATTTATTTATCACTCACTAGATTTAAGTCGCGGATGATTTAATTTTCTGTAAGGATTGCGAGACAAACGTTTCTTGAGCTGGGCGTTTGTAAATGTGAACACAGTTTTAAATAGGCTATATATTTTCAAACTTATCGAACTCTTCAAATCTTGAGCTTCAAAAATTTGAATAGATAAAAGTTCATAGGAAATTAATACTCGAATTCGAATACTTCGAATTTAAATAGTTCGATATCGATATATTAGGTATTATGAATATATATATATATATATATATATATATTAAACGTATTTACAATCTGTAATATAATAAAACAATAAGTAAATTTTAGTTTTTTTTTACAAGGTTTGGAGGCTTGAGTGAAGGGTGCGTCCATTGACACTACTTCAAACTGATTTATTTATTTATTTTTTTTATATTATTTAGCGAAGTTAACCACGAGGCCAATTTCGTTTTAGTCGACGGGGAGGTTACCCGGGAGAGTTTTAGAGGATAGGTTTGAAATTAGCGGGTTTGGATAATTATTTGTTTTAGAATGGAATTTTTTATAGTGAGAGTTGAGGTGAGGATGTGAAGAGTTGGGATGTTCAGGTTTTTATGGATTGTACTATTACTAACATACCAAGGAGCATTTGTCAGAAGACGGAGACTAATCGACTGAAAGGATTGGAGAAGATTTAGGTTTGAGTTTTGGTAGAGCCCCAGATTTGAATACCGTATGTCAATGCAGAACGAATTAATTGTTTGTACACAAGAATTTTGTTACTAAGTAATATTTTAGAACGAAGAAGTTAACGAAGTTTATGTAGTTTTAGTTTCATTGATTTTTTTTTTGGTTTTGATGTGAGTGGCCCATGCTAATCTTTGGTCTAGATGAATACCTAGATATTTTACTGAACGTTTTCTAGGGATAGTTTCGTTATTAAGAGTAACCGAGGGGCTGTTATTTGGTCTAAGCGTAAATGTGATATGTGATGATTTGTTTTCGTTTATTTTTATTCTCCATAGATTAAACCAATTTGGTAGGTCATTTAGATGGGATTGAGGGTTCCCCATTGCCGTATATATGTCTGGATCAGAGGATGCTATGCATGTGTCATCGGCAAAAGTAGCTAGACTAGTAAGGTTAGAGTGAGAAATATCAGATATCAGATGTATAAATATTATAGAGCGTGGGAGCAAGAATGCTACCTTGGCGTACACCTGCTTTTGCAGTATGAGTTTCGGAAAGATCATCTTCACAGCGCACTTGAAAGGTACGATTAGAGAGATAAGAGTTAAGAATAAGGTAGAGAGGAGCTGGAAGAAATCGGGTTTTGTAGAGAAGTCCATTGTGCCACACTCGATCGAATGCCTGAGCAACATCTAGAAATACAGCCGAGCAGAAATATTTTCTTTCTAGATAAGAAGTAATGTTATCTACAATTCTATGGACTTGATGAAGGGCTGAGTGTTTATTTCTAAATCCAAATTGAGTGTTTGGGAACATCTTTTGAACATTAATGATTGGGTAGATTCTTTTCAGTATTACTTTTTCGAGTATTTTTGAGAATGACGGCAGTAGGCTAATTGGACGAAAATATATATTATAAAATATAAATAGCCGTACTTTAAAATACTATTTTTATTTCCCGTATGGACCTTACTAGTTAAAACAGAGTATATTTTTTGTTTAAAACTAAATTTGAAGTTAAAATTTTAGAAGAAAATTATAGAAAAAATTTAATTCGAGTTTCGAGTTCGTGAAAACTGAAGTACGATGTATCCTTATTCTTATAGTTATAAGCGAATTTTAGCATGTGGCGAGGTCTGTCAATTAATATAATGTTGATCATAGTTTTTTTATTTGCATTCTTAAAGTCATAATTTTGTATGCATTATTTTTGATTTTCAATTGAATACACACACGTATGGACACTATTTTGATGTCTAAAAATACTGAATGATTCACCAAGTATGCTTATCCCCATTTTTTTTTATTTAATAATACATTTATTAAAATTCTGATCTTTGGAATTTTTAATTGTATTTTAACACTATATTTTCAAATTATTGAGATTTTTTGTAGTATTTAAGGAGTGTCGTGTAGTAATATAAACTTTTATTGTGAATTATTTAGTTGATAATTTTTTTTTTAATTTACCCGATGTACTTTATTTTAGATTTGGACGAGCAATTTTTTTAAACAAAATTTTTTTAAAATAAACATTTTAATATCTGAAAAACTACTCATTCGAATTTAAGGTAAAGTATATCTGCAGGTAAATTTTAAACAAAATTATCAAATTGTAAAAATTTAAGTTTTTTTATTTTAAATGTTATTATTTTGGTAGCTAATAGATGGTTGAGTATAATTAATTAAATGAATATAATATGTATGATAATTGATAATGTTATTATTTATTATATAAGTACTAGTATATTTATTAAATTAAATTATATTATAGGCTAGTTTTTATTTAGTAGGTGATCAAATTTGTGATATTTTCTGTATTTGGGCCTAATGCTTTGTTCATGTTGGGTAGGATAATATACATTTTGAGGTCGTTAATGTATTGGTAGAATTTTGTTATTAATATGTGTTAAACTATTTGGTTAACATCAGTAATTACAGGTTGTAAAATATGAAGATTTTTCTTTGGCTATTAAGAATTTGTGTGTTATCCTTGTAACCTATCGATAAACGATTAATAAAAATCTTTTGTCTTCTCTTTATTAGACTCACATTTGGCCAATCAGAAATTGTGTTTTAAATTTATCAGTTTCATCTGTTGTCTCTTTAACCAGTGTGTTTAACATTTCACTTGTATCAAGTTTTTAATTTGGGTTTTAAAGCTGGATTAGGATGTGATGCTTAAAATGTGTAAGTTGTTATTTGGGTGTGTTGCTTATTTAATAAAAAAGAGAGTGAGCATGCTTGGTGAATCATTCTGTATTTAGCATCATGCGCGTTTATCTACTTTACGATTCAAAAAGTGTTTACCAAAAATAAGAAAAAAGTATACATTGCAAAAGTATAATATAACGCTAATAGTATTTTTTTTCATTCCACTTGAGATCTTTGAAATCTTATCAAAGTTATTATTAGACAATATAATACACCAACCTATACATTTTTGGAAAAATAAAAAAATAAAAATGAAATTTCAGACCCAATTTTTAATATGATATAAAAATAGAATAATAACAATAAAATACACCGATCAGAATCTGCTTGGAATCTGAAATATGAACATAAGTGGTTGATTGAATTGATTGCCGCAGGTATGAGTGCGGGATTAATAATTATATTACATTACAAAGCTAGGTAGTACCTATACCCTGCGCACGTATCTAATAATAATATGGTGTGTAGATTAAAAAAAAAATAATTATTATTACAATATTCAAATTGGTACACCCTTCGGCCTCCATACTACTGTGTATAATATTCAGCACGTTTCTTGAAAATTAACTATAATTCAAAACGCCCTCCTGTCACCCGGGTAATGGTAATGGAAATGACACGGTATAAAATATATATATTCACGAGGCGCTTGCAATAGTGTTTACAATATACATATATAAATAATACATTATTCGCTCATATGAACTGATCAGTTTGACTTAATACATTCCTCATCAATTTTGAATTTCCGTAAAAAATGTTTATTATACACCAAATTATTATTATCATTATTTTTTTTTGTCATCAAGTAGTAGGATAATTTTTTTTTAATTTCATAATCAGAATAAAAATGCTTTTCTAAAGACAATGATGTATGAATGAGGTAATGGGTGTTTTAATTTTATATTTAAATGCTATAATTGGTGAGGGTGGAGGGGATTGATTAACTCCCAGTTATTATTATTAATCTTCATATTAACAATATCCAATACGAAATAAAACTATAAAAAGTTAACAAAATATTTTGTAGAAATCTTAAGTATATACTTTTATGAGGAGTAAATATGCTTTTTGACTTAAGTGCAAATACGGCCGAGGGGATGGGATATTTCAACATCCTCACTATTACGCCCCAGATTAATATTGGGCGTTAGAAGTTCAAACGAGTGAGTAAGCAAAGTAAAATGACCAGTGAAAACCTGAAAAAATTATGTCCACTACTTCGATCAGCTTTATCAACTATTTACGTATTTACTCTGTATCAACAATTTTAACAATATTGATTTAGTAACAATTGTAATGAATAATATAAAGACTTTTAAAGTATAAGACGTATTCTGTGTAATATTCGATAGTGGTACTAAACATGTATAAAGCAGGTCGCTATAAGATGTCGAAAACCCTAAAAAAACCTACCATGATATTCTGTTTGTAAAAAATTATTCTTATACGTTTTCAAATATTACTCATTAAATAATATTTAAATTTGTTTTAAATTGATTAGGAAATTTGTGTAGCTAGTTAAGTATAAATGGATTACTCTGTGTATGTAATGTTTAGTCGTGTTCATAAATACATAATGTATTATACCATATCCATTTGAAATCCAACTGGAATAATTGTAAACGTTGATTTCGGAAACCAGCTGTTCTATGCGAAAATTTCACGTGTTTTTCGAGAACGGAATAATATCTGCTTGCTGCGTTACCACTAAACCGAGTGTATAATAATATGATATGCATATAAAACATATTATTATACTGTTTGATGGTGTATTCAGTTCAGTGAACATCTCAAGTTAAAATGTAAGACGTTTTTATTCAATGACAACAGTCAAAAATAATAGTGAGTAGACTATAATATTATCATAATAAATTAGTATAGTTGTAGTTATCTGTGGTTAAAATATAATTGTGACTATCTAAACAGCTGAAAATGATTTATCTATCATTGGATGTATTTATTTTTTGACTTAATAAATAAAAATAGTAATCATAATAATACTATTAATACTACGATAAACGAAAATAAATTAAAAATCACAAATTGTTTTATAGATTTAAAAATTCTCCACAAAATACATTCGATAAGGATGTAATAGCATATAAATATGTGCCGTGTGTATTTTTTGTCGACATAGTATAGTTTATAACCGTAGGAAAAATTATAAAATATATTAAATTTAAGTTAACTTTAAGTAAATATTCGGTAGGGGTCGAGATAGTCTTATTACTTTTTATTCCTCATTTAAAATTCACTAACAACTAAATATTTGTACTTTTACATGTTACCCATAGACTATATTATAACTTACACTATAGATTACATACAAATAAGTATTATTTAATATTTTTTTTAAATATTATACATTAATTATTATTATGAATTACAATTCTGAAATTTTTAGTTACAAGTAGGTAGTCGTTATTCATATTGCAATATCAAGGATATATTAAATACAATTTAATTAATAATTGGTTAGTATATATTTTTCAAATCAAACGTTAAAGGTTACTTATTGATTAATTCAATGTACTTGTATAATATACATTTAGCACTTAAAATATTATATTAATTCTTAATATAATTATAAAATATATACTAATAAGTGATTACTTATATACGTAAAAAGAAGCACACAGAGTATTCAACGGCTTACCCAGATTATTATATGAGCATACTTATCGTGATGTATAGTATAATATTACATAATATGATATATATATATATATATATATGTATATATAATTAATATATTAATTATTTAATATTCGTATAATTTTTTCTTATACATTTATATATTTATAAAATATTTTTAAAGAATAAGAATGCGCAATCTAACACTCTCTTGACCTGACAATGATGAGCTTATACAGTTATACTATTCCCGCGATTTAAAAATACGTATGATTTTAAATTACAATGAACCTTTTTAACAGTATAGGTAACGTTGGTCGTCGATTGAAAATATTTATTAATTAGAGGATACCACTTTCCACTTTACCATTTTTAGAGCAAAGTAGACCTATGTACACGTTGCAATGTACTGATTTGAGTTTTACTTAGATAATAATTTTGAATATATATTTGAATTTATTAAATTATTATAGCCTATTTTAATTTTTTTGAGTTAGAAAAAATTTAAAATTGTTTTTTATGTATTGAAATTTTTAAAAATGTGAGATTTTTTCTTTTGTTGAGAATAATAAATTAAAAAATATATAGCTTCAATATTCTTAAGTTGATTTAACAAAAAAATACAATTGGTTTTTATAATTATTACTGGTGTGAAATTCAAGTCTGTAACATTGGAACTCATTTAGGTCTATGATATAGAATATTTCGCCATGAAATCATTTTGATTTTAAGCGTCATGACGTGACACATTTATGAGAGTACGGAACGTTTAGGATTCAATTTTGACTTCATAATAAATTCAAACAAGTTTTCAAAATAATTATCAAGCTAAAACTCAAGTCAGTACGTTAGAGACTTACCTAATATCTATAAGTCTATTTTATTCTAAAAATTAGTAGGTATTGTACTATTGTGGATCCTCTTAAGCGCCAAATACAATTGCTGAGAATCTAAATGTAGTAATAATGTACATAATATTGAAATGTTGTTATACGGAAGTTCTAACGTAGAAAGATGAACAGTGATTTTGTACCTCGCGTTTCGTGCATGGGTTAAATTTATATCAATAGCAGCCAATTATCAACTTATATTTATGGATAAATAAAAAATAAATAATAATACTATAACAAAATAATATTTAAATTAGTATTTTATAATAAGTATATATGTATTATATGTATTATTCATAATTTTTAACTTAAAAATGTTGATTTAATTGCTTTTGAATTTATTTTACTTTCATAGAAATTAGAAATTGGACCATTCCTTTGCGTTTAAAATGTTTAAATATTCACTCACTTAACGCTAATATGCATTTTTAAATGCTTTTCTGACGAATAAAGTGGATGAAACACGATAATAATTTAAACACATATATTTAATTAATTATTTTTATAAAAGACTATGCACGACCACGTATTATAATATTCTCTTGTCTCACGGGTCCAGATCCTTCGATCGGCGATAACACCTGTTAGTACGGCGTAAAAAATATGCTCCCTTCATTTCCGTATGGTCCGGTCAAGATGCCCAACACCGTATGATGACAATTACGATATTTTCCAGCTCATAATCATAATCATCTTCACGCTGTTCCCTCTGCAATATCTCAGTCGTCCACCGACTTCTTAACGTTGTCGGCGAACAATCTATATAAAAGGATAACGGTCATTATTTTTTCATACGCTGCCTTATTATAATTAGGGAGTAAGAATTCCGCTATTGCGTCTGCGGGTGGTATGTAGAATACAATATTGAATGCACGGTAATGTATTGTGTATTATGAATTTTTCATAATTTCTAATGATTTTCATCTTGTTTGGTATCTATTATTATTGTTTTAATTACGTATAATATATTATATATAATTTATATATATTATATATATATTATTGTTGTTGATGTTTTTATTATTATTAATGCCTCGTAACTGTTAGAGGAATTAACGGATGGCAATATGCTTATGACTTGTATTTCATCAGATGCGAGACGGTTTTTAATTCATCGTTAGTATTATTTTCCTTCTGTGTATTTTTATTACTTTTTTTTTTTGTTTGGTTGAGTTTTACGCCAATCTAGCTGAACTTTCTATACTACTTGTTTAAATTTAATATACTTAATTTTTCATACCTACCTTCTTGAGGAAAGAATTTTTGTTATTATTATTATTTAAATAAAAAATCCTTTAAACTTCAGTTTTACAACATCGGCTTCGGGTAGGCAACCCTTAAAAAAATCCTATCGTTATATGACTCTCCACGCCAACCTGAGACCTATAAGCATGCAAGATGTCACACTTTGCACTTTTATCTAATTTTACTTATGCAGTTGGAAAACTACAGAGATACTTTTGAAAAAAAACTAAGTCATAAATTAAAATAGTTTTTTAAATTTATTAAAACCATTATATTTTAAAAACGTTTTTCTAAAATTCGGTAACTGATGTTCCATAAAGTATATTGATTATACTAAATGTGAGCTATGATGTACATTTGGTTCGGTATCGGGAAACGCAACAACTTCTATATATAACGCTCGCTTTCTTACGGGTGTGAAAAGTTAGTCTAATATTTGATCGCAATAATGTATTTTCCATTAAATTGTTTTCTATTTTGAGGGTTATGGTTTGATTTACCGATTGGTTTCAGGTATCAATAACTAAAAAATGTTTATAATTTGATCTTAAGTTTAATAATAATTATTCCATTTTGGTTATTACTTATTACCAATCGAAAGCAACATCAAGTAAGGGTGAATTTTAAATTCCAAGTTCTTTTACAGAAGTATTGACATAAAAATATTTTTGTTTCTGTATAGATGGTAGGATACGCATCCATAGACATTTCGTGCATTATTACAAAATGTACTTATCCGAGGAAAGTGTAGAGTGTCGCGTGCGCTCGGCACGCCACCGGTAACCAGTGGTGGCGGTGGCATCGGCCACGACTTCGAACTCGGCCGAAAGCAGCGGCGCGAGCAGTCCGTCTAACGTGGTTGTACAGCTCGGTCGGCGTCTGTCACGACCTACTCGATATTCGAAGATACGCTATTTGTTTTAATAGAGTACACAATATAATACATATGATTTAGGATTTTATATAATATTTCGATGCATTATCATCATCATCTCCACCGCGCTTGTGTCGTAAATATACATTAATATTGTACTGTGCGTGATTCCTCATCCATCAAAATTGGAAAAAATTTGCCTTGTGTGAAACTACTGCAACAGTCTTCATATTACTGTCGGTCCGCGGATGACGTGTTGTCGTCAAAGTCATAGTCGGACATCCGGACACTGCTTTACAAGGTAAATAACTTATACTTCCTCTTGTCCATACTCTAATTATAATATAATATTAAAAATATTATAAACGTTTAATATTATTATAATGAGAAGCGTCGTTTAACAGTTTTTTTTTTTTGTGGAGTATAAAAAAAATTACCAAGCTAGCCATAATTAGAGTAGCTTGCAATAGATCGATACTTTGAAATTTAAAAACCATTATCCATAACCATTACTAAACATAACATATTTTTAATAATTGATCATTTTTTTTCAAACAGAAAATAAGTTAAAGTAGGTATATATGTAATATGTATATACACAATGCAAAAAGATTATTAGTATTTTATTCAATTAAGCAAAAGGGAATTAAAAAGATAGTATTTAAGATAGTTATACCGAAGTATAAAATTAAAAATAAGTTCAACTAATATATATTTAGCTAATTGGAGAATTTAATTTAATTTAAAAAAATTATCGTTTTTATCATTAAAAGTGTTTGAAAATATCTAAGTTAGAATTAGCGCTTATTAATTTCAATATAAAATTTTTAAAATACATATAAAGAACATCTAAGAGGATGCACGCTCTTGCATCTCATATAGATACTGCTCTTGATATTATCATCAATGTTGTATCTATTAGTATTTATTTCCATGGAGACAGATTTATTTTTGTTTTGTGCTAATTAGGTTGGTGATATTTTAATTTTAGTATCCAAACATATTATTTATTATATTATGCTATTATCTAGCACTAATGGCAATTTTTTTTTCTAAGAGTTGGGCTAATTTAGTCTTGAAATCATATTTTACTATTTTCTAATATTTTATTAAATTTATTAAATACAATTTTTAATTTATGATTTTTTAGTTATTTTTTTCAAATTAACCTCTTCGAATGCTATGCGCCTCGTAAGTATATATTATTATAATATCTCAGGCTCGAGGGGATTATGAAAAAATGTAGAGATATGCGCTGTTGTCGCCATCTTCGAAATACCTACACGTGATTTTATAAATGTATTTTAATCATCATTGACAATGATGTTATGGGTTCATGTGGATCATGTCATTTTGTGAAAGCTATTCATTTGAATTAACTTTACCTACATAGTTTGAGAAAAAAAAGTACATAGTATTGAAATATATTTTGGCTATGAAGTACAATATTAATTATTTTTGTAATCATAGGTTTTGAGTTCTTTTTTTATATGATTTCATGAAGATAAATTATAATATATGCTATTATGCAACGCTTTAATAAGTACTAACTATTCGATAACTGTTGTTCGAACCTCATATAGGATGAAAATCGTGGTGTCATTGTAGTGGATAACGTGTAATACAATATAATGCATAGAATATTATGGTAGATGAGGTGTAGATCCATAAGTGTATAGTTAGATCTATGGCCTTATTAATATAGGTTAGATTAGTAACTAAAATGTAAAAACGATATTAATACTGCATTGGTGTATTTGCAAATATGAGCTGTTCAGTTAGTAGTAAGAAACTTTAATTCCAACTATAACATAAGAGATTGTTTCTATACACTTAAACAAAGCTACGAGTATAGAATAATATGCAACATTTTTCGAATGTATTTGAGCATTTAACCCATTAAAGCTTATTATTATTATGATCGGTTTAAATTTTCGCACGTGCATTCATTTAATACATAAAATATAATATATTATATCATAAACAGACTGAGTTTTGAAATAAAAAAATGAATAATATTAAAATAATAATATAATATATCGTATTCCTTAATGCTGTGCTTTTAAAAAAATGAACACTTACTTTTTTTTAAAAGTAGTGAGAAAATAATAAATTATTTACGGAATTGTAGAATTTTTTCTTAGGTTTTCATTGTTGTTTACATCTGTTTGTTTCTAAAACGGAACACTCAAAATAAAGCAGTAATGAGTAGAAACTTACAAAATAAGAATTTTTCTTTGAATTTTCATTACTAACGAATTTTAAGACTATATTTTATTGTTTCTTACCGCGACAATGCATACGAATTTAGTTAATTTTGAGATCTAATAAAAAGCCGTAGGTTTACTTACAAGTATATTATAGTATTATACTTAAGTTTATATATTAAGTATTTAAGTACAATATTATGTTTTGAAGCGAAACACAACCATGAGAAAAACTTTCATTTTAATAAACTATTTAATACGATTATTATATTTTAAAACATATAATTTACAATTGTATTTTTGTTTAAGTTATTTTAATGGTTTTTCTGAACAATTACCTATGTACAATAAATATTTATAAAATATATTATATACGGTATTTCAATTGGCAAGTACTAAATTTAAATATACATCTAGACTATACTATATATATATATATATAAAATTATTGTATAATTATTTAATCTGTTTACTTTAAACGTAGTATTCTTCTACCTTCCTTGTTTAAGTCTAAGCAAAACAAAAGTTTATAATAATAATTATAAAAAATATATTTTATTTATGAAATAAATTAAATAATTTATTAACATTTACTCACTGTTTATATTGCTTAATTACAAGATTTAAACGAATTACTTTTAATTATTTATTACAATTTATAACAGTTGAATGGTATTAACGATTTTAAATTAAACATAATAAATATTACAGTGTAAAGAAATCAATTTTTACGCCTAAGGATGTTTCGAACTTCCGGAGCATTGAGATATAAAATAAACGTTTGTTTACGAATTTTTTTTAGATTGAAAATAGTCATAATAGCGTTACATTTTATTTACGTAAAATCATCCCTCGAGTCCTAGTTAGCGAGGAAAGCAAGGGAAAAATAACTATACAAATGTTAATAACTGTGTCGGGCGATAGCTTGTAGCATTTTTCTCAACGTCTGTTTGCTTCTTTATATATTATGTGTTGTAACTTGTAGTATAAAATAATACAATTTCATTGGCCCCGAAATGCATATTCAGTTTAACATTTAATGTTCATAACAGAAAAAATGAGAAACAAAATAATGAAAATTTTTAAAAATAATATTCAGTTGTTTCTTATGATTATCTTCTAACATTCCTTTGAGCTATCAAAATACTCAGTCATTGGATTTTATGAAAATCGTGCGATATATATATTGTTGTTATAAGCGGCAAATTAATCGCCATATTTTAAATTAAATCCAACGGTTATCTTTAACTGAGAGTACTGTGAGACAATAATAGAAATTATATTTATTATTTAAACATCGCCCTCGCTGTTAAAAAATCTCCCCTCCTCAGTAACATTATAACCCCGCCAACACGAATCTGATCATACTGCCACTCAATCGTAGTGTACTATATTATTCTGTCTTAATAATATAATTAAAGAAAAAATATATGTTAAAAATCTATTAATAGTAATTTAATAGGTATACTTACATTGTTACACCATAATTTAAGTTTATAATTTTAAAATAAATAAATTTAATATTATATATGTATTTAGTATACCATAATTAACTAATATATCTAATATACAGGATGATTCACCAAGCATGCTTACCTCTATTTTAAACTATAATAATGCAGTTATTCAAAATTTGAGTTTTGGAATTTTCATTTAAAGATCACATTTCTAAATTCTTAATATTTTTTGTCTTACCTACTTAAAGTATCTAGTGTAGATACAAACTTTTGCTTTTAAAATATTTATTGAATAATTTTTCTGTAAGTATTGACGCATCAAAATTAAAATTTAAACAAATAGTTTTTAATTTATTTAATTTTATGTACAAAAGATAATAGGTTTATAATAATGAATTCGGAAAATATGAGAGCTATCAGTTATGATAATATTAATTTATCAATACTAATAATTTATAAAAATAGTTTAAGTATAATAAATAGGTACTAATTCGATCATTCATCTATTATTTATTTTTGTAAAACTATTTTTAAGGACCATTATTCATATGGTATAAACATTTAAATAACTGAAAAACTGATTATTCAAATTTTGAAATAGGTATTTCTAAATTTTTAGAAAAATATTACTTTAAATAATGTAGAACAGAAAAGTCGTCATTTAAAAAATGGAAGTTTGTATCTCCACAGTTCACAGGGTATATTTTTTGAATAGTACAAAAATTTCAATAACTTGAACATTTGATCTTAAAGTGTAATCAAATATTTCAAAGATCAAAATTTGAATTAATGTATTAATAAATGACAAAACAGGCTTGAAAATGCTTGGTGAATCACTCTGTATAAATGTATAATATTGCATACTATACGTTAGTATCGTACGCGTTAGACAATTTGTGAATAATACTATTTATCCGTAAACATTATAATATCAAGTTTAATATGGAAGAGATTATGTGAACTTTTTTTGAAGGGGTAAAAACTATTCGCTTGTTCAAATCAACGTATCAAATTTTTATGTATCTACCTATGTATCTAATGCACGCAATATACATATGTTACGTCATATACTTTAATCGTGTATTGAGTTAAACATTAAATATAATAATACATCATGTGGCTGGCGAAGCACTGAAACTAAAAAAATACATATGTACTGCTCAAAAATCTGGTATTTTTGTATTTGAATTGAATAAGACTTAAATCATCCATTGTTAAATTCGATGTTGGCTTACGACATTCAATATAGTTCTGGCACGAAGCGTAAGGGAAACAAACACACCTATATATATATGTATATATGTATATATGTATATATATACTCGTAATATCCGTTTCAGGTGCGTGAATACGTTAGTGTATACAATATTATCATATTTCAATTTTAAATATATCAAAAGAGCGTTTTTCAAGGAAGAAATATAACTATAAATCAAGTGTCTATAAACTTAAGACAAGGTTTTTGTTTTTCCTTAATTTAATCTTAAACGTTCCCCGGTATCTACCGTATTTATTTAGTATTTTAAATATTTTATTTTTTATTAAACTCCGTTATTACTCGCGTACTGTGATCAGTATTTTCTTTCGTTCATATTTATGGATGTCATGAAAATTCAAACAATATCGGTAGACCATAGACATCAATAAATAGTTACATACAATTCGAGACGTGTGAATTTATGAATGATTGACATAAAATATACCTATCTATTAATCTAAACATATTATACATAACAAACAAGAATTATTTTACTGTAATAGTGTAATTTTATAAATCTAACAAAATCTATAATTGTTGCAACTATAGGTAAACTGATTTGAGCTGAATTATTATCGTTTGACTTAATATTAATATAGTGATTGTAATTGTGGGTTAAAATGCTTGCAAAGACTCAGTGATCTTGTATAGTAGTTTTTCTTAACTAGTGTATCGCTCGATAAGTACAAGTGTGTTGTATAAAGTATATTAAATGATACAAAATATACAAACGTTTTTGATACGATTAAAAAAAAATTGATAGATATTTGATAATAATCTAGACATAAGTCTAGATTGATTAAAAATAACTTATATATGTTATTTATCTTTATGAAGTTATTTTTTAAATTTTTTTTTCTTTTTTTCTTTATTACTAGCATCTGAACGGAGTGATGAAGTTATTGATTTTACAATGATTTTTTTATGTCTATACACTATGATTTGTCGAAATAATGCCTCAATTTAAAACTTCACGTGTCATTTTCGGTAAAAAATTGAATATCATTGGTGCATAATTCAGGTCAAAAGTAAAAAGTTTCTAGCAGTTTTCAAAAGCGTCAGGAAAAATCACAAAAAAGTAACGAAAAACGGGTATTTTTACGCAAAACCGGTTTTTGACAAAATTGATTTTTTTATATTATTGTAACTAAAAAAAAATAACTTTAAATACTTGAAAATTTCACCAAATATTTATATAAGCGTTATGTACATACATGGTTAAATTCTCAAAATATTCTGTCTTTTTTATGAGCTATTTATAGACAACTGAAATTTTCGATTTTTTTAAGCATATTTTTATAGTGTGATAAAACAATGTTATATGCCCGAAAAAAAATTGAAAATTTAGCACAAAGTTTATTATAAGCTGTTATGATTGCGGTTAAAAAAAAGTCAAAGGTTAGGTTAGGTCACAGTTTTTTTTTTATAGGCGTTTAAAGTTCAAATTTTTACGAATTATGTTAAAATCGCGAAAATGTTCAACTAATTTTGT
Source organism: Aphis gossypii (assembly GCF_020184175.1). Lineage (NCBI taxonomy): Eukaryota > Metazoa > Arthropoda > Insecta > Hemiptera > Aphididae > Aphis > Aphis gossypii. The sequence goes on from NC_065531.1 coordinate 871,392, forward strand.
AGTTGAAAATCTATAACAGTTTTAGTATTTATATCCAAGGTTAAAAATTCAACCAAGTTTTTATAAGTTTTCCTTCAAATAACTATAAAGAAAACTCGAGCGTCATAATAAGAAAAAATTGTTGTAAGAGTCTGAATTATAAATTTTTACGAAATCGCTTAACGATAACGATTTATCCTCACACGATTTTAAATATTTGTTATACTATTCAAAAAGTAAATAAGTCGTTAGTCGTAGATACTTGAAACTTTCACCAGTTGTTTAGATTGGTATGTTCTTTACATAATTTAATTATGCTTATATTTTAAGGTTAATTTATAAGCATTTGAAATATTTGTTTTTTTTTTTTATAAATGTTGATAAAAATATTTTGGTTACCTAAGTCAACATACCTGAAAATTTGATATAAAGTTTCTCATGAGTTAGTCTTAGTGATTCAAAAATTATAAAAATACACGTATAGGCACAATTTTTTTTATTAGCGTTTGAAACTTAAATGTTGACAAAATTTGTCAAAATTACAAAAAAATAAATATTCGCAAATTATTTATTAGTTGAAGCTTTTTATATGTCTTATTTATAACTAATGATTAAAAGTTTAATATAGAGTTTATATAAAAATTTTCTAACTGCAATTAAAAGACTATCAAAATTACATAATAATACCTCATAACTACAATCTCAAATAGTTCAGGAGAGACAAAATCTAATTAATTTTTTTCGAGTACAATGATACCTATCATTGCATTCAAATTTAAAATATCCATTTTAGTGACTAATTCTATGTCTGAGGTATATTCGATACCTATTGTACAGCAGAGCGTAACTTTTACATTATCAATTTTAATTAAATATTACTTATTATTTTTATTTTTATTTTCGTGTTGCAGAGTATGAAATATTTTAATAGTGTGTCACTATAAAATAAACTAGGTTGAGAAATACTGTTGTACAGAATTCTATTTATATATTTATATATAATTTTAATGTGTAAAAATATTGTATAATTAATAAATTCAACTATTTAGGAACTAGTTATAGAACAACAAAGAAAAAGTAGGTCTTCAGTAATTTGGATAGGTAACTACTTGGAGCTAAATATAAATCACATAATCCCTGCAAATATTGATCATATTGTATTTACGTCTTATGTTACACAATAGAATACTTCATAAATAATTTCAAGTAGTAATTATCATAAACATAATAATAGTATGCATCACTGTAAAACTATTGTAACTTCACTTATGTACTTATTGTGACATATGTGTTAAATGTATTTAAATATAATAGTCATGATCAGCAATGTAGAACTTAGCCACTTAAGTAGATATTATATTTAAGGTAGAGCTTCTTATTTTGTCCAAATCTACATAATTGAGATGTGAACTGCGAACTATGACTATACAAGCGTATCGAAATAAAAATAATTAAAATACACCTGCTACTTTTAAAAGAATACTAAATACGTATTGTTCTTACTGTAGTTAGTGTACTGTATGAGTGACGATGGCGGATAAGGTACATCAAAAGATTGAACATTTTTCAAAAATTCGAAATCATTATTTTTTCATAACTTTGTAGAATATTAAATAATCTATCAAATTTAATAAGATAAAATTAATTTAACGGACATTGTTATTACATACTGATAAGTTATAACTTTTGATGGAATCTAAAAAGGCGTATCAAAATGCATATACATTTACTCTCGGATAGCTGCCATTGATGTATTTGTTTTGACTTTTAAATTGTTTTAAAGTAAATGTTTTTTTTTTTATTGAAATTTATTATCACTTGTTTTATATTTTTTCGCTTCGCCACATCAATTTACGACAAATGGTTTTTATTCGTAGTTTCTCACCATCAATCAAACAACATAGCCAGCTGCTCTCGTAGTCTCATCGGTTGATGTTATTCTGTATTTAGAAATCATTATTCATTTTATTATTATATTAGTCAGATTTCTTGTTGGTCACTAACAACTTCTATGAACAGATTTGAACACAAACTAGTATGAATCAGAAACTGATGTGGTAAACTTGAAATTATTTATAGGCAAGTTTAATATTCCACCTTTTCATCCACTTGACCAAACGTTTAATAAGGCATTTACTGTCATATTCTTAACTACCTGTCGTAATAAATACTAAAATATTAGGCGATACTAAATTACTACGTATCCATTTACAACTCTTAAAAATTGAATAGCGGCCACCATTTGATAGCGTTATCGTCACGCCATTGTCCACAAATGGACGTGTACTTTATGAATCGGAAGTCTCCGAGTAAATCTTATAAATTACTGGTATTTTTTGTATTTTTACTAAAACAGCATATGCTACAGACGATATCACAAAAAAAAAAAAAATGAACAAATAGTACATAATTGGTTGAGATTATATGAAGCGCATAATATACAATATTATTTTAAGACCCAAACCGAATGGTGGATAAACAAAGAAAAATGACGTCGTAATGTGGTTTTAAATATTTAATGCGAAAACCTTGTAATAAATTCCAAATATTTTAATTTGTATGCTCAATGTACATTTTTGTACAAGATTATTCTTTCAACATTAATAACACTCGTCATCTCGAAAAGTATTTAATTTTTTTTTTTACACAATATTATATTTTTTATTATCATAATCTTCTGACCATTCTTTGATTATTCGATAGAAGCATATATTTTTAATTTTATATTCTATAGTAGAATATTTTTCTGAAAATTTCGATGCATAATATGTCGAATTTCAAAGACTATATAGTTATACAGATATAATAGATTATAAACTAGGGCTTGATTAGTTTATTATCTACTAGTATTTAAGAACTAGTACAAATTCGATTTTTATGTATTCCCAGAAAAATATGATATTAAAAATGTGCTCTTGCAGTTCAAAAAATTTTAAATTTAAAAAATAAATCACTCAGTATCTATATTTGTACATTACGAATATCGTACAACACGATGGTGGACGGTCCGAGTGTTATCGATTTTTTAATTATCGTTATATACTTATACAGCAACTGTTGTCAAAAAATAATCGCGGAGTAAACATTATATGATGACGTGTATGGTGAATAAAATTTTGTGATTTTCAGCTACGTATATTATAGGAGAATATAAAATGAAACGGAACAAAATTCATTCCACGCATTTCCGACGAGTTTTTCCTCTCTTTTTGTTGCACGCAATGCGCTTTGAACGTTTATAACAATACGAATTTTGTATTAAATTTCTACCAAGACACGATTTCGTTTTTCCTACTATATGTATATGTATATACTATGTCGTAGCTGTACTTACCAATGTAATATAATATAATATGTCGTAATAATTGCTACTAATTTATTATTTTTTTTGTTAAGGTCGTTGACAATCATAAAAAATAAATAAAATCACGTGACAAACGAAATAAAACATACACAAAAAAAATTTCTTATTTTTAAAATCACACAATATATTTTTTATTTTTAATATAATTTTCAAATGCTCGCACACAATATACATAAAAATTATAAAAAAAATTAACATAAAAGCGTATGCAGTACTATGAACATATACGTCATAGGTATACACACATATATGTATGCCGTTGTAACTGGAATTGAACTTCTTTTTAAAATTTTCTAAATAGTGCCAATATACAGCATATGAACTCGTCTCACGTTTGACACGATCGTGTTGGCGCAGTAGTATACTCGTATTATACTAGGTTAAAGCACGGATAGTGAAGTTTTTTTGAGTTTTATGATAATATAAAGTTTCAAAAAAAAATTTACGGCGTTTCTTAGGATAATGAGGATTTAAAAAAATTTATTTAAATTTTTAATATCAGTTTTGTATTTTGTTAGTTTACAATTTTTAATGAAACACAAGCATCATTAGGTTCATCTACAATGTATTATTTCTCTATTTTGATTTGAATGATTTGAAATAATTCACTTAGTACAATATTTTATGTTTAGAAGCGATGGTAGTTCCAGATTTTTATAATCGGTAGTTTTTTTTTTTTAAATAACAAAGAAATAGTTTCACTATTTTTTTCTTATTAAATGCAAGATTAAAGAATGCAATAAAAATATTTTAGTGTATGGTTAAAATTTGGCTTATACATGCCATAAGTTTGGGGTCTCTGGAAATAGGTACAGCGTTTTATTTGAATTTCCAGTGATAAAATTGGTAAGTATATTATTAGTTCTTACTTAACCTCACCGCTTGTCACATAAAATTTGTTGTATCATCACGGCATGGGTAAATTGGTATAACCTTCTCGATTGAGCGAATACAATGTATAATATTTTAAATTAATATATTATATTATGATATTATGTTATACACTTATATTATTATCGGCATGTACGTCACGTATCTTGTATAAAAAAATATTTATCTGAATGGTATTTAAGATAAATATAATAATAATATGTTTATAAAACTGTTTTTTACGATGTTTTTGTAATTACTAATACATTTTGGTAAGGGTGTGAGCGCGTGTGCGTGATTATATATACTTAGTAGGAAGGTACAATGAATTATTACTCTCATTAAAATATATACGTCACGGTCGATATAATAATAATAATAATAATAATTTATTTTTCTTAAATTAATTAATTAACATTATTAATATTATATACGCGCTCAATATGTCTGGGAAAATTAATAGAAAGCTGCGGGGAGCTAACTCGTATATTTTTTGTACTCTATATCGCTATAGATTGAATTGTATTACATTACATCCAAACAGTCAATGAACTTGTAAAAACCACTTTAAAATTCTACTTAAAACTATTAGGCCACTTTAACACTCTCATTAATGACATGACATTTACCCTCTCATTGAATCAAAATATCCAGCATCGTCTTAAAAGCAATTGATCTAGAGACCTGTTTTCTTCAAAGTTAGTAAATTGGAGTAGCTAGACAATTGCTAGTATTCTGAAGATCTGTTACACTAAATGGTTTTCTTTAAACATTTTTCATGTTCTTTGTATTATATACTGCTGATCAATTTTAATTAATGTTTATGTTTAACTGATTATATTATGATATTTTTTTTTATATAATAAAGTATTTTATCTTTATGTATACTATATGTAAATTTAAATATAGATCATTTATAATAAATATTATGAGTGGCTGGCAATATCCTAAGAGACATATGGAACTATAGAAGGTTTAGAACATGAATAAATATCAAGATAAGGTAAAATATTGAAGTATGAAATTATATGATTAATAATAATATAAGATCTAATAAAAATAACAGATTATTTGTTTATAAACATGTAATGAATAATAATGGTTTGCAATGAAAATACATTATTTTTAATACTATTTATGATTTGAGCTAAAAATTTTTTATTTAATTATAATATAATATTTACTATTTTTTGTTAATTTTTTTCTTCAAATTTTGGTTGACAAATTACTATCGGTTATTATGACCTATTTTTCCTTGACCCTTGAATTCCATTTTAAACAATATCTACTGCATATTGCTCTAAAATTATATCATATTTAATTTATATTTTAATTCGCGTGTCATCTGAACTATAACAAAAAAAAAAAAATCACCGAAACTTGAAGTATAAATGTATATTTATTATATGTAGTAAAGTAACCAAGAAAATTTAGGATGTCTTCCGCAATTTTCTTAAAATGAAAAGTAAATCGCATAGATGAATATTTTACTACAAAAACGTCCAATAAAAAATAATACGGCTGTATATATATATAGGTTAAATATATAGTACGAAGCGAGCTGTAACAAGCCAAAGTGAAATTCTTATAAAAAAAAATGGATGGCAATAAATTGTTGTACTTTTTAGGAAAGGAAAAAAAATATAGTTAACTGAATTATATTATTTCATATATATTGCGCTTGATTGTGTTTCTTCGAAAAATATCGAGGTATAGTTGTCTGCAATTACTCTTTACTCGTTTAATGAAACTATCTTTCGACAATATTTGTAAAAATTGAACATCGACCTGTTATTTTAAGTACCATATAGACTAGATATTTTATTAGTGGGAGGTACTGATAACCTTAACCTTGGAACTAAACTTTAACGAAAAGATTCTTCTAGCCAGAAAAATCGTGGTTAATTCTTTCAAAATTTACGAAAAACGTATTGTGCAATAAAAGTGTGAGTAAAATATAAAACATTTTTTTTTTCAATTTTGGTAATTTTCTCCATCGTACTGAATGAAAATATTATACATATATATTATAATACGATATTATGAAATCATATACATGTTTATTATATTTGTTCACTTAAAATATATAAATTTTGGTTTTAACGAACTTCTTTCATCATAATATGAATTTATACACTTGCACTACGGTGGTCGGGCGGAGTGGAGAAATTCCCGAAGTCGTCTTCTATACAATATCTGATAAACGACATTTACAGCTGATTAGTTTATAGATTTTTCTGCATATGGATAATTTTTGACCGTTGTAGGCCAATTTTTAGATTCTGAACATAGTGAGTTTTGCCCTTTGCCAGTAACCCATCAAACATGACAAGCACAGGTTGTGTGTAGATTGAGAGCCATAGAGATATATAATATAAACGTAGTTGACTATTATTATTTACTTTTTAAATTTCTTTTTACTATGTATATATCAGGGATGGGCAACTCAAAGTAACTAGTGGGCCACTTTTAAGTACTTTAAAATCTAGCGGGCCACAGTGCATAGGAGAAAGCAAAAAAAAGTCCTTCAAATTTACTAACATTTATTTTTTATCCTAGAATGAGGTTTTTCAATAGAAAATTTAGTAAAATCCACTTCTATGTATGTAGCGCGGGCCAGATAAAAAAGGTACGCGGGCCGCTAGTTGCCCATCCCATGGTATATATTATTATATTGTATTCAATCAAGTACCAACTCACGATTTTGATAACAATATACAGTTATAATTATTAATTAATTATATTATACTTTTTTTTTCTACCAATTTCCGTTTCCACCAAAAAATTGTAATTTGTACTCTTCCACCAATATACTTGTACTTAACAAATGATATATTTATCATATTTCTCATCAAAATTATTTTTTTATTAATACAATTTGTTATAAAGTAAGCTTATTTTAAATACTATAAAATATTGAAAAAAAGTAGTATATTAATATTTATTTTTGTATGATTATATCATAAAAATAATTAAGAAATAATAATGAGTAATAATTATTATGTATAGTAGTAACAAAATCATTGGCTAGTCGAGTACAACATTAAATAGATTGTAAAAATGTTTAAAATGTAAATAATAATTTTTATTTATAATCATCTTATACTATATAAAATGTTTTAATGAAAACATGGTTAATATATTAAATATTGTTTGATGGGAATGAGCTTTGGTGGATAAAGGTAAGGTACACTTTTAATGAATAAAAAAAAAAATTTATTTTCGATAGAAATGAATACAGCCCATAAAAATATTCTACTTTTTAATAAATAATGTTGATATGGACCGGATCACACAGTTACGATTTTGTCCACCACCGATTAGATTAGCTAGTATCACGCACAGATTGTGTATAATATTTCATAATAACAAAGTTTAAAAAAAGGACAGGTTTTCGAGTGTGTACTTCGAATGTTAAAGATATATTCTACACAGGGATTTATAAACGACTGTATAGGTGTGTATAATAACAATGCCCTCTGAAAAAAATCGGCCGCAATAAATGTTAATAGTGCTTCGATGTAGTGCTCGACGCATACCAAAGTTTAGGTAGGTATATAATATATGTATAATACACGTTTAACGTATATGTTTTTTTTTGCGTAAGTAAAGGGAGGGATGAATAGAAGAAGAAGACTGAACTCGAAGAACATCATGAAAAATGGATTTATTTTATTTTTCATTTGTTCTGTTCGTATAAGATATATACTAAAAAGGCGTGTGTGTATGTTTTTCTTTCGAAAATCAAATTCGGCGACGGTTGTGTGACTTCACCTTTAAATATGATCTCTATAAAACGACGAGGGGTGTATAGGTATATATATTATTATTACATGTATGTTTATTGCATATGTGTACCTACATATAATATATAATATATGAGTAAGTATTATTACACTTATACATTTCGTGTGAAAAAAATATATTTTATTTATCGAAACCCTTACACGGAATATAAAAAGATACCGTTGTGCGTAAACGTATAATAAGTAGGGGATAAAATAATATTATTTTATCCATGCGCCGCGCACCGTCTATACATAAATGACGTCTTAGATTCAGTGTTAGTCACGACCGAAAGAAACGGTTCTTTCAGATGGGTTTATTTTATAATATTTATTCAGTCCTATTGTAACGTATTCCAATGATAGTATTTTAAGTCAGTTTTTGGAATTTATATTAAGTTCATTGGTTTGAAGAATTTATCAAAATTACCTGTGAGGGGGAGTGTAAACTTTACACTACTCCTGTATTCTGCTACTTTGTCTAAATTAAACCAGACAAAGTTGATTTTGGAAATTCGCGAGTTCTCTTAACTTTCATAAATAATTTCTGGGCGTATTGCGTCAATGTATGGACCATGTTTCACTGTTCATTGCGTATTATGTGCATTTTGTGTGCACCCCTACACTTCAGAGGATGTCATACCTGCATGTGTTGTTTTCTTCTTGTTAACCTACAAATATTTAGATTTAGCAGTTCTAATTTTATGTGATCACTTCGATTTCCTTCATCAAATGTGTCATCGATAGAGCATAGAGGAAAAATCAAAATAGTAAAACTCATTATTATTGGTCTTATATGTATACAATTATTATATTCTGTCGATTTGATGCTGGTAAATTAACATAATATTATATATAACAGTGCAGTAGTAACAGGAAGGGTGCGTGATCATTGAGCAACAACAACAACAAACAAGATGTTATAATTGTGCGCATATATACTACGAGTCTAACTTTGCAGCTAATGGGTATTTATGTGTATTATACACATAGTCGTCTACATAAATTATATACACAAATTATACAGGGTGATTCGACAACCATGCTCACACCCATTTATATATTTTATTTTATTTTTTTATTTATTTATACAAATTCAGAGTTTTAGAATTTTTAAATAATACACTTAAATACCATAATTTGAATACTCTTGAGACTTATTATATTACTTAAGGAGTGTCCTGTGGCAATACATACTTCTATTTTTCAAACGATAAACCTCTTTTTTGTTGTAAATTTTTAGGAGATATTTTTTTTAAGAACATTTATGTACCTACCTAATTGAAAATTTGAACGAGTAGTTTTTGATTTAATAAATTGTTTATAAACCATAAAAGTCTTTTAAAATGGTTTTACAAACATAACAAATAAATACATTATTGGATAATAATATAGTATTAATTATATTTCGAAAATTTTTGTAAATATTAAATATCGATAAATTTATATAAATTACTAAAACTTTCAAATTATCATGATCAATAGTTCCCATATATTTTAACCCCTATTATAGACTTATCTTTAGTACCAGAGTTAAATAACTCAACAACTACTCGTTTGAATTTAGATGATGATACGTCAACATTCCCAATAAAAATACATGATAAATAATTATTTGAAATAGAAAAAGAAGATTATAATTTAAAAAATAGAAGTTTATATTTTCACAGTACTGTATAAGAAAAAAGATCAGGATTTTAAAAATGCAGTATTTAATAATATTTTAAATTTTTAAATAAATGTATTATTGAAGAAAAATGGAGGTAAGTATGCTTAGTAAATCACCCTGTATATAATCTATGACTACATTAATGTGATATTATTATAACATTATTTATTAACGTGTGCAACATAATTTATATTTTATAATATTATAACACTATGATAATAATGAATAAGTAATAAACTTATAGCACATTGCATGTCTACGAATAAAACACAAGCAATTTAATTTCACGAGTTTGAAACGAAGGTTTCGCGTGCGTGTGAATAAAATTGTTGTATGATTTTTCACGGATTTTGTTCAGTCAAAAGTCATTGCATTATCTTTGGATAAATACGCGATATTAATCGTTGTCGTAAAATGTTAATGGTAACACTTATTTTTTAAATTATATACATAGGTACGTATAATATAATAGATATACGTACGAGTATTTATATAAATGAATTATATTATATTAATTTAAAACGAAAATGTTATCAAATATTTGTTGCTCATTGTTGTAGATAACTGCAGTTTACATAGTGTGTAGTATAATAGTTATGTATATAATATACAGTACCTATAGTAATAGCTTGAGCGTTATATGATCAAACGCTATGCGATGTGCTTTTTGAAATTAAAAGTAAAATTTCCTTTTTAGTTTTTATTAAATTGTCATACAAAAAAAGTTACTTTTTAAACTATTTGTTACGTAATAAAATAAAATAAAACATATTATACATATTTATTTACGTCTTAAAAGTATATTACACAATATACCTAGTAAAAATCATCATCTTATAACGTTTCGTTGTCTTACACTAGTAATATTATTTTGTCTAACACTGAAACTAACGCACTAATATTTGAAATAATTTAGGCATATAAAGTCATTATTTAAACATAAATGTATATAAAATGAACCAATACAAAATGTAGATAAATGAAAAGAATCCGTCGTTTTATGTGATTTTGGGGTTAAAAAGTTACTTAGTTGAACGAGAATGTAAATAACGTTTAAAATCATAAAAAAATAACTACTGAAGTTCATCGAAAAGCGTTTGGAATAATTAAACACGATTTGGTTGTACAACGAGAAAAAAAATATTGGTACAACTTTTTACGATTAAGGATACGATAAAGTGTATTTTTTTTAAAAAAACTTTGTTCTATGTTTTTGGGGATGAATTGTTTGTTAAAAAAAAATGTATATAATAATAAAGCAATAAAAATAATATCCTTAGAAAATAATATGCTTGGTATACGCCATTTGCACAGAAAGCTGTGGAAAAAACGTCATATATTCGTCAAAAATATGAAACGCACGTCGTTAGACAATTTACGATAATCGTGTAGAATAGCAGGTGGAAGACAAAACGAAAGCTTACCCCAAATACTCATTGGGGATAACGTGTATATTATAACATGAAGGTCATGAAAAACGAAGATTTATTTTATTTAGCGTTAAAAAAAAAGTTGTATGCATGATGTTATTATTATATGACTACTACTCTTATTATGATTAAACTTTCAAGACCTAAAGTATATTAAGTATGAAGTGTGTATTATACCATTTTTTAATTATTGAATAGTGACTTTTCCGGTGAATTTGGGTTCATGAAAACATTCTTTTTTTTTGCATACTCTATTTGAAATCGGTTCTATTAATATTTTTATTTATTATTTGTCTATATTGTAATCTAATTAATATTTTGATAGTATAAAATTTAAATTAATTTCATTATCCAATTAGACAATGGATTGAAATTCGATTTTTAAACGATTAAGAAATACTTTCAAAACCACATTACTTTACCAATAAAATTACTACTGCAGTGAAGTGTCAAAAGGATGGCCTTTGTGTAAAAGATTGAATTAATTTAATAATTTATAACATGTTGTAGAAAAGTATGTTTATTAACTATTAAGGTCAGATGTATACGAAATAATTAAAACGAAAAAACGCTCAAAATCGTAGCCCATTTTTCGCGTTTATTTGGAATATTACATAATATTATAGGTATAAGAGCTGACGGCGGCATCGATTCGATTTTTTCCACGCCGGTGAGCCGGGACGGAGCTTAATAAACTCTATCGGATTAAAACGCCGCATTTTTTTTTTTTTTTTTTTTTTTTTAAAGCGGTGGTAGCGGGAATGAACAAAAGAACATTCAAAGCTTATTTCGACCAAAGGACGGCTACAACGATATGATATTTGGTTTTTATATAATATATATCTGATATAAATATAATAATATATACACTTTACAGTATACAGTATACACTGTACGTAATATAACAAGTCTGTTGTTTAGGCTGCGGTGTTAGTCACGTATATACCGATATATAACTTAATAAGCGAAATATAGTGTTTCTTTTTAGAAATAGCATGAAATATTTGTGTTCAGTGACCTAAGGTTGAAATGGATTTTTGGAAAAAGTTAAGAAATACTTAAGTACACATTTATTGATGGTTTTTAAATATTTAGCACTTAAATTGTTAAAAATGTTTATGTCACTTTGGCCATTTAGCCATTGTTTTAGATTTAACCTAGTTATAATTTGTAATTTATTCAATACATTTTCATCTTGGAATTATCCGGTCTATTTTTTCTGCAAATTTTACTATCCAAATGAAAGTGCTGAGGCTAAAAATTTTAAAATTATCAAACAATGGGTATTTTGAAATTTCTTAGTTCATTCAAATAAACATATTTTCACCGATGCTATTGGATTAAAATATTTTGCATTAACTTTAAAATGAAACACACTGTAGGTTTATTAATATATATAGAGCTTTATATATATATACAGAAAACGGAAGGAAAGAACGGACGAGAGTAATAATTACCCACCACACATGACTGACGGGTATTTGTTTAACTGGTGACCTATACCCGGATTTACTATCATAGTGCAGGTGCCTACTAATATTACATCGGCAACTTAGAACAATAATTAAATCATTTTAAATATTTTTAACACATAACTCGTTATATAGTTAGATAAAATATTCATATTTTAAAAATACATTTTAAAAAAAGTAATATAATTACAAAGGAATGTTTGCAGTTAAAAAAGTTATTAAATCATTTTCTGTTACTGTTGTGTGTTGTACATAATATTTTGTTTGTTTTGTAAATATAATTTATTCCACCATACACAATCAATAGGTTGCACACCAGTTTCAGTATTTTTACCATTTTTCAAAAGATTATCTTAATCAGCTCATGCTTATTATATCTTTGACCTGATTAAATATAATATATATATTACGCTGGAGTTTAACATAAAATAATATACCTATATTGTGTGTGCATACGTATTGTAAATGATTTATAATTTAAATGGCTGCGATACCGAACAGTAAACTATATTATCGAAGTTGATTTGTTTAGTTGTTTTTATTATATATATTTTGTTCACGACGGTGAATCGCTTGAAAATTTTTTTGATTCTTAGTATCGAGTTTCAATGGTTTTAAAATTATTTCTGTTTTTATCGCTCGAGTTAACACCAAGTTTTTATTTTAATGACAATCTGTGTATTTTTCATTTAATATTTCGTAAGATTAAATAATTTTTTCAAGGAATTTTGATGTAAAAATACCAAATATTGAACAATAATAATTAATTATTTGTAAGTATTTAAAGTTTTTAAGTAGATAAGGCGGTGGCGGAGTGGGGTATTTCGCTCCATTCTCAGTTTATTCATCTAAACTTTAAATAGTTATAAATAATTAACTTTATGTGTACAGGTTTTGATATTTATACGTAAGAAAATAAATGAATATACTTTAAAGTATATAACTAAAGACACAACGTAGATAATAATTAATAACTATTAAATAATTTTGAATAAAAATAATAGGTAAATGTTTGCGAAAGTCATAACTATAGAAAAATAGAAAATATATAATCTGAAAATCGTATAAAATAGAATCGAAATAAACTTCATAAATGAATTTTAAATTAATTAAAAGTTTAACATTATCCCATTCAATCAATGTTTTATACTTAAAGAAAAATCTTATTTTTTTATGTAAAACAATTAACAAAAGTATAACAATGAAACATACATTAAAATGTTAAAAAGCAATAAAATAACGCCTATGAAAGTATAATTAAATCTTTTTCATTTATTTGATTTTTTTTATCATGCTTACTAAAATTTAAAATTTTGTATATCTACTAGTACATGCACCTATTGTACCTAAACATAATAATTTCTGACACTATAAGTTTTCATATGTAGTTGACATGTGTTGCTTTTACATGTAAATTTGTGTACATTTTTATTCATGTATATTATAATTGGAATGGGAAATCATTTTAACCATTGAAACATTTTTTTTATACTGTTGACCACACCAGAGGTGAACAAATAAATGACAAATGTAAAAGTAAAGTGTATTATTTTTATAACGTTTGTATGACTTTTTTTAAATCAGAATTCCAAATGATCATATTATATACTTGCTAAATAATGATAAAAATTAACTAAAAGCTGTAACAAATATTTAAGCGTGTTTGATCTATTATAGAATCAAGTTAATAAGAGTTATATGCTATTCTGAATATACGTTTATTCACTAACTGTGTTAACGATTTTAACTCTCACTATAAGATACATTATCGGTTGATTCTATGTTCTTTAGTTGAGCCATTATTATGTGTTTGAGCTCTTTTGCCGCTAAAACAGTCATCATCGGAAAAAAATTATACAATTACAAATTGTCCATAAACAAATATATTATATATTTAAAATGTTGGATTGAGTAAAATGTTTTAATTGTGGTTTGCTTAGCTTAAGAGGGTTGATAACTTCTACAATAACTTAAATATGTAGGTATCTTACCATTTTAAAAGATTAACTTAGTTTGTTCGTGCAATACTGTTTGCCTTTGTATATTACGGAGGATGCACTCTGCCATCCTAATTGATACTTTGTGAAGGATAGGATGGCATAGGTCAGGGGTCACCAAATGACGGCGTGTGGATGAATTTTAACCAGCCCGCAGACAAGGAGAGAAAAAGCTGATAATTTAATACGTAACCTAATCAACATATTATAATAAATATTCTGTACTTCGATTTTTTATGGCCCACTAGAATTTCCCGAATCTTAATGTGGCCCACGGAAAGTATTAATTGGTGACCCCTGGCATAGGTTGATGCTTCTAGGTAAGACATTTTGTGATCGATGACGAGCGACTGAATGATTACTATTGTCACCATAACCCGTCAAATACACAGCAAATAAAAATCGTACAATCGTTATAATACTGAAAAAAAAATAGATGTTTAAACGATAAATTTGATGTTAACATAATATCAAATAAAATATAAATTTATTTTTTATTAGTTTTTCATTCCTAAAAATTCGTTTCATTCGAATGTCCATATCTTTTAGTACCCTATGTGTCACGACTACCAAAGAATCTACGGAAATTTAAATAAAATAGATTACTATATTTTTTAGGACTTTTATCGTCTTGAATGGTTTCTATATTGTGTTTTTTTATAGTAACAAAAAAAAAATCATAAAATTAAATAAAAGATTGGAATATTGAATATTGTCTGTTGCTACCTTTTTACTGCTCGTGGCTTATTTACCTTAACCTTTAAACAGTTTAAACATTGAAAACAAACAAATCTCAACTTTATTGGTAACTAACATTAATTAGTGGGTAAGTATGTAAGTTCATTATAGACTAGTAACTAAAATTTAAGTATACATATTAGAGAAAAAAATATAATATACGGTATGATTAATTAACCATGCTTAATCCCATTTTTTCCTTTAATAATGAATTTATTTATTATAATAATACGTTGATTTTTGAAATGTTTAGCACTATTATATTTTTTAACTATTTATATTTTTTACACTGTTTAAGAAGTGCTGTTTGGTGTCATAAACTACTTATTCTTAAATGAAAACTAACTTTTTATTTTAAACTGTTTAGCTTATGATTTATTTTGAAAATCTTAGTGAATCTAAAAGAAAAATTGAATAAGTAGTTTATGAGTCATTAAAATATGTTTATTGTAAAATGGATAGAGTCCTTAAAAATAGCTTATAAAAAGTATCAAATAGATACAATATTGGATTTATTGTTTATTATATTCAGAAGATTTTTACAAACTTAATTGTTAAACTGTTATAGTAGCTTTCTCTTCCAAATCCATAATCATGGAGTTATTATTATTAGTACGCATAAGTTAAATAGCCTAAAAACCTCATTTAATTATGAACATCAACATTTTTAAAACGATTATCTGAATAACAATTTATCAGAAAAGGACTATTTTTATTTGAAAAAAGAAGTTCATGCCACTACAGGAAACTTTAAATATGATAATTATATAAAATAAAATTCAAATATTTGAAAATATGGTTTTAAGCATTAAGAATCTCAAAATTAAGGATTTGAATAAAATCGTTATTTAAGGTAAAAATTGGGGTTATACTTGGTGAATCACTCTATATATTTTTATCTCTATATATTATTATTAATATAATCCAAAAGAATGTTGATGTATCCAAACCGGAATCTAATTCTCAGTCTGCTCCTGTATAATAATATTTTTCTGAATGCATAAACTATACATTATCTTTGCTACGTTATATGTACGGCCCTCAAACCTTCTGGACGTGAGAGGCCCGATTTCAGAAAGTGTCAATCTTTCCGGTAACCTATCTCACAACCAACAAAGCCTACCTAGAATATAATATATATTTTTTTTCAATTAAATTGAATCAAATTGTATATGATACATGGAATCAAATAAATAATATTCTATGCTTTATCGTACCATAAGATAATCGATAATTTATTATATTTACTGTTTTGTAGTTGTAGTATATTAGTTAAGTTTATGATCTCTAATTATAATATTTTATATAAATCGGCGTGTAGGAAAAATAATACTATTTAATGATTGCCAATTAAACTAAATGAAAAATGAGTTTTTTTTTTGCATTTCTAATTTGTGGATAAATTAAAAAATACTTAAAACTTAAATAACTATAGAATTTCTTTACAATTCATTATAATAATTTTCTCTAGTCAAGATTTACATAGATAAAAAAAAAGTTATCAATAGATCGACCAAAAAACTTGTTAACACTTTGTAATATAAGTGTTATTTGGACTTACGTCTATTAAAATTATATTTTTGAGACTTTATAATTGGTATTTTAATGCAAACATATAATGCAATATATGGGATGTGCAATAATATGCTAACTTGCATACTGAAACTTTTTCTCGAGAAGTTTAATTTTTTGTACTATTTGGCCAATAATTATTGATCTTTGGTATATACAAGTATTTAATATTACATATTATACGTTTTTAAGATTTATTGCGATAAAAGTAATTAATATAAGTAAAAATAAAAATATGATTATAATGGCTACAGAAGCCAATGCTTAAAAGGATCAAAAAAAAAAAAAAAGAAAACAATAACAATAATAATAATAATAATAATAATAAAAATAATGCGAGCTTGACGACTATTCCTATTCAAATGCAGCGACGTTCTATTGTTATACCGATGCCGAAGAGAGTTTTGCCTCGTGTTATTGCAAACCATATACTATACAGGGTGTTTTTTTTTGACTCAAGAAATTTATTATTTCGTTTTTGAATTATTTTTAAAAATCAACTTTATTTTTATATTATTTTTTAATCGTCATCATTTATTTTAAACTTTTTTATCCAATTGAATGACAATATATATTTTTTTATTTCATATTCTGAAGCACAAATTGTTGGAATATTTTGATAGGTACATAATTTATGCAAATTTAATTTTGAACTAGTAATTGATATTAGTTATAAATTTAGATTAGCGAAGTGGTGTGTTCATATGTGACTTCACTCTGATTATCTATAAAGCGCATTAGTATAAAAAAATTTTTTTTTTCAAATTGATATTTTGTATAATAATATAAAGTTATGAAAAAAAAAAATTGTGTTTAAAAAAAAGAAAAACACCTTGTTCATATAAAGCTGAAGTGAGTCAAAGTGGATACGTATATAGATAAAATCGAATGCTATTATTACTAATGTATATCCATTTTAATTATTTGGCGTAAATAGAATTTAAGTGATGCACGCGCATTAAATGTTGCTGTTGAGAATATATTATCATAATATAGCCATCAATATCATAATCTCACGTGGTGATCTAACGTCGATTAACATTTAATAATAAGTGATTTTGTTTAAAGGAAACACTTTTTCATGAAAGAAAAAACAAAAATACATAGGTTTCTCTTAAATTTTTAAAAATAACATTGCTTGTATTACGGATTGTGGATTAAACGAGGCGTATCAACAAAAGAAAAGGTGAATGAACGTGAATTATTTGACGTGTTAATAATATCATCTTGGAAAGTGAAAAAACTTGTAGGTTATAATAAATTGCATGTCGAATCAATTACTTACTACAAAATATGTCATCATATAATCAACAAGTAAATAATATTCTGTCCAGTCAGATTTGATGGTGTAACAATATTATTATACATAATTAGTCTAAAATATCTTAAGTATAGAGAGTAGATTTTTAGATTTTTAAAAGTTTAAACTACGATTTAATTATTTCTAAAAAAAATTGTTATAAACAATCCTTAAAATTTTTTCTTAATATCCCTTTAAAATGTATTAAAATTATTCATTAATTTAATTTTTTTTTAGGATCGAGTCAATAACATTAAATTGTATAAGTAAAGTATAACACGTTGCATACATATGTCTTTATGTTAATGCTATACGTTTTGTAGACTATTCTTATGTCAAAATTGGTTTAGATATTAGATAGTTGGTGCTTCAAATAAGTTATTGAATGATTTATATCGTTTTTATTTTTATAGCACGAACATTTTTTTCCCAAAAAAATTCATTACTTGGGAAATTAACAATCAAAATTTTCATAGACAATAGTACAATACCTATAACCTATAACCTAACCTATATAATATTCTAAAAAACAAATATGTAAAATAAAACTTTTCTCACGAATTTCATATAATAAAATAATTCATCAATTTTGTTTATTCCCCCTCCCTTGAACTGCATTAACCCAATAAATACTACAAATGTAAAGACTCTATGCTACGTTTGTTCCTAACCTAACCTAACCTAATCTGCGTGTAGCAGCGTTTATTCGGACGATTAGATTATACATACCACAATTCGCTGTAGTCGATTTGACATCTCGATAATTAATGACAAAAAAATTTATAAATATCAATACACACTTACATCCCAAATAAAATATACAGAAAACAGATAGGTGGTGATGGTACAGTGATTGGAGTGCGTGCGCAACACATTTATATGTTATTATTATATTCTATTATACATAAATAATATTCTCGTCTGTCAACAGTGGTTTTGTCGTTTGCTTTTGGATGATAATATCGTGAAGTCGTAGACCCACGCGTGTTCTCACAAAAGCAATTCGCCTCGCTTAATACGTACACAGACACGCAGATAGTTTTTCTTTACGTATCCTGTTAGTACTTATCGATCGATCGGCAGTCGTCTATATCATATAAGTACGGGTTAACTGAGCGGAAAACACCTACCCGAAAGCGCGACATATGTGGTTTTGTGAAAGAAAAAATGGATTTTATTTTTTTTTCTATGCAATGAAAGAGTACTGCAAATGTACATAGGTATATACATATGTATGGCAATCTCGGAAATATATTTTAAACGCTTTATCGTAAAAATTGTTCTGCCGATATAAATACGCGAGTAGTATAACTTTATGCAACTATATAATATTACACGTGAATCGTCTAAAGACCAATCTATTGATAAAAACAAAATAATATATATTTTAATATTTAATGTTTAGTTAAGCTGCTTATTATTTCATAATGGTAGGTAATAGGTATAATAATAATATTAATAATAACAATAATTCTGCTATCGGTATTGCGCGTATCGGTCTACGACTTGGTAGTGTATGTACTTGTATTAAACATTCGAGGACTATGTTCGAATTGGAAATAATAATGAAATATATATATATATATATTTTATGATTGTTTTAAAAGTATCTTAGTTCCTCGTGGGGCTTTATCTAGGGGTTCATTACTGAACATTTTTAAATAGGTACTTTATTTCTACTGGGTAGCTAAATAATATGAATTAAACACTTTATATATATATAATCTATGTAGATATATGTTGGTATAATTTGCTCAATACAGCCTATAGATTTAGTTGTCACTTAAAATTAAATTTAAAAAATAATAATTAGTAATGATTAAACTGATGTAATTATGATAGAAATATAGAATTATTATTGCGTTTGATAAGATAAGTAGGTTGTTGTAACCTAACCTATCAAAAATATATTAAAAATATTAAAAACTGTTAAATGTACTACATTTTTCAAATTAATTATTTGACAGCGACAGTTTACCAACATTGATAAACATTTAAATATAAATTTGAAGAAAAATTAATTGAGGAATTATTTTGTGTCGTTCCCTTTAACAGTTTTGGTGATAAATCCAAAAAAATCAACAGTAGATGAATTCCATCTTTCTACTTATCCCCCTAACCAACATAAAAATTCGAGTACTGTATATCAGTATACCATGAGTTTGTTACGTTTCTAGGACTATGAAATTGATGTTTTGAAAACATACACTTATATAAATATTATACTATTATATTATAAATTATAATAATAGTAAATTAATAGTATATATGAATAAAATGCTATTTCATTTGACATACGATTTTTTTCTATTATTAATATATATTAATACTACTGTACTTGCTCTTACTGGCGCTAATAATAAATACATATTTTGTGTACTTACTATAATATTAAGGTCACGTATTTTCAAGCACAATATTTCTCGAGATCCTTGAGCATAATCTTTACCTAATCAGCACTTGCAACGCATATATTATATTATATCGACATTATTTATATAAAGATTTATAAATTTTATGATATTATAATAATATTATTACCTGAACAGTAAACACTATGCAAAGTGATATACTATGCATGTTCATACATTTTTCTGCAGTTATTCAAAATTCTATTTTTGGAATTTTAAATATACTTGAGGATTATGTTTTAAAATTCTTGAGATTTTTTGTACTACTCAAGCAATGCTTTCTGTTATTACAATGTTTGTTTCATACGAAACATAAAATATATGAGTTATTTAATGTCACCAAAAAGAGGCGTATGCATTATTAAAATTTTCGGTTATGCTTAACTATCTCATGCCCGCATTGAATGAGTAACTTTTGTGTATATTATTCTTCGTTTTGTTACTTTTGCGATTCTGCATATAGGTTAAGATAGCGAATATTGATGTACAGTTGTATATATATATATATATATTAAATGATTTAAAACAA
The DNA here is from genome assembly GCF_020184175.1 of Aphis gossypii. NCBI lineage: Eukaryota > Metazoa > Arthropoda > Insecta > Hemiptera > Aphididae > Aphis > Aphis gossypii. The sequence continues at coordinate 892,508 of NC_065531.1, forward strand.
AATTACAGTTGCATTGAATATTTTAATATCCAAAATACTCCAAGTAAAATGGTTATTGATGGTTATTAATATAATATATGAGAATATGTAACGTAAATAATTTTATATAATTTCATAATATAAGAATTATATAAAAATTAAAATAATAACTAATAATAGTTTACAATTATAAACACAAAATATATAGGTGATACAATTAAGATAAATGGGTTATCATCCGAAAAATACAATACAATATTAATAAATACAATAAACACGAGCTGAAAAGAATAAAAATCTTCATCTGGTTATCTCAAATAATTACAAATTTAAATAAATCAAAATTAATATATTTTTTCTTCAAATAAATAATTCAAGTAAAAAAAAAATACAATTTTATTTACATTAGTTATTTCATTTTGGTTTGTACATAATATTATACATTTATTGATTTTTAAATGTTTTTATTTATTTATTTTTTAATTATTATAAAAATGTAATGGTACTAAAAACATAAATATAATATAACGTAATTAAAAATGAAAAATTAAGTGTTTTACCTAGTGATCTGAAACAATAATTTATTACTCACTTATTACGTGTCACAAAATAAATATTTAAAAGCTAATAAGCACGAACCCTAAAATTATAATTCTTTAGTTTAAGTTCATATAAGATATAAACAATGTTTATAAAATGGCTTTATTATAATATATACATATACTTTTGGACAATGCGTTTAACCACTATTATTGAACCGTATGTATTTCATCGGAGCTACATAATATATATTATATAATATGTAACTATTGACACCTTTTTTGATACGAACGTATCAGCTATATAATAATGTAATTTTAATGTATTAGAAATAAATGTTTTTATATAGCTTAAATAAAAATAAGACTAATATTTTAATTTTTTTTTTAGTAATTATAATTAAGTTGTTATTTAGATTATGAAATATAAAATTTAAGTAGGCATTAAAAATTAACGAATAAATAAAAAATGAAATAATTACGATTATAAAAAAACATTAGATAGTTAGATTATTTACCTTTTTTATTATTTTTAAATGAAAATATACAATGTATACACGATGTTTGTACTATAAGAAATTTTAGTAAGCGGCGAATAATATGAATTGGAAAATTATTTAGTGGTTAGGTTAGTAAGAGTGTTAATAAATTATTGATAGATGTTAAGTTCCTATTAAAAAAATTCTTGATTAATTCTCATGATTTGAATAAAAAATCATTTTGCTTCTAAATAAAAAAAATTAAAATGTTTGTTTTAAATTCAAAAAAGTAAGAAGTTATATAACGATAAAACAGTTTAGTGTACATAGTAATATAATAAAATTCTTAGAAAAATATTCTGATTAAAAAATGTAAAACTGATAAAGTCACATTTTTATGATAATTTTAACTTTCGAGTAGACTTTGTTGAGTAGATCACTGCAGTAGTAAATGCGTTAAATTTGAATTTGCTGGTAAATCATTCCATATGAAAAACGATTCTAAGCTGAGACGGTGTGCTAGCCTCTACTTATAAAGATATTTTATATTGTATTTAGAAAGACAGGTTAGACGTGTATACTGAGGATAAAAGTTTTAAAAATGGTTTTAAAAAAATTTAAAATAAATGCAATATTGAATCTAGTGTTTATTATACTAGGGCGAATTTTACAAATTTGGGGAGGGATGAGCATGATTGGTAAATTACGCTGTATAATTATGTTATTTAGCTTGCTGTTAATTCATATTGTATATGACCCGCGTGATAATGATAATAATAATAAATATCTTTACTACTACTATGGTATTTCAGGTAAACATTTTCTTGAATTTACTGTGGCGACAACGCGAAGTCGTGATGGTCGCGTGACGACGGCGGTGACTCGCTGGTACTGCGGTTGGGTGGAGGGCGAAATGTGCGCGGTGAGCCGAGCACCGGAGAACGTATCCCGGACTAGCGTTGCTTTCGGCGTCGCGTCCCTGGCCATACTGTTGACCGGTTTTGTGACTGGTTCGTGGGTTACCACCAGAGAACCATATAGGGTACCAGGCACGGATAGTGCTTACACGGCCGCCGCGTTCCGGATCGGCTTGTGGAAGATTTGTCCAACCCTGAGGAAGACGAATTCCACAATGAGTGAGTATCACATTTTTTGAATAATTCAAAGATCATATAGTCCGTGGAAAAGTTTTTGTTGGCCTTATAACTGCAGCAAATAGTCCATAAAAAAGAAATATTCATACTGTCTTGATTTTTATTTTTTTCATGAAGTATAGGTAATTAACACATACCTTTATGTAATGTAAATCATAATATGACTGTTGTGATATAAAGTAATTATTAAAAATAGAAAAATGAATTATAATTATAAACGTCCTTGTAATAATAATAAATTGATGATAGTGTACGAGGTGTGAAATTGTACACCTCAAAAACGAGACACGCGATACGAAAACTCACTCGGGATTTGGCTCTTTCTAACACCGGCCCTAGGGGCATGAAAACGGGATGCACAATATTACGTCGCCGATAGTGTGTTCAGCTGTCAGCAAAAACGGTTCAGATTACTTTATTTCTCATATCATATAGCGGATTTATAATTTATACATAAAATATGCGTTTCATCACACTTTTGTGGAAAACAAAATCTTATAGTTTTTTTGTCAGACACATCTCATATTTTTCGTTCCATATTCAGAAGTTTGATATACTTTTGAAAATATTGAACAAATATTTTATTATATTTGCATACAAGCTAAACGTGAAAAGTACAGTGTTTTTTATCACTCTTGTTATTACAACAATATGTTATAACTACTTCTATACATTTATTAGTAAATATTGCATATAAGTAGTTTGGTGGTTTTACATTCGGTATTTTATCGATCGAAAATTTTAGTAGAAATTCTGTCCCGGAATCTGAGATAAGAATATCAAAAATCAACGTCCGTTATTTAAAAACACAAAATCAGTATATATGACTTTATAATAAAAAACAATTTTATATTTTATTTTATTTTAAAAAAAAATTAACTTATTGGGGTAGTGGGGTGTATAAAAGTATTTCAAGTTCTATGTATTAAAAAAACCCTGTGTCACGCTTTTAGTACGTTTTTTATATGCGTATCGCTATACCTGTTCAGTCTGATGGTTGATCAATCAATTCTATGGTGATGGAAAGTTTGATGACTAGCACGATTTAAGATATTTATATTATGATGACCAGACCTAGATTCAAAGTTGTACTCAAAACAATTTTTTGGGGTGGAAGGTTGTACCTCTTTAAATCCATATAGGGGATTTTTGTAGCTTTTTTTATCAGTACTTGTTGACAACTACGACAAAGTCAGCAACTTTTTGATACTCACTATGTTTGCTGACCACTTCACATCCCGTTTATAACATGATCGTATTTTCTCATTGACGGAATATGTGATAATATGTAATATATAATAATGTAATAGTGTTTTTTGTTGAATAATTTAACAGTCAATGAAATGAGGTGGATTACGACTATGGCGAGAAAGATTTGGAATGCATCAGCCGGATCAAAACTCGTATTTTTTTTGAGATACTTATTTATTTTTTCATGTTGATAAAAATGCCAGCCATAAATGTGTTCACTGTTGTGATGTAGCATTATTTAAGAGCTAAAATACTGTCGTTGATGCTGTCTGAGAAAAAATAAAAATCTATCAATTTCGAAAAATTAATAAAAGCCCACCCATAATAATATGTCTTTACGAGTACGACAAAGTATGTAAACTATTGTAGATTATTCAAACCTTACTGAAAAAAAACCGAATAGATTAGAATATAATAGTAATTAATTAAATTTATATATGTCAGTTAATTATTAATTATAACTAATTTCATTATAATTGTGTAACTTCATAAATAATATAAACTAGTTATTTGTATAATTTGAATAAACAGTTACAAATACACCTTATCGGTATCGAAACACAAACCGCATAGGTACTTTTACACAGTCGTTAAACGTTATTTCCATCAAGTCTGGTGGGCAAATAAAACGACTTAGTTTCGAGATGGCGATGTCCCGTTTGGTTTTATGGCGTCTTTATATTTTCATCATTTTTTTTATTCTATTTTTTAGAATTTTCCAAAGATACATTTTTATATAGTTTTCGGTTCATTGTCTGAATCAATAAAGTTCTTATAGCGTACGGTTGACTGTTTGATGAACGCAGTCGTAAGTTTTCCGACATGGAATATAATATATAGGCCCTCCATTGATCGCCGTATATTATCGTTGCATATACATTATGGTTGACCCGATGCGTCATTGTTATGATCGACAATAGTGTCTGGCCATATCGTTTTTCAACAATAAAGAAAACACACTGTGCCACCGTTCCGAATCTTATTTCCGTGTCGACTTGGGAATGCTGTATAATATTATACCAGAACCTACAATGTACCAAGCTATATAAGTTTTCTACCACGGTTGTGTATTTATCATATAATTCGAATTCGAATTAATTACAAGTTGATTTTAGGTATCAACCTGTTTAAAAGTTACAACCAAGTTAAGTAATTGATTTTTTTTTTGAAAGTTTTAACGTAATTAGTTTGTTCATTTTTTAATTTACTTAATTAGCCAATTACTTATAAAATCCATTGTAACAACTTAGTCTTTCCCAGTTAATTTAGGTTCAATTGGCTTATGTATTAGTTCTTATTGCTAAAGTTTACTATAATTTAATACGTTACTGAATTATTTATTTATTTATGGGCTATTATATTGAAATAATGAACATACAAAATCTTTTTTTTAATCATTCTATATATTATACAAGTACTATCCAATAATTTTAATTAATAACGTGTCATTGCCAAAATAGTTACAGCTGCTAGCGTTCAATAAGAAAAGTTACGAGAGATGCATTTATAACAAAATATTTATTATTATTAATAATAAAATTTAAAAGTTACATAATCATTGTATGTGTGATCCAGATCGTCATTCATTAAAAAAAAAAAAAAATACATGAATTATTTTTATTTGAGTTAAGTTAATATTTTTAACAGTGTTTCATGACTATAACTTATTACTTAATATTCTCAATGTTTATTTAACTCAACTACTCAAGTTAATTATTTTCATCGACTTGTCTATCTTTGCTGATTGATATATGACAGTCGATCTCGTAAGGTATCATTCATGGCTAATACCTACTACGACCTCTAACAGTTTTCTTGTGCTCTTTCGAGTTTATAAAAGATTTAATAGTTTAATAAATATAATATGTATTATTATTTATAGATTGCGAATGTAAAATAATAATATGTTATACCCGTTATAGATTTAATAAATCGTAATTTTAAGGGTTAAAATATTTAAAAGATTCGAATGCATCACATTATACCATGTTTATTACGAATATTAATAGTGAGACGGATACCTATAATATTGGGGTATTGAAATGTTACTTTTTAGTAGAGAAAACAATAACAAATATTAATAAAATTGTTATTAATATATGATGGAATAAAATAATATAATAGGTCTATTATAATTTATAACGGGATATTAGATTATTTTTAAATCAACTGCAACGGTTTGAATCTGTGTATGATACAATATCACATTGTTAAAGGAATTTTCTGTCGACGATGATATGTGAGTAAACGTTTACGCACATATAATAATCGAAAACCTTATCAGAATGATATAATTTTATTTATAATAAAGGTATACGCCACTTTTTAAAGTGTGTATTGTGGTAGTATAGTTGATACTTAATAGTTTTGGAAATCAACAGCAGCTCGTTAACAGTAGTACTCATTATTTAATATGTACTCATATTGTATTTTAATATGTATATATTGGCGATACACAGGAAAACGCATGTATACAGAGTGATAAGCTGAACATGCTCATCATAATTTTTTTAATTTATGAATAAATAACGAACCTGTTAAATATTTGATTTTTGCAATCTTATATTAGTATACATTTAAAAACGATGAATACTTTGATTTATTTTTATGACACTGGTTAAGTGCTGTTTGACAAGACTAGTATCAGTACAGAGTACTGTAAATAATTAAATAGATATTTTTATGTTGATATAATATATAAATCTAAATTCAAACGAATAATTTCTGAATTATTAAACTGCACGAGTACTAAGTCATAGTAAGGATACAAATTTATGATAATAGGCTTAAAGATATGATTATTTGAAATCTATAGTAATTAAAATAATAATAAATTAGCATTTTTGTGTTCATAAAAATGATTTGAATTTATAAGTGCTAGACTGAATATTACTTATATTTTTTATTTGATGTGAAATCCTTATCGTACTCAGTATACAGTATAGTTTAATTACTCAGGAAATTCTAGTTTGAATTTTGATTTAGATGAATTATATTTAAAAACAACAAATAAGTAAATTGTTTGTAGTTAAAAGAGTGGTTTTCATTAAAATAAAGAAATTTATATTATTATTATAGAACAATACTTTAAACCATAAAAAATATATTTATCTAAAAATATGCTCTTAACGTCATAATTAAAAAATTTAAAAAATCAGAATTTAAATAGATTTATTAGCAAATGATTAAAAGTTAGTCAGCACATTAAAATAACCATCTGTTTATAACGGAGATTCTATTTTTATAGCTAACTAGAATATAAAGTAATGCAATCAATTATTTCTCATATTTAAATGTTCAAGATTAAAAATTAAAATTTTTGATGGATATTATAATTAGTTCTTAAAATTTGTTAGATTGTCAGTTTATCACCCTGTACTTATAAAATATATGATTGTTATGTACGTCTGTTGAGTACCATTTAAACCCACACGAATTCCACTTTAGTCCATAATATTATGTACAATACACAATATTATTATGTATAATACTATAATATATGGTCTCTGGTGTCCTCCCGAGCCAGTGAATAACCCAACTCAACTATGAATGCTAAACACGAAGTCTGTTCCCGTTTAATGACCGTATGTCCGCATAAGAATTACTATAATATTACTGCGTTCACAAGTTACTTGTTTTTCTTTTTACCACTGCAAATGCAAAAACTCAATTGGTTATTTCATGTTTTCTCGTGTGTTTTTGTGTATAACTTTTTTAATTAATAAAGTGTTAAGTCAAACAAATCGTACATTTAATTTGAAGATAGTATTTTAGAATAACATCAGTTATAAAATAAAAGCAAATCGAAAGTTTATGATTTAATAAATAGATTTCAAGTGTATCTTATCATTGAGTATGTCATTGTAATAAATATTTTAAATTTGATTATCCAGTGATAAATAATTGCATACGAAAAATTATTTGATGGCGTGTCAGACTCGGTTTCAAAGGATATCTTAAAATATTTTTATATTAATATTAAGAGGTCTCTACAACTGAATGTATTCTTAGTATATATTATAACGTGTAACATAATTAAAAAACTGTTTTTCACCGGATGACTTTACTCCCTCGATATTTATATCAGAATAATCAAAATAATTATAAATCGTATTAGGGAGAATTTTATCTGTAGCGATTTATTTATTTTTTTGATAGTAATAATCAATAATTATCGATAAAGTTATTAAAAATGAATAAAACCAAAAATAAAACATAAAGTTTTCAAACCGATAAATTTAATTGTTTTCATGTTATCAAAAAAATGAAAGCGCTAAGATACAGATTGGTGTAATTTAAAATTTTGGTAATTGTGATATAAATATCGAGGGAGTAGTGATACCGTACAGAACAGTTTTTAACTTTATTAATGATATGCATATAAAAACAAAGACATCGTATGCGGGTTTGGTGTCTTCTTGATAATTTTCTTTTAGCTAATTGAACTATTTTTTGGAAAAACATCATGTGTATGTTATTATAATATATTATCATACTGTAATTGTTATTAATTTTTATCCAGTGCTGATATACCTATAGTAGAATTAAAATTTTTAAATAGTTATTGAACTCAAAGAAAATATTTTTAACATAATTTATATATATATATATATAAATAAATAAATAAGTAAAATATTTCAAATATTTAAAGATAACACAAAAAGAGTAGAAATGTTTTGAAAATGTTATCATGTTTAAAAAATGCCAGTATAAATATTATATTTCTGTTTTCGTGATTTTTTTTTTAGCTTTTTCCGATTATTGTGAAAAATACTGGGAATTTTAAGTATAAACTAGATTCAATTTTCTGCCAGAAATAACCTTAAAATTGAAACATCTTTTCAGCCATAAAAAGTATCTTTAGACAAACTAATACAACATACACACACACACACATTTTAAGACCAATACATCAATATCAATATAATATCTTCTTCCAAAATGTAATATATTAAATTGATTGAAATTTTTCAAATAAGAAATAATGCATACAAGATAAAAATAACTAAATACAATTTTTGGCAAAATTTTTCGTTTTAAAAAAGCTACAACTCATGTTATGTATGCCTGTAAAAGTTCTGGAGCATTTGTTTTGTTTTCAGACTCGTTTCGTATGGACGGTATTCGATTATAGAATTCTATTTGTACTCTGTATATTTTAATATATATATACATTGAATTGGTTCTATTTATCTTATGTACATTTGGTCTACTTCTTTTTTTTGTTGTTTTTGTTTTCTCAAAATCCAATACGCTTAATTACAAACATAGTTCGGACTCGATGTTTTTCTTGCAAGTTTAAACAGTATTAATGCCCTCGCCGCCGATCTTTGTAACTACGAGTAGTTCGGCACGCTGAACAGGTGATGGGTTTCAACTTTTTGGACACACAGAGAGTAGCAGAAGAAGAACAGACGACACAAAACGGTATGTCTATTTCTTAATCAAATAATTTCGAGGAGACAGACGAAAGAAACTGCACCGAACTTTTGGTACGATGCTTTGCAGGCAGTTATACATATAATATGTGTTTGGAAAAAAAAATTAGAGAGTCTCTTTTAATCAATATATGTTTGTTTTGTGTACGCGAATTGAATTTTACTGACAACGGTTTGCGTAGTGAGGTTTTCGGAAAAATAATAATCTATTTTATAACTGCAGAAGTGTGAAAATCAAACAAGACACTATTATACACAATATTATATATATGCCATGTAATATAATATTATGTTTTCGTTGGGTTCTTATTATTATAATAAAATTATAGTAAGACGGCGTAATATATAGTCAATTTCAGTACATTATCTGTTAAACGATTAATTCATGTAATCAAAATATCATAATAAAATCGGGAATAAACCAAAAGCAAATGATAATAACATTACATAGATTATTATTTAACTGTTTTTAAATTATTCCAGTTAATGTTTTTAATAATAAAATATTGTATTACTTATTAAATAAGAATCACTTCATATTAAAAGCGATTTCGTTAGTAAAATCAGTATATCAAATTACATTTATTTCATAATATAATATTTGAAAAACTCTTTACACACATCTTATATTTTCTTGAGATTTCTTACTTTTGTAATCGATTTATATGTACAGTTTTAAAAAAATATTCTAAAAATATATGGTTGTTTTGGAATATTGTAAATATTTGTATCTCTCTATAACATAATAAGTTTTTAAAATATTATTTATTAAATAATGAATAAAAATAAAATAAGTAATTATAAATAAAAAAATAATGACAGTTATGAATATTGAAATACAAAATTCATTTTACATTAAATATCAGATGAGATAGGCAAGCGTAGTAAGCATAGGACGAAATGCAATATTTACATTACATTATTATTATATGTATATTTTTTTTTTATGTATAATTTTGAGTTGTTTTTTGAGCATCAGAAAATAAAATATCCAATAATGTTAATAGACATTCATTTTAATTTTAGAGATCTGTAGTACTGGATAATTTTTGTGACTTAGACGTCATATATTTCATCATTTCATTTTACTACTAACACATAGGTGTGCATGTCTATACTATATATTTTATATGTTTATACTTTCAAATAAACATTTTAAATTTCTGAATTACACATAAAATGAATAAATGTGATTCATTTTACTGATTAGATAAATTTTCTATGAAAGCGTTGTATATACAATGTGCGTAAAAACGAAACTGAAGACGTGACTGCTTTCTAACGTTAAGCTATATTTTTATCATGTTTTTTATTGTGAAAATATTTTGAGTTTTCTTTCGCTTAAAATAATAATAATAATAATAAGAGCTTTGAGAAAAACATCTTAAAGTTTTTCAAAGCAATGTTTTTAAATCATTTTGCCAAATAACATAGTATGTTTTCTTAGAACAAAAAAAAACTTGATTATTATTTGTATTTAAAAATAAAATATGTGTGGTTAATCTTTTTCAAGGTTAAAGTTTTTGGGCCTTCACATGATTTATTTCAGTGAGACACACTATAGGCACAGTCATCTATAAAAATATGAATAATAATAAAAAAAAATGTAGATATAAAGCGTAAGTGACATCAAATTTTATAATATTGTATTATAATTTATAATTAGTCACAATTATTTTACGATAAAAATCAACAAAAATAATTATTGTAAAGTATAAGAGATTATATACATATATTTATCACATTTAAATTAATTCGAATTTTTGGTTTGTTTAATAATTACGTTTATATTTTACTCGTCGGTGACAAAATTGTATTACAAGTATAACAAAATCAATAATTTATAACAAAAAATGGTAGTTCTTATTTGAAAAATAAGTTCATAATAATATTACATATATAATCTAAGCATTTAAAAATATGACAATTAGGTATAATTAAAAATTTAAAAAATCAGAATGTGAATAAATCATTAAATTATAAAAAGGAAAAACGGGGATGAGTATGTTTGGTAAATCACTCTGTTTATATTACATTATATTGCATGTTTTACAGACGTTGTAATGTACTTAACCGCAATAATCAGTACAGTTCTAATCATCATTGTTGCGTGAAAGCGGATTTCCCATAGGAAACATTTATTTTACCGAAGTGTGTTCTGCATGTATACTTTTCAAGACATGGTGAAATGGTATCGTGTGACTCTTATTCGAACTAAAAGTCTGGTCATAATCCTTGTATTATATTATGATATAAGATTACAATAGACGATATATTGTTTTACGTTTATAGGTTGTAACTTTTTACGATTCTTCTACTTTTTAAAGAACGGAATCAAAGGTTTAATCTAATAAATAATACAATTGACGTTTATCAACAAGATATACATATTCATATTAACATATACCATCCCGTAATATAAACTTAACAAACCATTTTCGTTGCAGTGCTCAGACATCTTGTATTATATTATTCATACTCGTTTTGTTTTTGCAAATCAGTGCCCTAGTGACAATAATAAAAATAACAATACAAATGTTCTGCATTTTATTAATGCGTATAATTCATTGATGATTTTTTATTTTTATTAATCCTTGGTGTTATTATGAAACGAAATGAATGATAAATTATACACTATGTTATTTATATATTGGGTTTTGTTCGAGTAAAATAGACTACTAATGATAATCAATTCAAAAAAATATATTTGTAAATGCACTCGCTTAAACATATTAGATGTCAATCATGCACCTTATGATTTATATTTTATAAGGTTTCATAACTATTGTATTGATTAAAAATTAAAATATATAATTAGTATTAACTTAATTTATTTCTGAACTTGAGATAAAGTTAATATATTTAATATAAAAAGTTTGACTTTGCTAACAATCCAGATATTGAGTTATAATTATGGTAGATCATCTGAATACGCTGCACTACAGATTCGCTTATATATGGTATACCACGTACAATTTTTACTGGATTTGCAGTATTGCATTTTGGTTATTGCTCTAATATGAATAATATGAATATATTTATTTTTTTATTTTGTATATGAATGTGTTTTCTGTATTTTTGAACAACTACGCAATAAATATTAATGTGAGTAGCATACCTTGTCTATTGTATTGGTTATCCTGGAATAGCAAACATAATTATAATATTTCTTCCATAAGAAAATATTTAATCTCCTTATCTATCCTAACTTCAAAGTATAAAAAAACACTAATACGGCTAATATAATATGTAGATCTAGTTTAATTTATCCTCTGGCCATAAAGACAAAAATTAGTTACTATCGTTTTTATAACAAATTCACAGTTTAATATAACTGTTGAGTGTTGACCTTGATTCAAGAAAAATATTTACTAAATTGCTTAATTTTTAATCAAAATATTCACTAAAGCTTTGATTGTTTGATAATAAACGCCGTGAAATATATTGTGTAGGTACTTACTAAGGATACGATAAAATTAACCAGAAAAGATATACAAATAGAATACTAATGAAATTCTTTGCTTTAATTATGATTAATATGAATATTTTTCAATTTTCTGTGATATATGAATCACAATCCAAAAATAAAATTACGGTATAGGTAATCTAGTTGTATACTTGAAATTGAAAAATATCGTTTTTTTTCCCACGGTAACATGAAGTTACATCTAAATAATATTTTATTGGTATACTCTATACGGTTTACGACGAGGAACAGAATGCGGATGAAACGCTGTAACTTTATCGATGCACATAAATATAATATTGTTGTACAGGACCCGGCAACAATACCGTGGTTGTGGTCGAAGCGAAACCATCATGGCTACGACGGATGCATTGTCTAATGATTACGCACGTATTGAAATTACCTTTGTGGTACCGTTTACAAAGGATATTATAACATCCAGTATACTCGATACCAGAAACGGAAAAACGGAACGAGGACAGTTTCTCAAAATGATAATGATGCTAATGATAATAACAATAATTATTATACCATCATGATATAATGGCGTTCAATCTACATAGAAATAAAGTTTTGTTTATTTTACATGTACATTGTACAATTTATGAGTGTATAAGTATATGATACAAAATATGTATTATCACCGAGTCGACTCTTACCTATAACAATTTTGTATAATTTATTGTTCTACCTTAGATTATGATCTTATTTATGATCGTATAATATATAGGTATTAATCTTTTCAAATTCAATAAAACAAAATATGTACTACAACTGTATGGCTGTCTGTCTTGCAGTTAATTTATTTTATATGTTAACCTAACCTAATCGTTATAAACTATATAGTATTGTTTGGATTTTCGGTATAAGTTGATAAAAAATGTTGACTTTTTTACCTATTGTTTTTAGCCCATTAGTCGTGAGATTTTATTCCATTTCTCCCATTAAGCTGTAAACTTCAATAGCCTGAATTGCTGGACATCAATAATAGAATAACATTACATTTACTACCACTTATATATATCGTATATTTACGTCGTTTAATAGAGTCAATACTTTACTATTTTGTGGTAGATCAATTAAACGTTCAAAATCAGAATTTACTTTAATCACCGAAAATGTGTCAGGAGACATCTGTATTTTGTTTCCTCTCTGATTGATATAATACTAAACAAATTATTTATTTTTCGGTCGTTAAATATAATGCATATAGTTTAAGGGCATATGTCAATACGACAAAATAGCAGCTGCAGTTGTGTGTATAATTCGAAAACATGATTTCGACAGTATATTGATGTGTTTTTTTTCGCTCAACCACCGCTGCACGTCAAACATTTTCCTTTTCCTTCCTTAAATAATCGCGTTAATGTTGAATGTGTTTCAAATGAGAGAAATCGGAGAGCATATACGAGAAAAAAATCATACTACATTCCTGGTCAACGGACAAAGTGATTATAATACATCGTTAAAAATCAATTTTAAGTTTATTATTAATTCATACTTGAATATTGCTGCGTTCCATTGACTGGTAGACATTAAATATTATTGAAATATTTTAAGGGCTATAAAAATTAAATAAAAATCGTCTTATGTGAAAGAGATTTATTGTACCTATTGATGTATAGAATAAATATTATGGTTTCTTAAGTTGTATAACATCATATGCGTTTTACTTTATTTTGAATTTTGGTAGTATAAAAAATTACGTAGTATTACTGCTTTGAAAAATATACTGTTCAGTTGCACTCGTACACGCGTATTCATGTAAGTTGTTCTGTGTTTATTGTTAACTGTATGAAATCCTATAAGCATTTTTATTTCGTTTTAAATATTAATCACGAGAAGTTATTCGTCATATTTTAGCCAAGCACGCGCGACATATAGTTTTAGTGACAGAAACAAATTTTCAGATCGTGGTGGTTGTATAAAAACCATAATAAATCACAATAAAATAAATTGAATCCCGTATTTTCTCGGCAAAATGCATTTATTCGTAACCGTACTGTGTAATAAATAATTCCGATATAAATATTTAACTTCTCGGGTTGACCGTGCGCAGCAATCATCGTCATACAGCGGGGGTCAACGCGGCGTGAAAGCTGTCACAGGACTAACGCGCTAGCTATTTTATTATTACATATTATCATCATCATCATCACCATCATTATTGCTGTAGAGACAGTCGACTTGTTGTGCGTCCTATTCCAAATTTCACACACACAGTTTACTTACGACCGTTAAACCTGACCTCATAAATGATGCATGTGTATTGCGTATTTTATTATATGGATATACGTGTGTGTGTCTGGAAAATGTCTTTTGTGGGTTTGAATATACCTTTGTTTACGACCCTAAGGTAACCTGCAGATGATTTTAAAGTAGAAGTACGTCAACGAGATCACCCGGAAACATAGCAGAACGCCAGTTTTGTCGATACTTTGTATCGCAAATATCGTAATAGTTTATAGTAAGTAAAATATAATTATATAATTATATGATTTTTCAAATCTCACGAAGTATAATATGGTCTATATATATATAATAGATATTTTAAAATTTAAAATACCGAGAAAAACTAATGAGAGAAAACAAGCCATTTTCTAACTTACTACTTAACTATTAATTAATTGTTAAGGAAAAAAATGTTTGTTAAGAATCATGGGTGAATAAAAATAAATGAAAAAAAAGTCACGGAGCGCTAAAAAAAGAAAAAGCTAGCAGAGAATTTTTATGAGAGGGTGGCATAGAAAAACGTGTTTTAGTGAGATTTGAAAAATTATTTTAGATATTCAATCAATGCTCTTATGTAAAAATGAAATATTCTTTTTTTAAAACAGACTTTATTTTTGGAATACATTTTGTATTATAAATATAATATATGAATACAATTCCTATATATTATAATGTTATAATATTTCTTTGGGGTTTTACAAAAAACAAAATGTTAATTCTGATAAATCAGTCCCGTGATAATAACTGGGTTTTTTTTCCTATATAGGTGACCGTAAAAGTCAGTTTACATAAAGTATGCCTGTAACTCTTCCGTGATGTAGGTACCTTGTAATATTTAGAGAAATTTAGTTATATATTAAATTGTTTTCATTATTGCATTGAAATATATTACAAAGTGCAAAGTACACTAGGTAATAACATTTTAATATTGTATTAAAAACGAGAATAAAAATATACAAAAATGTATTGTAATAAACCTAGGTAAAATAAAATAAAACGAAATTAAATACAAACCTAGTTTACAAATTGCAATATTAAATTTCGCAATAAATTAATATCTTAATTTTTAAGTTTAACGGCTATCTAAGCACAATAAATATTTTTTATATACCTACGAAGAATTTTCTTTCATTATCAGTTAGTTGCAATTGAAACGTATTAGAAATAAATTAGAATTCAGATTATTGCTACTCAAATCTTCTGGTAATTTCTCTTTTGGCTTTATTGGAAAAATTTTAACAAATATAATATAAACGTAAACTGCACTAATACGTTTATTGTTTGTATTATAGAGTTAAATGTTTTATTATATTATACTTGAGTTTCATTGCACTAAAATAATAAAAATATAAAATCTCATAAATTAACAGTTTTATGAAATACATTTTAAGTTCACTTAGTAATAAATACAAACATCTTAAAAAAAAAAACAAATGTAAATAATTTTACTGTTCTAATAATAATAAAAACAATATAGTGCCGGGCGTGAACTGACTGCATTGTGAGACTACTCCAAGTCTACCAAAGGTTTTTGCATTCGGATTATAAACGTGCGCTTTAAGTCCGTCTCTTTTCATCATAATATTTTATTTAATCGACGGCTGTGCACAACGGCGGGGTGACCCTAAACTGCCTTGTAACGAAAATCTATACCGGTGCCGGTGATTTATCATCGATGTCGGATGTGAAGTGCCTCTTAAATAATGTACAACTTGTATTCAACTCATATTATTATAATAATAATAATATATATATATATTTGGGTTTGAAGAATATATTTTTCCGCTGAAACTTTTAGGTGTTATTAAAACCTGAGAAATCGCCCCGCGTTATATTCGCACAGTATGAGGAAAATATATAAATTTGAGACGCCGTTATGGAATTCTGACGGTTTCGTTTGTTTGCGCAAAGTTCCAGATGGAAATTATTTAAAAACTTTCTCTCTTTTGATAATACTATTGGAGGCCCCATTGAAGCTCATATATACCGTTAGAGATGTTTTTTTGAAACACGATTATTATTTATATATTTTTATATGTTATTGCTTTTTTGCTATTAGTTTGATATTATATAAAACAAATATTATAAAAATCCAATGAAGTACCTTCGTGATGGTATGTAATGAATGTTAGTTTTATATAGAATGATGTTCATGAAAAAATCATTGTATTTAATATCATGACGATACGCGTGAAGTTTATTGTTCAGTGTATATCTATGGAGCAACCAGGTGATTTTATAAAAAAGAAAGAGTTTAAAAACTACAAATTTGATTCCTACATATTTTCATAAAAAAATCAATTACGGTGTTCAAAATCAGAAAAATACAACCAATCACCATCGTGCTGTAAATAAATAATTTACAATAAATTTATATCCCATCGCTAAAAATTAGTATGATTAAAAAATAAAAAAAGTTTTAACTGATTTGACTTTTTAAATGCTACAGACTAAGAAATTAGAGTCCACTCTTTAGATGTTCCACTGGAGTATACACAGCTCTTCACAGTTCGTTATATAATATATAAATATAGAAAAAAAATCTTTTTATAGTCTTGTATTACTAGTCGTTTGTGGAATTTTAATTCCGTCGCGACTCACTCGATTTGACTTGTATGCAATGTACATAATATATCCAAATCCTGATCGAAGCACGGAAGAGTCTTGCCGATGGAATGAAGTCGGTCGGTGATTTATCGTGACGTTTGAAAAACGATGTTAAAGTGCTTGGTCATGTTCGAAAAATAAACATTCGAGATCATTACGAGTAGAAAATAAAATGTATAAATTCATTGTCTTGGACAACTCGTCATCGTAGTCGTTGGAATAGTATGGATGAGACGTAGTGTTATATTTTATATTATTGTTATTTAAAAATGTATTTTCAAAATATTAAAAATCGCTCGCTGTTAACGCGATTTTTTCGATTAACATAAACATTGACTCTAGTTGTTTTCAGTACCCATGTCTTAGCCCTAATGAATTTTGTTATTATAATTTTTTTTATTGTCAGTTTTGAATTTTACGTATTACATTATATTTAAAAAATATAATAATGTAAAACATAAATCGTAGAATTATGTATGGGTTGAAAGGAACGATTAAATTAGGAAAATAAAATATTTGTTTTTGTTTAGATGGTATAATTTTGTGCATACTTAAAATGATTTTGGAAGATTTGAAAAGATATATCGGTGATAACGATTTGAGACAGTAGAAGAAAAAACGAAGAATTCTCAAAATTCGTTTTAGAATACCTGCGTGTAGACGATAACTATAACTGTATTCAACGAAAGTGTGTATCAATAGGACATAAGTAAGACGTGCCAAATCGGTGACGAGATAAGAGGTTATGTATTTTTTTAATAGATTAATGTCGTGAGTCAGGGTTTTAGTGGGGTGGTTAAGGACCTAACCTAATGAGTTCTTAACCAAGTGGTGAAATGAGGTAGGAGCGTTTTCCAATGGTTTATGTATTTTCTGACCCACCCGTCTCATTCTAACTCATTCCTAACTGCTAACCAGCAGGTTACTAACCTAAACATAGGTGTAATGTATTTATTTATTTAGACGAACACCATATAGTCTCAAGTAAACTAAACTAGGTATTGAAATATAACATTAAGTAAATTTACAATAACATCGCTTAAGTTTTAAATACATGGGACTACTAAATAATTAATGCTAAACTTAAATTAAATTTTTACACATTAAGTAACTAGTTTACTTATGCAATTTATGAAGGATTAATAATTATTAATTAGTAAAGGAAAAAGTTCTAACCAGCCATTTCCCAACTTCAACGTTTTCTCAAAAAGGGTTATTTGACTATAAACTAGTTCGATGGGTTCGATATGAAAAAGGGGCTTTTCTGGTTTAAAATTGAAGCATATGAAAAGGAATAAGTTCTATGAGTTGGGAACAATTTAATGAGTCATTAATTATTTTTGAAAGAAAGGAGATGTCTAAATTTTCTTGCAAGTATATAAACGATCGAGATTGATACTGATTTTCAAAATAGCATTAATAATATAACAATATTCATTATTCACATTATTTAAAGTATTACAATTGTTATTATTAAATATGTTATTTTAAAAACCTATAAAACGAAGGTTATAAAACAAAAAACTGTTTTTTGCACTAATAATAGTATGGTACAGAATTATAGACTACACTATTTTAAAGTTTGATTTTTTTTTTTTAACTCTATATGTCTGAAAAAAACATACACTAAACTGTAAGTTTTTTTTTTAAACACAAAAAAATTGGTTCAGATATTATCACGCACACTCACTTGCAATATGTATCGACAAAATTGTATGGCTATGTTACGCTCGAACATATGCTTTAAAAATAAATTATTCTAACACTATTTACATATTGTCAAAGCATTTGCTGCACTATATTACTTTTTAAAATTGAACTTTATGTAGCTCGAGTTTCTAATAAATATAATTATTTCGTTATGCATTTATTTTTACCCACAAAACGGTCATTTTTATCACGATACTTTTAGAGATCTTTAGTTTTTCAATAATTAATTTTCCTGCGCATATTACATAGTACACCAAAAAAAGTTTGGAAACAAAATTAATTTAACTCAATTAAAAAAAGAATAATAATAGTAATAATAAATAAATAAATAAAATAACAAACGAGAAGCTTTAATAAAGTTTTGATGGAAAATACGAAGGACAAAACTTTGTCCAAAATATATTCATATTATATTATAATATACGCACTGTGTATTACCTTGCACGAATGTTGGTGGTCTTTCCATTCTACACTTTTGAAATAGATTAGCGCTTGTAGCTTCTACATTATATACATATATGCCTATGGGATAGTTGTAGGATCGGAGACACGATTATAAAAGGATATATTATTATGCACACTCACACATGCGCGTGAACATACTTGTTATATATGTGTAATAATTATGCGTGAATATTTTAATTATCCTTTAGACGGGTAAATGATAAAACAATTTACGGAGACAGCAAAAATGGTTTCATTAAGTTCGCAGGACTATATTTTAATCAGCCCCGTACGTAATTTCATTTAATCGTGGTTCCTACCGCATCTACAATTATATTAATTATTATTATTCGTGACGAGGCTCCAAAGTCTCTCATCTCTCTCTCTCTCTCAATCGAGCAGGACCGAATAGCCCCTCTTCTCTCTTGTTCGGGCAGTGCCAAAGCTTACCTTGCTTGGGCTGGAATTATTATTTATACACTAATATATTATATTAATATGTGCAGTGCGTCTCAGTTATATGTCTTAGCCTTCAGTGACGAACACCCGCACAGTGTTAGCGTCGAATTGAATCAAAAATCTACATCTTTTGTTATTTTAACATGGTATTTCAAAAGGGTGAAAGCATCTATATTATTCCAGATACGAATGGGTAAAATATTATAATGTTATACCATTCGATTTGATCACAAAATCGGATTTCTCCTCTCGAGACTCGTCAAAGCCATTCGGTAGTACATTGTTCTATTGTCTAA
This sequence comes from Aphis gossypii, assembly GCF_020184175.1. NCBI lineage: Eukaryota > Metazoa > Arthropoda > Insecta > Hemiptera > Aphididae > Aphis > Aphis gossypii. The sequence continues at coordinate 912,562 of NC_065531.1, forward strand.
ATTACTAATCTCTGCACGATATATTTTTCATTATAAAATGGTCTCTGTTTAGGATTGAAATGTGTTATAAATTTGACTAAAAACAAACGCCTTTGTCAACAGGCAGTGAGTTCATTTTTTTCCACTGAAAAATGTTTTTGATCGCAGTCTAAAACGCAAGTTTTAACGTTTGGCCGTCAACACCTGCGATACTTTGAGAGCATATAATGTATGAAATATGATATATACATATATATATATATATATATATATATATATGGTTAAGTTTATAAGTGTCGACATGGCGGGACAGATGTCTAAAACTGCTCTTGGGCAGTCAACGTTGAACGACTATCGTTTTCTGTATATTCTCGTACACGATACTGCTTGTGAAAAAAAATCGATTTGACCAAACTTCTGCTTTGCCTTATCCTCCTTGTTTTCTTTTTCATCATGTATACTGTTCTACTGTTTTTCTTCTTTATTCTGAATTTTGTCCTTCACCCCTTTTTACCGGTAGACTGTTGGAACTCTAAAATACGTATCGTCTACGTCGTAACAAATACTTACTAAGCAGGTATATACTTTTAGACGATACAGCTTGAAAAAGAAAGTATTGTTTTTTTTTAACATTTTACCTAATCGGTATTTTTACACTGCTTCGACAACGGCTACATTTATTCACTTTGTGATGGTTCTTTTTCAAAAGCTTTATATATATAATGTAAAATACTTGTGAATTTTGTACAAAAATCAAATTAAAAATATAGTTCAACTAAAATTTAAATATTTAATAAATGAGATTAAACATTGTTCACCAGGGTTGTCAATTTAATGATTTTTTTATACTATATTGATTCAATATCCATTTTGATTGCTATTTAAGCGATACACAAGTTTAATTAATATAACACAAAAGTATTTTAAATAGTTACAATATTTTGTTTTTTATTTTTCACATTTTACATATTATGCATTTATATATTAGTATAATATATATCTAAATACATTACTGTTTTCTAATGTGTTTTACTTATTGTATATATTATATTTTTTTTTCTGTGAGGTAGTGGGAAATAATGAGTTTTTGAAATTTTATAATTCAAATGGTATTTGAACATAAGATTTTTTATAAAAAAGTTAAGTTTTACATAAATTTTATCAAAAACTTATTAATTTGTTTAATAAAATTTTAATATTTTGAGCGTATTATTTATTGATATCTTTCAAGCTATAAGCTATAATAATTGTTAACTTATTTGAATTTATTTTACACTATTTCGCATTCTCGTATATTTTTCTACTTAGTTGTGCAAAAATGTATTATATCTAATTTATAATTTTTAACTCTTGTATACTTGTATCGACCATTGTAAATGCGTACGAGTATAACGAAATTATTTTTTTTAAATATTGATGAGAACGATGATGAAATAATACTACACCGAAGGATTAAAGATAAATTAATGAGTGAGCAAGAATAAGTAAATGTATAGCCCAATAATAATTATAGTTAAGCCATCGTCTACGGTTAGCAAGATGAACCTGTGAATCGTGTTATATTTATAAGGCGGAAAATGTAGAATATAAGAAGTAAAATAATCAATAAACAAAAGTGTGATAGTAAATTGTGCATTAGTGATATAGATAAAAACGTGTAAAATGACCGATAGTGAAAAATACGTTTTATAATGCTGAAAAACATATTGACAGTATGTAATATGTAAGTAGGTAATTAATGATTTAATGACAATACATTTGAATAATAAAAATATAAAAATACATACATTTTTTGTCTTCGTATGTAATCGCAAGTAAGACGTAAACAAATCATTAACCTTGTTTGAAAAACTTCCAACACAATTATGCATTTTACTAGACAATAATTGGAACAAATTAATCATTCATTATTTTGTGTGCAAATGTCTACAAAATGATTTATAAAAATTTTTTTTGAATTTTGTTGAAAAATGAAAAATGATGATAGTATCGATTCATAATATGATCAAGTTAACTTTAAAAATAATATTTTTAACACTATAAGATATTCTATTTACAGGATTTAAGCCCCAATGACGGAGTTTAATATAGTATCATTATTCAATGAAAATTGTACTTACACGTAATAACCTATGATAAGTTTTATAGTTTTTAGTGTGAAATTAGTTTTACGATACTGTAGTGCTCATGTACATTTTAAAAATTAAATTTTTATTTACTTACCTTTGTATGTAGATCTCGAGAATACTTCAGTGAGCTAAAAAAAACAAACGTTCTTCATGTTATAAGACGAATTTTAAAATATTTTCATTTAACAATATTGCTTATATTATTAACTTTCTTGTATATATATTTTTTTTATAAGCTGCGCTTGATCGATTATGCCAAGTGTATGAAATATCACTATTCATATTGAATATAAAACATACCATGACAAGTTAATAATATAGTATATAATTGTATATTAGTTACTTTGCTAATTATATTCTATATAGTATATAGTGCGTTTATTGTTTGTTTTTTGCATATTTGTTTGTTAATAATTTATAAAAGTGTGTATTACAGTTCATGAAATTATTATTGTACTACAATAATGGTATATTTACGGTGTATTATTTATTACTTTTTAGCGAAATATATACCTACCTATCGGACACGCTGCACAATATTATTTACTGAATAATTACGAGGAAACAAAGCCATGTAAATATCATAGTATTTTATAGAATTTAATTAAAATTATCTGCAGTAAAAAGCATAGAACTATGTTAAAGTTTTCTGAATTTGCTTAATTATTATGTCATTCTATGAATCTAGCAAGAAATTAGAATACACATAATATATAGACGTATATACATTTTATAGATATCTGACAATCATGTAGTTATATTAGTTGAATCATGAATCTAAAAAGCATTAATTTCGCGAATGTATGTGAAAATATTATCTAAAATAAATTTTAAAAAAGTTCTATTTAATATTATTAGTATTATAATTTATTAATTTTCGGTGTATTTTTCAGAACATATTATATTTATATTTAGGGCTGTTAATTCGTTACAAACCTATTTTCTTTCTTTGAAACATAGTTTATTTTAGTAGATACTGTGTTTCAGTTACGTTATCATATTAATATAAAACTAGTGTTTTTAATTAATTTTTCACATTTAAATATTTTTATGTTTATTTTTTTATTCATTTTTATTGCTTTTAGTGAAATGTTTGATTTAGGTATTCAATATAATTAATTATGTATATTTTTAATTATTGACAATAATTTTGGTATTCTTGTAAACAATTTTTTTATATAGAAATCATTGTAAAATATTTCGGTGGAGCCTAATAATTATAAAATTTATTTTTTCAGCGCATTATATTTACTGCTCTATGATACTATATAGAGTGTAATAAAAAAAATATTAATAGTATAAAAATACAAAAATATTAATATAATAATCATTATCATTGATTAAATGTTAAAATAAAATACTAGATCCAATATTAGACATATTTTGTACTATTGTACAACTATTTTCAAATATTATTATCTTCAGTTTAAACCTTTTAAGAACTAAAAAACTACTCTTTTGGTTTTTTAATTAGGTATATTTAACGTTTTTTTAAAAACATATCCACTAAATACTTTTCAGTAAAAAGTGAGATTTTCATTTGAAAAACTGATGTTTGTATTGCCATAGGAAACTCCTTTAGTACAAAAACAAATTTAAAAATTGATGATACTAAGGTCTTTGAATTTATTTCAAAATCTTAAAAATCAGAATTTAAATTAATTAATTGTTTAAGAAAAAAAATTGGGCGAGAGTATGTGTGTTGTATGTATAACATACGTACACATAATGGAAAGTTGTATGCGTAGCGAATAATCGCATACTAAAGTACTCTTTATGCATAACTGCGATTTTGGTCATATTAAATAGTATAAAGAGAGAGAGAGAGAGAGAGAATTTTCTCAAGAAACCTTAGAGAATTGATGTATAATAGTTTCGATCCGACCGGAACAAAGCAAACTCGAGCGGCAATGAAATTATGCGAGTAAGCTATTGCAGTACGATTATAATATGTACCTATGCTATAATACAACATATAATAATATTATAACATCATGCATTATAGACTATATTATTATTATTATAGTATATGCCACCGCGATGCCCAATACTAATGGAGTAAAACTTTGTTGTGATGTTTCGGAAACAAAATACATATTATCTTTATATAATATAATGTAATATATTATATTTTACAGAGCATGTTTGTCTTTTTTATTATCGTTTAATAATATATAAATATTAATGAAATTCAAATTTTTAGGATTTTTAAGTTTTAACCTAAAGACGATAATAAATAGCAACATCCAGAAAAGTTATGGGATGATTCATTTAATGTAAAATAGTCGTCATTTTAAAAGTAAAGAGTTATAAAACAATGATTATGGAAAAAATGAATTTTTGTACTTATTTTTAAATTTTTACTCTTTTAAATTTAAATGACAACATATATTTTGATTTCATATTTCAAAGCAGAATATTATTATTCTGATTAATAAAAACAAAATTTAGGACAAGTGGTTTATTAGTTATTTAAAGTTTAGATGATTGGACTTGTGGATTTTGAATGGTACTCTTTAACACTCCACTCAACTTATTTAAACTTTGAATAATTATAACTCTTATATACTAGCTCAAAATGTATTGAAGTACTCAAGATAATATTCTGTTTTGGAATAATGAATTAAAATTAATGTTGTCATCAAAAAAAAGTTTTAAATTAAAATTCTTTAATAACACAAATATTTAAGTATATTTCTTAGAAAAACATTGTTTTTTAATTACTTAAAATTATGTAAAATGAATATTATTAAAAACATTTATAGTTTTTGAAATAATGAATTTTTTACGTAAAATAGATCAATTTGTGTTCGTCATATTATCTTTGTTAATCGTTAGCCACGTACATCGGTCAATCCAAATGAACTGTAATGGTATTATATATTAGATATAAGAGTGTTTGTAGGAGATGGCGATTAAAAATGTAGGTTTCTTATACATATTTTATGCTTGTGTTTTATTTATTTACCCAGTTTTGTTGCTGTCACTTATTTAAAACGAAACTCTCTATCCTTAAAGAGTGTTTAAGTGTTTGCTGCAAAAACGTATACTTACGTCGTATATAATTTTATATAACTTTTCATCATTAATTGTCAATGTTTAAAGCGAATAACGAAAATGCAATCATTAAAACTGCAGTTCTACGCTATATCGGTTGAATGTATATATATTTGTCGTATTATTTGCATAAATAAATAAATGTAATTCATATAAATAACGCGATTCATTTAAAACTATGTATGAATATATATTATATAAAATATACTCATTAATAATAACTATATTATATATTTTATGAAATTTACACTTTTGATTTGATTTAGAAATATATTAGAAGTATAGTGATAAAATACGTGATTTAAAAAACGTATAATGATTTATATTTAACTTATTTATTCCATTTTGAAACTCGTTATAAATATTGTTTTTGTACACCAACAGTTTCTTTTAGGTTTACTATTATAGTTTTTTTTTTTATGATGAATAAAAATCCACTTTACTATCTCTTAAAGTTTTCCATATAATAATCATAGATAGATACTCCATTGAATTGTATGTTATAATTTTTTATTTTTTTTTTATTGGAATTCCCCATAACCGAATCAATTAAATATTTTTGATGATTTATAGATTTATGAATCCAAGATAAATGATGGTTTATTTTTTATTAATTTACAATATTAAATTATCACAATTTTAAGATAACTTAAGAGGAAGTTACTCTAGATAAATACCTGTACACTTGAATATTTCTGCTGGAGATAAAATTCTTAATACAGTTCTTAATTCTCAATGTGATGTGCTATAAAATTATAATGAATTGGTCAAATAATTGACCTCATAAATTGAAGGTAAATAAATATTTTCAAATAGGTATGGTTGTTAATATTTATTTACTAAGAAAGGAAAATAAAGGAGTGATTACAGATGATATTGAGAATTCTTGAGTGAGCTGAAAATATTTTTAGATAAGTATGAAGATTAATTTAAGAGTAAAACAACGCGCTAAATAAACAATTTACGTTAGAAGAATTCCTACAATTTAATTACATAAATTAAATATCTATCATTTTTTCTCATCACTATCTAATATTTATGGTTATATTATCACATCTTTAAGTATTTTATTAATTCATACTATGAAAGAACAATATTAAATTTAAGAGTATATATTATTAAAATATAATTGATTATAGTATGTAATACATTGTAAATCAACAAAAAAATAATTATTTATTTTACTTATTAATTTTTAATATATAATAATATATAATATTGTTTGAAATTCACATATAATTATATTCTATAAGTTGTGAGTATAATTACTTGTGCAAAAAGGGATCGTGCTTTATACGTCTTTGTACGTGTATGTTTCATATTAAAAGTGTATAATATTATATTATCGTGCATAAAAAAATGATTTTTTTTACGTTATGTTTATTATTTTCTAGTTGAACATTTTAATTAAAATCGTGTTACTATTATGCTTTTATGAATATTTTAAACAACTTACGGTATTAATAAAATTATACAATATCAAAATTATGCGATCATAAATATTATAACTAATATTATTTTTTTAGTTGTTGTCATAATAATATCCTCCGCGCACATGGTTATTATATTTATCGCCGAATGGCGCGCATTGTTAAATGCGTATTTTAATTGTGTTTTGGTTTCAATTCCAAACGTAGTGTTTTAAATCGTGTTTTCAGTAATATCTTGGGCGACAGTCGTCATCATAACAAACACCACATATACATAACTACCTACACATAGCGATAAGCTGCTGCTTGGTATTACGTGTTTCTCTTTAAAGCGAAAAGTTTTGTTCCGAGTGTCCTGACTTTATTCGTACGATTTAACGGTTGTTGTATTTGGTGTGTATATGCGTCATTGTATATATTAATAGGTAGTAGGAACAATGACAGAAGAGCAGATTTGGTTGAGAAAAAAATTTTAAATTTGTTTATAATTAGATTTTTAGTCGACGTGCGATATGCGACGTGGAGAAAACAACAATGGCTGGATGAAAACTTTGTGAAGTGTTACCGAAAGTGCGTGTTTTACTCGGAGGCGAACATCTTCGAACAGATATTACTATGCTGTTTACTGTATATTATACTACTGTCTTCGCATATTAATATCACCGCTGCGGACGACCAGCGCAGTGAAATATTTTTCATGTCTATAACGTTCGAAATCCAAGAGTCGTAAATACCTATTTAAATTTGAATTAAATTCATTGGATAACTTTTATGGTTATAGTTATACTCTAGATATTTTTGACTATAATACCATAATGCCGGTGGCAATGTTTGTCGTAGGCTGTATAATGGCGAAATTTGCAGGGATCTGATTTTCCATCCAAATAAATTGTACCTATTACCTTTTTATTCATAATATGGTATATTATATATTAATTAGCTGCTATTGATTATCGATTTAATATATAATAATTATATATTATATTTTTGCTTTTACCTAAATATATTTTAGCATAACATATTATCTAAAAATAATGTATAATAATATATCGAACTATGAGAACGTTAATAAAGTGACTTAAAAATTGAAGATTTTGAGTTACGCTAAAAATAGCTTTTTTTACAGTGCACTAGTGTATTTATTTTGTACAATACTGGTAACATTGAATGCATTAAACTGTATAATATAGCATAACATTAAAAGAGATAAATTAATTCAATCCCTGTATTAGTGTATTATTTTGAGTGAGGTATTAATGTAATACACAAAAGTATTTTTAAAAATACCGTTACATTAGTGTATCATATCAAAATAACATAATTGTGTTAAAGAATTATAAATAGAATATGATAACAATACTTAATTATCTTAACAATACATTATATATTTTGTAATGTAAAAGCATTTATAACTTCACCTTGTTACATACTCATACATTTTTAATTTTTTTATTAAATATGCATTAACGAGGAAGGAGAAAAAAATTTAATGGGTGACATTGTAGAACTGAATGTTAAAAAGAAAAATCATGTATTGTAGATTATAAAACAGATTTGTATAGTTTTATATACTTACATTTTCATCTTGTAAAAATTCAAAATATTGTATAAGGGATACATTTAAATATAACACTTAAAATAAAATATAAATAAATAAATGTCACATGGATTACTGAAAAAAATCAGTTAAACACCTAAACTTAACCCAACCAACCTATTTTGATATTTGTCCATAAATTTAATACGTTTAATAATCAATAATTTTTTTTTTTAATATTCAATTATAAATGAACAGTAAGCAAATATTAAAAATATTAATCAGAAGCTTTTTATTTTAACCAATCCAATGTTTACATTTTTCTATAGTAATTTTGTTGTATAATAAAAGACGGTAAAACACATCCTTCATTGTCTTTATAGTTTAAATAAACTTTGTTTATATTAACAGTAAATCTATTCAATCTTTCCTCAGTCATAGTTGCCCTTAAATACGTTTTACGATCCAAGTCAGAATGGTGTAGCTACAATGTTTGGCTGCAGAACTGATTAATACTACGGTTAAACACCCTTCGAGGTTGCTTGTTTCTGAATATTTAACCACTAAGATTCTTAGTGACGAAGCCATGTCTTAAATACAATAACATGTATTCCAAAAATCTACCATAAAAACTTACAGTAATAACAAATACACACAGCTATTGACCATATTTTAACTGTCGAAGCTTAAGTTCAAAATAATAAATAATAATAATAGATTTAAAAAAACCTCGTACTATCAATGTATATTATAAAATACTTCAATTTTAAATATTTTTTACTTAGCTGGGAGAAGAGATGCTGGCGGCACCTAAGACCTATATGTAAATATACGGTCTCCTGGGTACATTTTTTATAACGTTTTGGTCCGCATAAAAATAAAATGAAAAAATAATTAAAAGGTTTTACTCACTAATATGAGATATGAGTGACAACTCCACGTGTGTAGATTGTGCACGTTTTATGAATTTTTTCTTCGTATAAACGTTCCGTTCTGTCTAATATAATATCATAACACTTCAACAGTGTATAGAACGATGTAAGTGGCGTGTGCAACACGCGTTCTCAGTAGCGTCTGTTCCGTTTTTCTCCCCATCTCCTGATAAACTCCAAAACCTCCCCCCATCCGAATATATAATAGCTTATCCAAGACTTTTTATGTATACAAAAAAAAACTCTGTGACTTGTCCATTTGTTACACGTAAGAATTACACGAAACATAAACTTTTACACTCCGTCCGGAACGGTACTTTAGAAAAACAAACTTTGAACGCTGTACAGTGTTCACGGTTATATATTGTGTACATGTGTAGGTAGGTAGGTAGGTAGGCAACAACGAACTGCAAAATTGCAGAATTAATATATTAATTTTAAATGTCACAATATAAAAAAAAACAATCAAAACGTTCAAATACGACGGTATTGCACTATGCGTCCACTTTTCGTTCGCATTTTTAAACTTTTTTTATTATAATATAATAAATTATTATTTCATTGCCAAACCGGTCATATTTGTAGTTCGTTGATAATATGCAATAAAAAAAAATTGTAATAATAATATTTATAAAAAATCTGTTATTTTGAAACGTTTAAACGACAATAGTGTGACTTATTATAACAAATAATACAATTATATTGATCGTGAATTTATGATGAATGTACAACCCATAAAGAAATTTAGTATAACATACATATTTAGCTACTTAGTTTCTTGAATAGTATTATATATTTAATACTAGCCATCCATTTCAGAATAGATAATACGGTTATCCGGTGAATTAGTCGCGAACAATAGTTGATCACTGGTGAATTGATCGCAGGTAAAATTGGTCTCTAAAATAATTGATCTTCTATCAAATATTTAAAATACGAAACAATATTAATATAATAATGCTTAGAGGTCAAATAAAAATAAAATAAAATAGAAATTATACATTATACATTACATTGTTATGTTTTAATAATTAATAAAATATTTTGGCACAAACCACACACTACATAATTATTATAATATAGTAAATTATGCAGTTATCTGTATAATAATATACAGTATTACAGTTATTTAAAATATGAGATGATAATACATTGTATTAACAATGAAGGTATTTTTTTATTTGACTTTTTTTATCCATTCCAAATACTTTTCTACATCCTCTTTTGCTAAAAAAAGTATATGTTTTTTATCATTCGAACTTGTAAAGCGAGAAGAAGTCTTCAATGTACCATAATTGAAATCCTAAATTTTCTGAATGTCTTCAACTGCTTTACAATGCATAAAAAAAATTACAAGTAAACTGACATGTTAGTAAAGACACTTTGAATTGCATTAATTGCGGCTTTTCTGAAATCAACCATAATTGACTTAGAATTAATGATATGTTTAATGTTGTTCATACTTGGTAGAAATAAACATAGGTATGTATTTTCCTTTTCGTTTGGTAGCAATGCAAAGACTTATGGAAAAACATTACTAAATTGAATTTCATAAACAGTTTAAATTTAATAAAATGAATTTAGTGATGTAGAAAAGTGCCATCAGCGTACCATGTTCTTATTATTGCATAAGTTGTAAGGTTTTTTGTGTGGAGAAAATTAAAATTCTATTCTCTCTAGGACCACAGTCAAACAATAAAAAAGTTTTTCGTCAAATAAAATATTATAATCTTCCGGTATGATCAATTCTGTCAAAGTTTTTAGGTTTGCTGAAGTAACTTGTTCTTTAGGTTCTCTTTAAAACAGATACTTATAGCATTTGTCAATTACCCAATTGCAAAAAAAATATATAAAATTAACAAATTATAATTCATTTTATTTTGTTATTAAATTATATAAAAACATGTCTATGTATTTTTAATATTAAAAAATATTTATAATTATTTTTCTATTTTTTTTTATATAGGTACTTCTATTAAAACAAATCAATAAAAGTCAAAATATTTTGAACACCGTACCTACCTATCATGAAAAATAGTAAAATAAACACTGGGTAAAAATTTCAAGTATCAACAGTTATTCACTTTTTAATTACAACAAAATAAGCAAATAGTATGTATAATATTATCATGTATAATCATCATATTAATGTAAATTTGACTAACTGAATACTCTAAAACAATAAATAAAAATCTTAGAAATATAGCTAGTGTAATATAATAACTAAGAAACTAAAAACGATCGTTCAACGATCAATTACGAGTATTATTCTGAAGATCAATTGTATTTACGATCAATTTACCCGTGATCAATTGTTCGTGACTAATTCATCGATATTTAATAATACATATCTAATAAAAAGATAAATACATTTATATTTTATTGTTTAAAATTTTACATATACTCTCCAATTATTGCGTATGATTACAGTCTTTCATAACAAAAATCAAAATAAATACTTGTGAAGTCACCGGGCTAGGAGGCTGCGAACGGTAAGAACATTGTTGGTTTATTTTACATTAAAATTTTCTATACTTAAATATTAATGCGAAATATGATTTTTAAATTTGTAATGCTTTTTATATATTCATGTTATTATATTATTGTATATTGTTTTACCTTTAAGTGTAATAGGCATAATAATTATTAAAGCACACAGACAACACAAATATGAAATTGCTGAATGAAAATGTTATATGTCTGTAAGATACATTTTTTTTTTTTTTTTTTTTTTTAATGGTTCTTTGTTGATTTTTACAATATTATGATATAAGTAAAAAAAAGTAAATAATTATCAAATACTATCCGAAAAGCTGTAAAGTTGAAGTTCCTACACTCAGATTTTTACTGAACAGTCATTCCGCGGTAGAACTCTAGCTATAGTGTGGTTAATAGCCACCTGAAGTACGAAATCATTATTTTTATTTCTATTTCACCCAACTTGCGTGCGGGCTGGAGCGGCTATTAATAATTACGAGCACATTAGCCTTGTGGTATACGTGTGCGCGTAAGTATATCGTTTCTCAAATTGTGTATTATATTATTATACCTATGTTTGTTTTGAAATATTAGATTTTGCTTTATCTTTCATTCTACGCCATTCACCTTTAATTTCCCCTATAGTGCGTTCAACAGAAGTTAACGCATTTAAGCCTGTAAGGCTCCATGTATTTTTTTGTTTATTGGTATTTGTAAAAATGTCTTTATTCACAATAACTGACACGTAACTACATTTTTTTTAAGTTTTGCTTAGCTTTTCTAATTTATCCCGTTGAAAAATTATTGATGGACAATGGCCATAAGAAACGTGAATATCATGCAATAAACGTTATATTTTAAAATAATAAACAAGCGCACACAATTTTACAAAAAAATATAGTAACTATATTATATAAGTATATTATTAGTGATTCAAAATCAAACTGAATATGTAGTCGTAGTAAAATAAAGTAACAATTTTGTCTGGTGATATAATACATCAGATCAACATGAAAAAATAATATAAGATAGGTACTCAGTAGAGAATATCAATTTGAAAAAAACCTACGATCATGCTAACTGTATAGCACAATTTAAAGATGACTACGAATATTAAATAAGTGCAATAATGATTAAAAAAAATTTTACACTGACATGTAATAACTTTAATCGTGAGTAATGAAAAACAATTTATCATTGTGATAGGCTGAATATATTGCAGTAAGTTAGCGGTATACCTCAATATTGCCATTGTATATTATATATTTATATGATTATATGCACTAAAGAACAGAATTATTCAATCCTACTCAATCATATTTTGTTGAACTATTTACCACTTATCGTTTAGTTCATCAATACAATCACTCGAATTACCTTATCACATTCAAAAAAATAGTATTAACTTCAAAATGATTTTATTGTATTTTTAACGCTCCTCGAGTGATTTTTTTTAAAAAGAACGTGTTTTGTTAAATATGAGTTTAAGGAAATAATATGATTGGCTTATAAATATATTAATAACACTAAAAATGTTACCCCATCACGTTCGAAATACACTTTTCACTCGGCTAAAATTACATAATTGTCGTCGAACTATAACAGATAACGAATGTCATGATAACTGAGTTATTAACACCGGATGTAATAATGATACTATACTATAATGTATGATATTTTATGGTGTGTTTGGTGACTTATTATGTGCGGTACGAACGGCGAGTGTCGTAGGTGCAGAAATATATTTTGGATTGGATCCAAAACGGTCGAGTATGCTTTGTATAGCGGTGTGTAAATCGGATTTGTCATTTTAGATTATCGTGATTAAAGGGACCCTTTGTGGTTTCCTCACTACAACTAGTGTTTCATCAAGATTATATACAAATATTAAATCAAACGAAATGTAATTTTGTTGCCCAACACTAATGGCGTACCTACTGAAAGATAGATACAATTTCAATAGACATGATAATAATACTTACCCCGTTGAGTCTTATAATAATAATAGTATACAGTTCTCTGATAATTCTACAATTTATATTATATAAATAATTATTTTTATCATATTTTTTGAATTTGTATAGACTTCAGTTATGTACATTTATTTCAGATTTGAGAAAAACAAAAAAAAAAACTGTAGGTGTATTATAATAGTGTATTAAATAATAAACATATTACTGTAATATTAAAATAATATTATAAAATTGAAATTGATTTTGTTTTTTAATTATCTTGACACAGTATCGATCTTCAAAGCATCAAATATATTATAATAAGCTACCATATGACGTGCAAACACCAAACAGATGATTAGATAATATTTCTGGTTATGCTATATATTGTGGTAATATCCTTATTAATATTATTAAGTACTATCATTTTTAATGTATATTATAAATTATTTGTAATAATAAGAGTATTTTATTTAATTCAAATAATTTGCTAAAAATAAGAATTAAGAATACGTGTTAATTGATACCGTAACTCGGTAATAATCGCTTATAATTTAGCAGTCCAAAAATAATAATTTTTAATATTTTTGAAAACTGAAGAAGAGTATACGCCATTATAACCAATGACTATAATTATTATAATAGTAACAAAATGAATTCTCATTTTTGTTGATGAAATTGAATAATGAATATTATTAAATTATAAAACTACTTTAGTGTTTTGGCCAGGGAAGGGGTAGCTGAAAGGTGGTTCCCACTGAGTTTATTAATAGATAATGGGTAGCTGGATGGATGGATAATTACCATCGAGTAATAGTTATTAATGATTAGTATTTTAGTAGTTATTATGATATGTAGTTAAAAATATGATAGCAATTACATAATAGAGTTAAGAGTAGATGGGAGTGTGAGAGGAATATTAAATTTGTCTCTAAATAATTTCAAGTTCACTACGAAATTGTCTAATATTACACGGTATGTTTTATTATATTTCTAAATTTATTTTGGTATTGTTTAATAGTATTATAATTATGAAATCTCAAAGATTCCGTCCATATTTTATACGTGTATGATATTAATAAATTAAAGATTCAATTATTGAAGTTTAGAAAATATAAGAGTTCAATAATAAAGGTAACACTATTATGTTATATTTATGTACTAAATTAATGTTTTTTCTAATACAATAAATTACTTAAATGCGAAATGTTGAACGAGTAAACTACGAAAGTATGCAACATTAATTTAATATTATTGGTTCGTTTAACTTTAGTAACTTTCGATCATCATATTTAAAACGTTAAATAAAGTATGGATTTATAGTCTGCTATTTGCTGAGTGAAAATTGAGTTTCAATCGAACTTACCATCACATTGGTACATCTTTTTTAAATATTACATAATATACTATATTACATCACAAATAGGTAATTTTATATATGTTAAAACGTGTAAAATAAAGAAATGTATGGGAAAAGTGTTATTTAAACTCTAAAATATTAAATTAGAATTCAATATGAACGATATAACTACGATATTACTTCTATCGTAGTGGCTAGGCAACTAAATGCATTATCTGTTCGATTAAACAAGCTAAATTATCTTAAAAGTTGAACATTTAAAAAAAACTGAAATACATTTAACGTCATAATATATCGTATATAAAACAAATCAAAAACTTCTGTTTACAAAGAATAAAGGTCATTGACAGAAAACGATTTGAATATTTCGATAAAAAAAAATTATTTACCTAACGTCTTTCAGTCATGAGAAACTACAAAGTCAAAGTTGAATGAAAAAAAAAATGTGATTCGTTTGTACAACCTTTTACGGAGACACAGATTTTAGTTTAACAAAAAACATTTTATAATATATTAAATAAAAAAACGTTAAATGGTTTCGAAGTTTAAGCGACTCCGAAAACATTGATAGTCAATTAAGAACGTGAAAATGAAATTCTAGATGTGAAATCTTAATAGGTGTGTAAAACAATCGCTAGTCGATTTAATTACGTAGGTATACAAATACAAGTACGAGTGAACAATCAAAATTACAACGTTTTACTGAAGTAGTTAAAAAGAGTATTTTCTTTGTACAAAGCGTGTGAAGTGTGTAATGTGTATGTCGTCGTTATAGCGATTGTACATTTGCAGAGTTTTCGGATTTAGAAGAAGAAAAAAAATACATACTTAACATTTAGACAATAAATAAGGATGAAATAAAAAATAAAAATGAATAATGTAGTTTTGATTGTCACGAAGACAAGATGGAATATATTATATATATTTATATACAGGGTAATCCATTTAAGTGTCTAAACTTTTTATTTTGAATTTTTTTGCATAATTTGATGTCATTGTAAAATTATGTTTTAAAAATTTAGCTCTATATTTTTTTAAATGACAACAAACATTTTTATTTCATATTTTAAATGATAATATTTTTTAGAGTAATTGCAGATATATACAATTCCAATTTTAAACGAGCAACCAGTAGTAATTATTCTATTATATAAACAATTGCAAAAAGTATGGTTTTTATTTTCATAAATTGTATTTTTCAATGAAAGCAAATCATATTAAATCATTGAGTACAGATCTTATATAATACATATACAATATACATAATGATAAAACTAATATTTTCATAAAAGTTTAAACTTTTTAATATAATGAGTGTACAGAAACTTAAAAATATAATATTCGTATATTGTATATGTGTTATGTGTATTGTTATGGAAGAGTGTGCGTTGTATGATAATCGGCTGCTGTGCACGTTCAGCAATGTCGTCAGGTATATTATGATAGAATATTGATACTACCGCAATTTCACCGTTCTTCTTCTTTTTTATTTTTTATTTTTATAACAGCAGTTGTATTTTTAACAGAAGTATTTGCACCGTCTACGGATTAGTAAAGATAATTATAGTGTATTATTATTATTAGTAGTATTGTCGCTATTACGCTACTCTGTGATCAAAGAATATCCATAGAAGACTATTTATTGGGTATTTGAGTGTTATACACTCTTGGATTCTTATACGTTATGGATAGAATCCTATAATTCATTACTGGCAGACTAGTTTAGCTTGTATAAAACTAATTACCACTATAACTGTACCTTATTACGATTAAAATCACTAAATAAGAATAAATACAAACATATATTTGATAAAATCAGTAAAATCAGTTTAATTAGCAACTGGATAATTACGATTATTTTTAATTTGTGGTTAGTGGTTATACTGGTTTGCCACAATATTTATTAGTGTTTTAATATCTCATTGTTATAACGATTAATGGGATATCTCATATAATAAAAGTAGGCACTATAGTCAACGACACAAAACCCCATGCTCACATCGAATGTTTTGCGCTCTGCATGATGATATATACTGTTTTTACGAGTGTAGTCTCCACTAAGTTGCATATTTTATATTTTTATTATTATGATATAAGCAGGTACATTAAAATAATGCTACCTAAAGCATTGGGAAGCTCGGAAACGGTGATGACGATATGACTGATCGACCGAATCGTGCGATCCGTGAGAGTTGGTGGCATGCGTATATGTTTATAGAGAGAGGGTCGTAAGCCTCCAGTCTTCCGTCGCATTTAAACAATTCGAGTATTATTTATACACATATATTATAATATATATACTTCGACGGTACGGGAAAGCATTTTGCGTAATGTATATGCAGTTTAAATGGCAAAAGTTGAGCCTGAATAATATATATATACATATTATAATAATATTATAGTATATTATATTATTATATACCATCGTCGTTGTATATTCTGGAGAGTTCTAGTCGTATCGCCGCCGCCACTGTGTTGCTCGCATAC
Organism: Aphis gossypii; assembly: GCF_020184175.1. Classification (NCBI taxonomy): domain Eukaryota; kingdom Metazoa; phylum Arthropoda; class Insecta; order Hemiptera; family Aphididae; genus Aphis; species Aphis gossypii. The sequence goes on from NC_065531.1 coordinate 929,903, forward strand.
GTATACGAATTTATATTGTTATATATATATATATATATGTATGTACATAATTCCGGTGGCGACATTCATCTTGTTAAAAGATGTCATTTAAGTTTTAGCGGTCGCTGTAAACTTCTGTCGGTGGCGGCCGTTTGCGTGGGGGCACACGACGAACACCATCATCGCAACCCTATCGCAGCACCCTCGTAATACTAAATTAAAATGCGCTTCTCTGCGTTGGCAGTCGAAATCTCAACGATATCACTGTATGATTTTCATTATCGAGCGACAAGAAGAAGGGAGTGACTATTGAGATAGTTCGAGAAATTTGCGGACGTTGTGGTTAAAATTTGTTCCTTGTGACTTAGGCACCGCCTTGATACGCCCAAATGGTATCGGGTAAAATAAACAATAAATTTTGTGATAAAACCAACGATCAAAGTTTCTGAGAATTGTGCTCACAGCTTAAAATGTATACATTTTGTTTCATTTGTTGAATTTTGACATTAAATTTATAAAATTGTATAGGTTGATACAATAAAATAGATGGCAATGGAGCATTATGAGTACTTGAGGTAAAATGGAAAAAATACATTTTTCATAGTCAGTGATTGAATTTTTTTTAAAAATCTACTTATAATACTAAGTATTGAATACTTTATTGAGGAAAGTTAGATGATATTTGATGAAAGCTTCGATAACTATTTTTTTGATATGACATTTTACTAATGTTTTTTTTTTATTTTTCTTTCTTGACAAATTTAAAAATATAATATATTAATATATGTGTATCATAATGTATAACTATAGAAAAATATTTTTCAATAAGTATATGAAAAATGTATCGTGTAACTATCTGTTTTATTTTGCCCATAGTGTCCACCGAGACAAATTATTCAAAACTTAGGAACTTTAAATTACATTTAATAAGTAGGTATATACAGTTTTATTAAAAAAATTATATTATAATGTAAGGTATATTATTTTAATCATCTACGTTCTTTTACTATCGATTATTTTAGATAATGTATTCTATAAAACAAATATAAGGCTAAATCCTAAAATCTCAACAAATATTTAATAAATATAGTCACGGATTATGATTAATTTTACTTACTGAAATTTCTTTATAGTCATAATTTATTTCATTATAATTTCATTTATAATTTATGAATATAATTAATAAATATCCAATAAAATGTATTACTTTTATGGATATATTATGTACTATATAAATTTTAATCATTTGTATTCTTTTGATTAATATTACTTTATATAGGAAATACATAGGAATATTTTAATGAAAATGCATATTACACTATATACTTATAGTGTAGTAACACTGACAGGATTTACACTTGTGGGGTTCTAACTTTTGTGATGTATTTTATTCCATATACATCATAATTCATAATTCATAATACATATTATTATAAAAACCATTCTAGTAGTACAATTTTCTTTATGAAATTACATGTATTTATGAACCTAACCTTATGTTTTTATAACTGAACCGTTTTGAACAAATTCATAGAATATCGATACGCTTACAAAACGGTTATATTATTTTAAGCAGGATACGACTAGCTTGGGATTAGTTTAACAACCTACTAGAACAAATCTTATATTGAACGTGTCATGCTCTATTCCCATAGTTTTCTCATAATATAAACAATTTAATCACTATATTAATTGTTTCTACTAAAATTTTACTACAGAACAAATAATTGAATTGCAAGAAAATAAATTTTTTGGTATTTTCATTAAATATTTTCTTCAAAATACTATTTCATCTTTTATTACTACAATATTTAATTTTAAGAACGTTTTTATTATACAAGTATTAACGTAAAATGAAAATGAAAATATTTAAAATTCAACAGTTGTCGCTCAATCTTAATGAAAGTACCTAAAATTATTTTAATTTTTTTTTTAAAAATCCTTAGTATACCAATCAATTAGTATTTTCTAGTGAATTTATTTTTCGAATTACATTTTTTTACTAGAAAAAAAATAGTCACGCAAGGTGACATGCGACGTACGTCTGTTTATTTATGATATTTATTTAGGCATTATACTGTTCTCTGTTGATATATTTTTTTACTTCGTAAATTTGTTTACAATAAAAGTAATCTGTTAATCGAATACCATAGCCGAAATCCAATAATCCGAGTAAATCCTCTATAGCGCGTGTTACAATTTTAAATAAACTTTCACACCAACCATAGTATATTTCAAATGTTATTGTCAATTTATGCCATTGTTCTCTCTCTTTCTCCCAAGTTTCTGTTCACATCAATCAGGAAGAATATTTATATTTAGTTTTATATGAACACGATATTAGTTATATTAAACATGCATAAGGGTGAATATTACTCAAATGGTTTTAATTTTTTCATAGAAGATAAAAAATTAAATACATAATAATTACCCGCGATTTTTACATTTTAGATACATTTGGTATTCATGATATAATTCGAGACTCAAATATGAATAGAATAGTAGGTCAAAATAAGTTTATTAAAATACAGTTAAAAATAATCTGTTGATAATATTTTTTGTCAGAGTACTTTTCATTAACAATAAAAATATTTGTGTACTTGATTCCAAAAAGGTTCTTATTTTTTACACAAAAATTAAATTAATTTAAATTATAAGACATCCGAAAAATAATATTGTATTATCTGTTAAAATAAATATGAACGTCAATAATTTTTATACAAAAGTAAGTATACATTTTAAATTAATATAGCGTCATTGTTTTCTGCAACTATATAATTATTTATTGTCAAGCCACTTATTATAAAAAAGTACAAATGTTTTTAAATTTATATAATCATATTGTCATAGTACATAAGAGCAATTAGGTCAATATATATATATATATATATGACACAAATACAAAGATGTTTCACCATACCTTCATACTAATTTAAAGACAAAGGTATAGCTTTACATAATTATTAATCACAGTATAAAAATACCAATATACTTTTAAATACGAATTGTTTTTTTTTTTAACAAATAGTAGCTTTTAATGAATTATTTAAATGCACTTAGGTATATTTATTAAACTGTTTACAGTACGTCCTATAATATCCAATACAATTTAATTATGTAAATATGCTACAATGTACCTTAAAGATTATTCAAAATTAGAAATAATATATTTGTTGAAATTCTGTTTCAAATCGGCGAGTTTCGTAATAAGCTTTAATTAATAGTTTTCATTTCCATTTCTATATGACGCGTTTCTTGTTTTATTTTGTTTTTAGAATGCAATATTCGCGAAAATGAATAATTCTATAATATCGAACTACTAAATATTTTACTACCTTTCCGTGTACATATAATAATTTATGGCGCACGAACAAGTATTATTTTTTCCGGTACGATTTTACTTTGTTTTAGTGAATTTTAAATGACCATCATTGATGCATGTATTATATATATATTTATGTGATACACATATATATGTATGTGTGTTTCTGCAGGTTCAGAGGGAAAATCACATTAAAAGCATATTTTTTTCTGTTCGACGTTGAACATTTGCATAAAAGTGAAATATATGCTCAGCTTATTATGGCCCACCTTGTTGTTTCTGTGCACGAATAATAAAAGCCGTTATTTTTAATCACATTATATAGGTACTATGACTTATAGTACGAAGAAAAACAACATAAACGTAAAACAAATAGAATAATCTAAAAATTAAGAAACCTCATTCAAGTTCGTCAAAACAGAAGAACGACGTTCTCTGTCCTAGTATTTAAATTTAATTTTTTAGTACATTTGTTGTACCAAAATAAGAAATTGTCTACGACAAAGTTTGCTATAGTAACAGTCATAAACCATACCAATTCGTCAACGATAAAAGGGATATTACAAACATCTTATTAAAAAGTAGATTAAGGTAAGTTTAGAACCAATATAAATAATTTATAAATAAAAAAAAAAAAATATGTAAGACATTTTTATACATTTTATTTTATTTTATTGATTTTTTTTTTACTTATATAATTTGAATTTAAATATATTATCGGGTAATACGAGATAAAAGTTCTCATCGATCTGTTGTTAACTCTTTAAAATAAATTCGTTGCCCAAAAGTATATGGTGAGATATTCTAAATAGTCATGAAAACTATAGGTACCAATGGTTGAAATTTTTGTAGTTTGATTATAATTGTATAGTGATTGTGTCTCGCACTTAAAGTCGTTTAAAGTTTAATCATTTAGAAAACTATGTACAATTGTACATGGATTACATATAACATTTTGATTCGGAAGCGTTAACGCGATGCTATTTACACTTGACTAATGAACCCGAATTTTAAAACCATTTTATGGGTTGCAGGTTATAGTGGGCATTATATATAAGCGATTTAAAATTAAAGATGTATTTATTAGCAGAAATAAATTCTGGCGCTGCCATGTAAATTCCACTTAAATGTATTACTTTCGAGTTGTTGAGATTGATTTATCGATTTTGAAATTACGTCATTGTTTAGTAAAATCTATTACAGATTAGCAAATTGCATTTTTTATTTTTAATACGACAAGTCGATAAGAATTATTTGATAAAAAAAAAAAAAATATTTATAAAACTTTACTAAGATAAAATAAAAAAAAAATGTTTCATGGTTTTATATTTTTTATATAATTTCTTAGCTTCATAAATATTCAGTAACATGATTACATATAAAAATAAAATATACTTTGTTATTTTGTGTCGAAGAAAGCGGTCCCCCTTAATTAAACATTTGGTTTTAAAAAATTAATTTAAAAAGTTTTATCTTTTAAAGCTTTCACTTAAAGTTAGTTTATGTATTTTAAATTTTATTTACACGATAAAATTAATTTACCAATTCTTCGTAGAATAAAATATTATTAGTAATTCAATTCAGCTAATGTATAAAATTTCAAAAACAATTCACTGCTTTCTAAACTCGTTAAAATCAAATCAATATTTTACTAAATGTTAGGTATTGTATGTTTATATCTCGAAAGAATGCTTTTGTATCCGAATTTCGATATTTTTAATATTTACATTATTTTTTTTTCAATCAAGTGCACGAAGTTTGGTAATTACTAGTTAGTTTTATAAATTAACTTTATATAAAAAATTTAGTTAATTTTCTTCTTAAATACATTTAAATGACTTTTTTTTACTGGAATTTAGAAAACAACGAAATCGTTAAGTATAATATAATTACAATAATAGGTACATTCAAACCATTGCAACTGAACTCTGTCATGTGGTGTATATAATAACAATTATTAAATGGTCTGATAAAAAAACATTTTTATTAACTCTTCCAAGTAAACCACCCGCTATTATTGTAATTTATTGCTATGTTTATTGCAGGGGTAAACGTCTTCGCAATGTTTTTCTCTCCGGGGGGCTAAGACGTGAACACTACGAGGGTCGAATCATTTCATCACGCGACTGTGAGAAGCGTAAAAATTATTGCTATTAATAAACGTATTGATTAACGTACTAATTAAAAGTGTAACAACATAAATATAACGTGGTTACCGTGGTTTGGCGGAAAACCAACTATCATCTTGCCTTATAATATTGTATTTTGTTTCTAGGTTAGGTTTTTTTTTCTATTTTTTACGTACGTATTACTGTAAAATATTAATATCTATTATATTTCAGGACATACATACGATAGGTATATAATTGTTGAACATATACAAGTGTTTTATGTTTAAGTTCCAATGTTTTACATTTTTAAATATTATGATATATTTTACTCTGTCTCGTAATATTATAATAGCTGTAAATTGCGTATTTTTAATTACACGTAATTTTAGAAAAAATATTTGAATGGTAAAAAAAATCAAATGTAAAAAATAGTTTAGGTCTTTATAATAGTGTTTAGTCGAAATGATAACATCTCAACTTATGTAAGCATTGGGACCATTGACGAAATTACTATTAGCAATAATCATATTACTTACGGTTAAAATACAAAGCATATTATTACGTGTTTAAAAATTGATTAGTGATTTATTTCACATAACAATTTTTTAATGTTTTAATGTATCGTAAGTTAGAGCGAATTTGTTTCAATTAAGATTATTATTATTTATTTTTATGACGTTACTAATCAAAAATATCACCTCATTATATGATTTGATTTGGTAAAATATTGAAACTATTTTTTCAAGATACAGACATGATTTGATTATCATCATATTTGTAACTTTACTGTATAATTTAATTATTGATTAACGTTGTTAAACTATTTTTTTATAACTTATTGTTAAAGTTTAGAGCTATGTTTTTGTTTAATATACCTACGCATGTATTATTATATTTTCTTGTAAACCCGAGTATTATACATATTTTTAATCATGTAATACATTATACTTATACATTATTATATTTATAGTATATAATATTATTTGTTAGGTTAGGTTATACAAAGTTATTCATGAAGAACGTTGATTTGAGTATCATAATGTCAAACTGCGCTTACAAATTTAATGTATTACTAAAAAAAAAAAAAACAACTAATGTCTTGATAACATTTTTGTTTTTGTAGAAAAATAGTATTTATTATATACACTCTGTGAGTATAGACTATAGAGTATAAAAATAATATGTAAGTGCATTAGTGTATGATTTAAGTTATTTAAATAATTATGATAAACACTAGTTACAAGAATCAACACAGTAAAACATTAACATATAAACATTTACGAAAATATTAAAAGTTCTAAATTATATAATGTAATAATTTTTCATACAATGTTTAACTCTAAAAAATAATGGAAAAAAATTAAGATACTTATCTTAAATTCAAATGCACTTAAAATTTTTCCTATAATGATGCTTGGAGTTTTCTCTATAAATACTTGAAGGAAAACTTAGTGTTGTATTTTCAATCCTTAGTTATTAACAAACAATTTTATGATTTTTCAACTTCAAAATTACTTGCAAATTTTCGCGTTTTCGACAGATTTCGTAAAAATTTGATCTATAAAAGCTTATAAAAAAAATTGTGACTAACGATTTTTAATTTTTTTAACTACAATACGAACAACTCATAAGGAACCTTGTATTAAATTTTCAAGTTTTTTGGTCATCCAAATTTTTTTTATCAACACTTCAAAAAAAAAATTCTCATAAAAATCGAAAATTTATGTGATAAATAAATAACTCAAAAAAAGTCAAAATATTTTGAAAATTTAGCCATGTATTAATAACAGTAACATATACATGTGGTGAAATTTTAAAAATTTACAGTGATTAGTTTTTGAGTTACAACCATATAAAAAAATCGATTTGGTTGAAAACTGGTTTTGCGTAAAAATCTCGTTTTTCCGTCACTTTTTTTTTATTTTTTCTCAAATAACTGCTGGAAAATTTTTACTTTTGACTTTTATAATGCACCAAGGATATTCACTTTGCCATCGGAAACAATCCCCAAAGTTTGAAATTGAAGCATTATTTCGACTAGTTATGCTGTACACAGACATAAAAACAAAAAAAAAACACACATCATTGTAAAATCAATACATTCATCACTTCGTTCAGAATCTAAAAGAATATTTTTCATTTGAAAAAAAAAAATTTTTATTTTCATCGGACAAGTTAGGGTAGGCAACCTAACCTTACAATATAGTATGAAATTCTAAATGTTTAAAAAATTAAATGTGTTTATAAAGTGTATACCTACTTTCGTTAATACGTACTTAAAACTTCAAAAATAAGAATATATTGAATAATTTCATTATTAAAAATGTCAAATTTAATGGAGTCATCTTATTTTTTGGAAAAAAATTCGCCGGCTTTTTCGGAAGTAGATGAAATCTGTACACCATCGTGTGCAGCACTATATTGTATGTGCACACACTTAGTGTTATACTTACTCATATATATACAGGTAGTCAAACGTGAGTGAGGGAATAAAAGAAAAGAGAAATTGAAGAAAAAGGCTAAATGGGGTGTCTCTGAAATAATAAACAAAGAAGACGTCGGTGTATAATATATATATAAAAAAAATGTTCATAATAAAATAGTGAAAAAGCGTCGGGGGAACAAGGTTTTGCTCTTATGGTGGAGTCCCCAGTGTACACACACTCGCATGCAGATACACGCGTGTTAGCACGTTCACACACACGCAAGTGGAAAGATTTTTATTCCTCTTTCTGCGAACCACCGTAGCTCTAAATTATGTTTGAAGTGTGCACACATTATACGCCCCGGGACCGATGCGTATACATTGTTCTTTAACTTTGTGTGGCCGTTTTTCTCATACTCCGTCATAACACATATTATAGCTACCTATATATATCCCACTCATGATATAGGCGTACATAATAATGATATAATACATAGTGTTATAATATTATAATATTGTCATCAAAAGACTGTGACGGCGCTACGGGTAGGCAATATACGGTCATGCGTGTGTAGGAACCGTTTGACCAGTTTAGACTTTTAGATCAGTGGTTTTCGGACTATTTTGTTTACAATCTACAGAGCTGAAATACCAACATTGTCAATTTCAAACTACAACTCATTTGATTTATTATATGTGTAAGGTGTATAAAAATAAAATATTCAATTTAAACGATTTACAAATAAAATATAACATATCATAGGAACGTTAAGAGTAACTTACTTAATCTGACCTAACGCGCCGCGGAAAACTATAATATAATCTAAAAATCAAAGCAGATATAACAATTAACATATTTTATTTTTTACTTTCAACAGTTTCAAATGTTCATTGGATAGACATTTTCTCTAATTTAAACTATAAGAATCCATTACATGAAAACAATATAATTTTTTTAATGTATTCGGTGAAAGAAGCCTCTCACTGATTATTTTAATCGAATCAACCGGCGTAAAATTTGAATTATTATTTTTAAATTTTATGGTCTAAATATTGTTGTATCTAGAAGTAATAATTAATAATTTTTAATTTATTTAGAAAATCTACGTGAAGCCATTAAGGGAAAATAAACTATAGTTCTACGGCTTAGCAGAGCACAGTTTGAAAACCACTGTCAAGTTAGATGATTCAACAAAATATTAAAGTTATATTTATTAAACAACACCATTTAAGTGACACACTTACAGTTTATAGGTAACCTTTTCTTATATTATATGTTTCTACATCACCGTTCTAATTTCCGCACTGACCGTTATACAGTGTATATCCCGGGGAATCCTCCATTTTTTATATCACAAGCTTAGTTGTTTTATTTTTTCCGAAAATGTCCCAAGTGATTTTTTGGAATGATGATTTATTAATAATCATTATTGTTTTTTGAATTTTATATGGGGACATGGGAGTGGTAAAGATTATAAACAAATAATCGTATAATATATAAGACATTTATATCCATCCAGTAAAAGATTTAAATTATTAAAATACTAAGAAAAACCGTTTTCTCTTAATATTTGATAGTAAAATACTGTGGACGTTATGTGTTATTAATGTTTATAGAAAAAATATTTATACGAATTTACAATTAAAATTATTGTAAAGCATAACATCTAAAAACTTAAAGATAATTAAATGGTAAACTAATTAATTATAACGATTTAATTAAATACTATGCGGGCAAAGAGTACACAATAATAAAAATGTAGAACTATGTGAACACAACCATTATTAGGAACATAAATTATTCATTAGTATAAAAGTATATTATGAAAAAAAAGTGTTATAATATTGACGACAATTTCATATTAAATAGTAATATACTACCTATGGAGTTTAGTTAAAATATCCATAAAAAACAAACAAATTAATTTTAATTATAACGATTTTTACAGATTTAGTAATGCAGTGTAAAAACTAAATCGATTGAAGAATAAATATTTATAAGTCAAGTAAAATAATTAAATATTTATATTTTTCTATTTTATCCGTAGTTCGTTACATGTCTATCGAACCTAAAAGTACTAATTCAGTCTATATGTATATAAATATGGAATTATTTTTAGATCACTTTCTAGTTTTTATTTTAATCTTACACCGTTGGGAGATACATAAGAGACAAAATCGAATTCGTTGTTTACTTTATTACAAGCGCAATATTAAATATTCGCATAAATTATGTTTACCCTGTACGAAGAGCGAGTCCGTATTACGTGAAACAACATAATACTGTTATACCGGAAACACACGTCGTATATATGCATTTAATCGTCTGTATTAAATGCTTATATAGAACCTATAGAACCTATATATTATATAAGTAACATAATAATCTTATAGCACTCGACGACCTGTCTTCGAGATACGTGATCTAGAAAACTGTTATTTTTTTATGGAACTTTAAAAAGTCCAGGACCGAATAAAAGTAAATATTATAATAATATCATTACCACCCACATAGTATTCAAACAACGCAATTGAACGTATGTATAAATAGTATGAAGGCGTATCTTACGTTCGTGTTCTGTATTCATTTTAAAGGATAATAGATTTTTATCGAAGACATTTCCGGAATGGAGTTCGATTACAGAGATAATTTTCACAAGACCGGATTCGCGTTTCGGTGTTTCGATCAAAAACATTGTTGTATTATCATTATCTTGTCACGATACGTCATTATTTCACATGTTTTATTGAAAATTATTGAAATCTTCGTCGTTTGATTCATTCTGTACAACATACACAGTGTGTACCAACATATATTATAGTAGGGAAAATCAGAACAGCATTCAGGTTTCAATAATTATCAAAATACTAAAAGGTAGGTTACCTTGATTTTTTTTCCAAATAATTTTCAGTTAACTATCATCAAATAGTAATATATCGGTTTCATAATATTCATTAGTTTATGTTTAAATAATAATTTACAATGGTTTATTCATTTTGTTAAATTTTACCTTGGTTTGGCAAAGATGATATTTCAATGAGAAAATAAAAGATAACTATGCAAGTTCTTTTGAAATAACTCTATACAATTGTATATATTATGATTTAAATAATATAATATAATACTTTTTTACTTACTAGTTATTTTGAAGAACTACATACGTTATACATTTTTTTTTTTTTGTTTTCAAATTTTAGTTGCAATGTATAATAAATAGATTATAATATAAGTGCACATATTTTTAGAAAATAATTTTTATTGATATAATTTACATATATACAATCATATATTTCTTAATGTTTCCATCATATGTATTCTGAATACATTTTTAAAATCAAAATTAATCGATTTTGTTTGCATTTTAAATTGGTCTCTCATAATTTGCATCATTATTATTAAATATCTTCGACTTCATCAGAATTAATCGATTAGTGAATGATCTTAGTGTAGAAAGGATCTGATTTTTGATAACATAGTACAGTATGATAACACGATTTAAAAATTGTTTAATATGTTCATTTTAAGATAACGTAAAGTTTTTTTGTTGTTGTAATGCTATATTTAATTAATTTTATACAAGTCACGATAAGTGACGCCCGTTGCGTATAAAGGTGTAGTATAAAATGACATTTGACCGTGTAAGGCTCGTGTTTCAGCTTCTAATCGTGCACCACAGTGTTTTAGAAAATAAATACGATCGAACGACCTACAGCAACAACGAGTATATAATTACCATGGGCTATAATTAAACTTAAAACTGCTGAACTTCTATTATTATACTGTTTTCACGAGTTTCAGTTGTAATACAAACAATAGCCGTCGACGAATCAATTTGTGTGTATTTAACATATTTCTATGGCTCACAGGCTTATTTAACATTGCAACGCACAAATGCACTTTGCAATACTACATAAGTATAGAAGCATACAACATAATATACTTTGTAACTTTTTTTGATAAACATTTAAAAATTAAAACCAACAATTTAATCAAAGTAGTAATGTATTGTAGTATACTGGTATGCAATGGATTATAAGCTATGTTTTCAATTTATTCTGATACAGTCTATATAATAATATATACTATAGTCTATAAGTAGGAACAATTATATTATTATATTGCAGAAATTTATATGAGACGATTTTTTAATGTTAATACTCGTATTTTAGAAAATCTATTAACATTATTTTATACATATTTTGAAGGCATTACATTTGATATACCACGTTTTGAAAAAATAATATTTTTTATCCCGTTAGTTATTTAAATTTAAATTAAATTAATTAATTAATTTTTTGTTGTTGTTAAACATTTTAATTCTGAACAGATTAACAGAATTATGAATGTATTGGTTTTACAATGATTTGTGTTTTTTTTTCTTTACATAAAATACAGAAGAAAAAAATTTCGTGACCTAAAGGGTGATTTTTGATATGAAATTAGTTTCAATGAATACTTTTAACTGGTAAAATAAATTGTTTTAAAGATATTTGAACTAAAAATTTGGTCAAAATTTGAAATTTTATCAAACTGACGGATCTTAGTTATTTTTTTGTACCTCAAAAATACTTTTTATGGGTATTTGAGACATTTACATATATGTTTATACTTTATATACTTAGAAATTGTCATAACATATAAACTAATTTTATGCTACCTATTGCCTATTTATAGTTTATAATATATTATTGCTTTTATAAAAATAAATAACTTCAACAATTACAAAATACATTATATTTAATATTTATATAATGATATTATACTAATAGACTTTCACGCTAAGAATTATATTTTTGTATACAATAATACATCATTAAATTCAAATCCAACACATCCATTACAGTGGTCAACTCAATAATGAAATACACTCAACTTTTACTGTTCAGCAATACGATTAACTACTTTTCACATTTTTAATTTCGTATCTCTAAATAAAATATTTTTCTGAGAATTCCTATATAATATTATAAAAATCGCATTTCAAACAAGTTGTTAATTACTTACAAGCATAGAAAGTTTTGATGACCTATCAACTAACATTATATGTGGTGCTTCTGTTCCACGCTGTTACTCTAATCCACTTATCCCAACTTTAAATAGGTACTTAAAAGTTACAAATTATTAACTAATCGTTTAAAATTCAATTTTTATATACAAGATTTCTCAAAAAAAAAAAAAAATATTCTTTTTCGGAATATAAAATGAAAACAAATCCTAAGATTTAAAAAAGTATATCGATTAATATAATATTTAAAAAATGCTTTTAAGTTCAAATGACGTTTAAATTGTGTAAATAAATATTTTTAAATACGTTACTTAATACTCTTCGATAAAATTAATGTTAATCACCAAAAAAATTACCTTTTATAATTTATGTAAGTCTTTGCTGATATGAGGTAATATGATAAAATACCATAGTTTGTGATTTAATTGTGTTAAATGTGCGATGAAAAAATAAAACCCGTTCGGATGAAATAAGATAAATGTTGAATTCTGAAATTTTATCATCCGGAAACGTGTGGCGACACACGATATCTTTAGGAATTACGGCGATGTCTATATATTTATTTATATCATTATCAACTACTCACCACGACGAGCTCTAGCAGTGTATTTAGGAGCTATATATATTATTATCGTCGTTTTTTCATTATTCTGTATACCAAGCTCAAACGCTGCCGAGAGTAAATTGATTCTACATTGGATCATAAAAAGGATTTGGTCCTTTACTACCCACGTGATGGTAATAATAGCAAAATAAAAAATCCGAACACCTCAGGGCACTGTCGGAGAAAAAAAAACGATTGTTTTTCGTCACTCAATTTAGCGAGATTTTTTTTTTGTTCTATTCCATTTTTAGTACATCGAGCAAATGGGTTTTTAGTGAAATCGATTTCGTCGGCCACGGTGTCGTCCGTTAAATGCGTGAAGTCTTCGGGAAATGTATTTTATTATTTTTTTTTTTTTAATAAAAATTGCTTTTTTAAAGTGCGTTGATAAGCTTTACATCCAAATTGAATACACGTTTCGAAATTCAATCGGTGGAATGAGATACATTTTTTCATTTCAGCATTTATTATTAACGGAAATTGTTCACGATAAGTATATAAATAAACGAAATTCATTTTGCACAGGTTCTAAACATTCAAAATGTGTATAAAATGATTCACCAAGCTTTGTTGTTTCCATTTCTCTATTAATATTGAATTTACTTAAATTCTGATTCCTCCGAATTCTCATATATTTATCTTTTATACAAAATATAAGAATATAGTATATCATTGTATAAATCTGTTACTAAAGATATATTAATTAGTACTTACATAAAGTTTAGAATCACAGAAACTATATTTGTTAAAATTTTGATTAAATGTATTATAGGTTTCAAAAAAAAAAAAAATTATACACTTCAGCAGTTGACAATGAAAAATAACAGTTTTCGTTTGGAAAAATTTAGTTTGTACAGCCTAGGATACTCTTGAAATTATATGAAAAATCAAGTTGTTTAAAAGTATGGTCTTTGAAAGTTATAAAAAATAACAGTAAATAAATAAATCATTATAAAAGATAAAATAAGGAAAAATATGGCTAAGAAAATCACTCTGTAATCAAAATCATAATAGAAAAGCGTACTCGTATTTACTTAAATGTAAAATATATTAAAAATAACAATACGACAAAATATATAGAATAGATTATACTATACCTTTGTTTTTTATCGTTTATGTTAAACTTTTTCGGTTAATAAGTTTTAAGTTTAATATTAATCGTTGATATTTTAAAACAATATCCAATATTATATGCACAGATGATTTGACAAAAATTTATCGATGCGATTCCAGTAAAACCTAATGCCATGTATAAGATACATTTTGTTTAATTTATTAAAGGTTATAGATAGAGGTCCTATATTCACACGTTTTATATAAATGGTTTATTTGTGAACTTCGAACTCAAACATCAAAATATTTTCTTTTTAAATGAATCATTTTAATTATTCAACAAAACCGTTAACTTTTTTTACTTTAATAACGCAGACTTTGAAATTTTAATTTTAATTTAAGCCTTAAAAAAAAAAAATATCTGCTTAACAATTTAATAGATACTGTAAAAATGGTGGTTTTTAATTGAGAAAAAAATTAATTTGAATCATCTCAGAATACATTTAAATGTACAAAAAATATAAATATTATCTGAATTTTGCCTTTGATTAGATTAAAACCTAAAAAATATCAGTATTTATTTTGAATAAAATATACATGATTAAATGGAAAAATAGTCTCGAACTTACATGATGAATCATATTGTATATTTTTTTGGGACCTACATCGAAAGTAAATAGTTTTTGAATTTACAACCACTATATATAATTACACTCGTTATACTTACACTGCTTCTAGACGTTGAAATTGATAAAATATTATAAAGGAATCAACCTCTTTTGTGCTTGTAAACAATATTAATATCCACGGTTTAAAGTGAGAAAATAAAATTTTAATTTAACCACGTCACTATCAAACCTACGGACCAGGTTCGTAGATTTTTTTTAAACGTAATTTTATACATAATTTATGATATTTAAATATCACCGTAATCGTTGGGATATCCACGTGCATAATAATAATCGTGTAAACGCGCATCGAAAATACGTTTCCGCAATAATTATTATGCACCGGGGAAAGCTTTTTTAAAAGGTCCACGCCACACCCACACTAGTCCACTGCCCCAGTCGGCTGATATATAATAGAAGTCGAGTATTTATGTCCTGAGAAGGGTAACAATAAGGGTTGACGTACTGGATTTATTGCAGCCGATATATATATATAAATATATAATACATACGTAGGGGGAAAGAGGATAAAATGCGAAGAATTTTTTGATCGGCCGGTCAGCCGCTCTTTGTGTATATTAAATTCGAAACTCACCCGGAACACCGCAACCGGAATCATTTAATATTCATCGTTTACTTTTTACGTTTAATGTATCCTCAAGCAGGGAGCGAGTTAAAAAAAAATCAACCTATGTGACACGCGCAACACTGGTGGCGACGATCTCTGACGCGTTTTATCACCGTGCACGCGGAAAGTTAAGAGCTACTATCGAATCCATTAGTGTAGTATTTGTAGTTTTTTTTTACGCTGTCTTAGGTTTATAATTCCTTTTATACTCTTAGTTTTGCGTGGCTGCAATGTATTGAAACGGAAAATAGAATTAATGTCACATTTAAAACCAAATGCAGTGTATTTCAAATCTTATCAACTCCACCTCTTAAATCTTAATAGAACTTGAAAGCGCGTTCGATGCAATATACATTTGATAAATTTTAACAACACTTACAGCTATGTATGGATTATAAGTATAGGTACCTAGTTCCTATGTGATTGTAGTCGACTTTTCGCTTAAAGTATCATGGTGAATTAGGTTTTATATAATATATAATATACTGTATAGTAGTAATTGGTAGATTGTCTTTATATGTTTTCATTTTTTTTATAGTTTCTTTAATGACCCTCTGGTGTGATGTTGATAGAATAAAAATTACTAAATTAATTTTTCAGAAGTTTGACAGAGTTCGTGTTTTGTGACTAAGCTTAGCTACGTTTTCAATATTTAAATATAATGTTCACGATTTTCATCTCAAATCCAACCTTAAATGTGAGATTTTCATTTTATTTTTAAGTAATAGGTAGTTATTAAAAGCATATTCAAATCATTTAATTTCGACCATAAACTTAAGTGAGTATACAAGTATTATAATTAATGATGAACATAATAATATTATTTTTTAGATGCTAAGCTCATGATAATAGTTCAATTTTAAAATCTATACAGTATATACGGATAACAAATACAATTTATTACAGATTTAATTTGTTGTTTAATTCATATTTTGAGTTTTATCAATAAATAATACTAAGAAGTATTAAACTATTAACCGATGACTGTTTAGTCTAAAAGATGATAAATATATCAATATAATATTTATAATAGTAAACGAAATTCGTGTTTTCTGTAAAAAAGTATCTATCAAGATATAAGTAGGTAAATCGCATTAAGGATAGAAAGGTTGATTTTCCATTAAAGCACACAAGTTACGTAGTCTATGCTCTTATTAAATACGATCTACTATAAAATAAAATATACAGTTTTATTGCACTTTATATTGCTATTATATTGTTTAAGTGTTTATTTACAATAAAGCTGTAAACTGTACACATTTAACATGCTGCCATTACCTACAATAATAATAATATCGTTAAAAGTTTATTATTATAACAGTAGTCAGTATGTAATAAAAATGAAAATTAAATCCATTGTAAAAATGTTTTTCCTTCATTTAATTGGTTACTAATGTTTAAGTAGCAAAGAATAAGATAGCATTTTTTTTCTATTCTACGAAATATTCGCTCATTGATTTGAAATACGTAACCTAACATATGTATATATAATATAATGATAATATGTACCTATGTGTATAAGATCTTTACTACAAGTATACTTGAAACGATGACACCAATTAGCGAACATTCATTATTTCAAAATCTACAAACGTTTTCGAAAAAGAATAATGTTTAAATATTTTTATTCAAAATAAAACAAAATTTTAAAATATATTTCGTTATATTATTTTTATCGTTATAATTTTTAGGTTTTTTAAATTTTTTGAATGACAATATTAATATACGTCATTTCATATTTGAAGCAAAATATTTTTTTGAGTATTTTAATATAAAAATCGAAATTTAAACTAATAGTGTATGAAGTGTATGAGTTATTTAGTATTTGAAGTTAATTGATTAGAGGAGTGGAACTGTACGCGAGTTCACCAAAGAATGATGACTTATTACTGCGCTTACCTAAATTTTAAATAGCTATAACTCATAAAAACTACTCATCTGAAATTTAAGTTTTGAATGAAGATATACTCAGAAAAATATTCTGCTTTAGATTATCAAATTAAAAAAGTATGTTATCATTCAAAAAAGGTAAAAACTTAAAAATTATAACTATAAAAAATATTATTTTATTTCGCCTAGAAAATTTATATTAATATTTTTATCTAAATAATATTAATGAACTTTAAAATAATGAGTGTTGTTTGATAAAAAAAAAAATAAAAATCTCCCTGTATACCTACGCCAAAATCGTACATAATTATTATACTATAATTTTTAATATGTATTATGCGCCACGAAACTATTATGTTTTAGCAACCGACGATTGAACAAAGCGTTCAGACTGTTGCTCAGTGAGGGTAGGTATATCAAAAAATAATGTATACAATATTCAATATTAATACGCATATACAGTTAAAATAAATCCGAATTAATTCGAGTACGATTTATCTATAACAAGTTTTACCTAGTACACGTCCTATATATATTATGTGTGTAGACACGAGGCAAACATTTATTTTCTAGAAAACTATTTTTGTTTTTGGGAATTTTTTTTCTTCATATAATACAAAGTCATAACAAAACTACAGTTTTGAAAAAAAATAAAAATAATTTTCATTTTTTTTCATATTATTTTATATGTTTTTCAAATGGAATAGTGGATTAACATTTTATCTGGTACAGCACCTATACAATTCCGCTCCGTTCATCAAAACTTAATATTAAAACTAATTACAACTACTCATTTAAAATGTGATTTTTATATTATATAGTGATTCACTATGCTTAGTGAGCATGCTTGCTCACTCTCTCAAAATACGATTCTTGGATTTTTGTACATACCTACTTGAAATTCTTTAGATTTTTGTAGAATTTATAAAGACTGTCACGTGAAGACAAAAACTTTGGTTAGGTTAGGTTAGGTTTTTTAAATAAAAACTTTTTTATTCTGCTATAAGTTATTTAGAAAATATTTTTTCTAAAAATGTTGACGTATTAGAATCAAAATTCAAACTAGTATTTTTTTTAACTATTTAACTTTTATGCACTAATTTAATTATATTGATCAATGATAATGGGTTTGGAATATTTGGAATCTATGGTTAGGTATCTGAAAATTTTAGTCGTTAATACTAACCTATCAGCATTAATGAACTGGTTATTAAATATTAGATCTGATATTAACTATATTTTACATTTTTTTAATACAATTTTTAAGAGTTATTCTGAGAAATTATTTGTTGGCATTTTAGATAGGTAAAAAAAAAGAATTCACTAAATAGTAAATCAAAAATATAAACAATTTTACGGAAAATATACATATACGTTTGTGAAATACTTATAATTATATTTTATAAGTGGTTTAACAATAGTCATATAAAATTTAATTTGTCATAATTGATTAAAATTATTTAAAATTTGTATTCTCTTATATAACGATTAAATAGTTTACAATTTACTAAACCAGCGAGAATCGAAGAATTATAAAACACTTAAACACGTTATGGTACATAATTGAAGGCAACAGATTTTGAATAAGTCGAATTAAAATTAAAATTAAACAAAATATATTAAATATAATGTCTTCTTCGGTTTAGTTCATTTAGTATGTTTTTAAAAGTTGAAAATAAATCATATTAAACCATTATAGTGTCATAAATACTTATATAAATACGATCGTACTCCCAAACTGTCACTTATAATAATATATGATGAGGTACTGCGTTTTCAGTCATTACAATCGTGTGGACTATTTATTCCGATTTAAATTTTTTAATTAATTGTACCACTTAACCGTATTAATGGAGTTATAAATCGATGTTACAAATATTGTTTTGAAAAAGGTACCAAAAAATTATATATTATTCGCTTATTTCGTTGTCGTTCTGATAATACAACGGTGTGACTCGTATATACATCGTGTGGTACTTACGCTGTCGCATTAGTACATTAGAAACGTAATGTGCAAATGGGTTCATTCATTTGCATATTCGTCCTGGTGACACAATGGTCCATACCTTTGTTATGGCTCGTCATAAGTGATTACCGTACGAATCGACTGAAAAGGAAAAAAATCTTTTGTACATAATATTCTTCTTGTAATAGTTGTATTACGTACAATATCATCTACTCGTACCGAAACATTTATTTCAAATATTTGAGTAGGAATTGTGGTTGATAACTATTATATGGGTCGAATTAAAATCAAAAGGCCTATGAAATATACGAAAAATGTTTATATGTCTAGTACAGTATGATGAGTTACTACAGAATCCAAATATGTTATAAATGACAATATTTTATTATTATTATATTGAAAGATAAAAATTGAAAAATGTTAATACTTAATAATTAAGTGCTTCAATAATCTTAAATTAAAATGATAACCGATAATTTTTTTAAATAATAATACAAAGGTATGTGACTATCGCCAGATAAAGAATGTAAATTAATTTACTTATATAAATAAATAAGATAAATATAACAGCTTATAAATGCGTATTTATATATATTTTAAGTTTTATCCGCAGCGAAGAATATTAATAAGAATAAACGGAGTAGTATATAATATATATGTATAAAGATTTTTATAAAGGGACTAAAATTGAATTTTTTGTAAAAATTTAGAATAATAATAGCTGTGTAGCACATATATAATTACTTCAAACAATTATAACAAAATAAAAATAATTTTTTTTTTTAAATTTAACATCCCAAATTTTATAATTGACTATTAGCTTGTCCTGATACAATCAAACTGTTGATCACGTTATTATTTTACTGATATTTATTTAAAATTATGTATCGTAATTATGATATGGGTAAGCTGAATCCGAATTTCGTTAGTTTAAAGGTCTGAATCACGTTAAAAATTATTGTTTGTAGATATAAATAATAAGATAATTTTCATCTACTTTTCACCTTTGGATCTATTGTTTTAAAGTTGAAATCCATAGACGTAGCTAGAATCTGTCATGGGAAATCCACTGATTAGATTTTACTAAAATATAATTTTGAGAATCTTACAATCTTACATCACCGATATTATAAAATTTTGTATCAAATTATTATTTATTCCAAAAAATTTAGCCAGACAGTCACCAGCGCTTTATAGATGTAGTCTAAAAGCTATACATCCGTTCTGCATACGTACCTATATAATAATTGACTTTGTATGGAATACACTTAGAACTTGTCGATGTATGCCTATGGCATATATTACGATTCTATAGCCAGAGGTATATAAAATTCGGGTTTGTTGTCAAAGGAAAACTGCATGCAAAGAGACAGTCAGACATCCACACAACACACACACATATATATAGAACGGAGAGTGAGTGAAAGACGAGAGGGTGAAAGAGAGTAGTTCCTCCTACGAGTTTTGAGCTTGTGACATACATCCATACTAATAGACCCCAACGCTACCCCACTGTGAGTATTGCTTTAGATAGGGGTAAGTATACATGCTTTATGTACTATATTAATATGAGGTACCTGAGACCGTTTTACATATAATCTATTGCATCAATGAACTACTGCATTATTATATAATATATAATATGTACCTACCTTATTTAGTCGCAGGACATAATTGAGTGTGTATGTGTGCATATGCGTGTGCGTGAGACTGGCAAAATAATGAACCGGGACGAGCCGGATAACAAGTTTTCTGAAGTGCTTTTTCCGCTAAAAACTTACATTAAACACACAATATACCCACTCAGTATTTATATATATATATATATACGTCCCTTTTCACGGTAAAATGTACCGGAGTACCGGAGTAACTACTCTATCGAAGACGATCCGATGAAATGTAATCATGTTTTCCTTCTTTTACCGACGACTTATTTTATTTTTCCTTCTTCTCTTCCTATCATGGTCCTGTTTACTAACCGTTGTACGTCCGCATATTTATATAATATATATACATGGACCTACTAAATCGCTAACGCTGTCAAATTCTCTTTAGGTTCGTTACATTGTCTCCCTGTATCTTGATTAAACCCTAAGTGACATTTTCAAAATACAATTTTTCAAATGTATTTTACTCTTTTGATTATTATATATACATAGATTATGTTATGATAAGAAAACAAAATGTTTAACTTGATTTTTCTGGTACTTACAAAATGATGAGAACATAATAAGTTTTCTAAAGTTAATTGATTTTTTGTATAAATTAAGCTTATAATAATTTGCAAATTTCAATAATTGCATATCTACAATATATAATTATAATATCTTATATGGTTGAAATTGTAATACCATTAATATTTTAGAATTGAAAATAAATAGTTAGAGGAAGAATGCAATATTAGTTAAAAATATTCACGTAGACCCATTTAATCATATTTATAATTTATTGAACAGTGAACACATGCTGAACTTTAAATGTGTTAACTTAAATAAAAATGTATTTTAGATTATTGATAGTAGTATTTTGTTATGTGTGGCTTAATTTTGACTTTGAAGATTTGAGATATGAATACAAATTCATAAAACCATATTAATTTATTATTTTAAAGATAAATTTATTAAGCATTATGAATTTTAATATGATATAAACGGTTTAATAAAACCTTTGAAAATTTGAATTATGGATAAATGATTAAACATGAATTTTAAAAATTGTAAATAGGTTCTTTTAATAAATTCCGTACTGAAAACTGTGGTTTACCGTCGTTTTAAAATGTAATTCCATACTATATTTGGTATTTGCGCTTTAATCGAGACGATGAGTGATGTGAAATGAATTGGCTCGTTACCCGGTTCATCATTGTATCCTGTCGGTATTTTTTTCCTTAGCCCTAGAGAGTAGCTACAAGCCCGAAAGATTACCGTGCGCTGTATGAATATTTATTATTATATATAAAACATTTAATTTCACGATAGTGTTTCTGTCGGAATTTCAATGAAACTATTAAGTAAAAAATTAAAAGTAATATCAATAATTATTATTCAAAAATATTAATCCTAGAAACTTAAAATATTTTGTTTTGACTTAAAGTATTGATAAAGTATATGATATTATATGACCTTTCAAAATATTTAGAATTTTTGTATTCTATTTATACTACAAATCTATTCATTCTGTTTTACTATACGTGATACTTGTGATTTTGAATTATACAACGAGAAACTTCACTTCTCACGCCCACTATCAAGTAATCATATCTATAAATAATTTCATTGTACTCTACATATTGTTATTAAAATTAGGTAGCTTAAAATATAAACTAATGAACTAAAAACAGAAAGGATTACGAGGGTTCTAATTTTAAAACTATGAAGATGAGGTGCTTGCACATCTAAGCCCAGGCCTTCAAGTCAAGTTCGTGATTGGAACCTGCAGAGATATGCGAAAAGCAATGATAGAGACGAAGACGATTGCTTATCACTGAAGAGGGATTTATTTATGCATTGAGTATTCAATATCCTACAATTATTGTTTTCAACTCGGTAAACAAGTTTCGAGAATACTGGCGTTGAAAATCCAACAGTATTATTGCAATCCTTGAAAATATTTCATTTATTTATGTACAAAATATTCTAGTTGGGTATCCAGACAGCTGAAATATGTGATGTTGGAGAAGAGGGTTACATTCGAATTCCGTCCACGCGTATAGTCGTTTACGGATATAAGTGCAGAATGTGTATAAATTCCAAACGAATTGTATCTTAAAAGTTGGTCGTCCATGCTGTATCCGATATCTGCCATTTAATACTATATTATTATTATTCCTTGTTTTAGTATTCAACCATGTTATATATTGTTGTTATGATAGTTTAACCAGAATGACACATAGACGTGCAATTAGTTATATCCAACTGCAAAATTAATATGAGATAATAGGAAAGCATTTAAACAAATGTTAAGAATGCGAACTTCAATTATTTTAACCAAGTTAAGGCTTAAAAAGATAATTAATTTTAGTACTTCAAAAAACAGAAAACAGTCTTCTTCTTGAAACTAGTAAGGGTACATAATAACGTGAATAAAAATATCATATATTATAGGTGTATTGTGTACGGGTATTTTAGTGCTGTCACAATAATTTCTGAAGTTGGACACGTATATTATATTTATGTTATACAATATGATTACTTGCGATACTTACAACCCCACCCGAGTGAAGGTTGTTTAGCCGTTGATGTAATAATAACTAACACATTGTAGGTATATTGTAAATTATATAAATATACATACGTCATGTTGTATATTATTATATGTGTCGGTTTAACAACCCGTCAAAACTTAAACCGTCTATTAGCGGCTAATAACAATAAAAGACGCACACAAGTCACACTGGATGTCTTAAAATAATATTATTTAAATTCAAGAGTTTAGACGTCTGCGGGAGGCGTTATGTGAGTACGATAATTTATGTACAATCATCGTACTTCTATACATTGTGTTATTATTATTATAACCATCTTAAACGAGCGTATAATAATTAATAATGTTCTCGTGTGCAGATCGCATTACATACCCGCGTTTATAAATTATACTATATGTGTATACTTTGCCACGAACGGTAAAAACTATATTAGAAATATTGAAATATGCATTTATGATAATATAATTATCACCATATTTAAATAACGTATTAATATTGAATGTAGTTGAAAATAATTAGGTATGTAACTTAGTATTTGTCAGAAGTAGTACATATT
Organism: Aphis gossypii; assembly: GCF_020184175.1. NCBI lineage: Eukaryota > Metazoa > Arthropoda > Insecta > Hemiptera > Aphididae > Aphis > Aphis gossypii. The sequence continues at coordinate 954,315 of NC_065531.1, forward strand.
AATGTCATCACCATGGTTATCATTACCTTGGTTACGTTGTTCGTTATTAATTTCTGAATTAAATTCACTGCGAATTCTTTGTTTTTAAAAAAATAAATTGATAGGTACTTAACGATTATCGTTTGAGCTCATCTATGTATTCTTCAACGCTTGGAAAATAGAAAACAAGGCGAGGTTTAGAGTCTGTAACCATCGATCGAGTTTATTTTCCTATGGCGTAAATTATCCGTTTGAATGATCTTGGAGCCGAAAATAATACAAAAGATATACCAACTATATTTTTTTGATCCTAAGCGGAGCGATGAGTGTATTGATTTTACAATGATGTGTTTCATATTTAATTTTTATTCCTGAAGACATTTTTGTAATAGAGAAAACAATTTTTTTAGTTTATACTTTAGTTGGTACACTAAAATATACAATTTCTTATTAATTTTTAAAATAATTGGAAAAGTAAAATTATATTAATTATATTATTTTTATATGTTAATATAGTCTATTATTAAATTAATTTTTTCATAACTTTGGTTAAAAAAACTTTAAATCGCATTTGCTTAGATTCGTTTTTCACTGTATACACTATACTACTATAGGTACAGTATTTTATTATTATTATTTTTTAATTCGAATTTAACATTTTCTTATCAGTAACCTTTATTCAATGACAAGTGACAAGGTAAACTCGATACTTACAACTGTGCAGCAGAATTTTTATCTATTACTAGACAACTTTTTTTTCTATAAACTCTATTTTAGTCTATAAATTATCTGTGTATGATTGTATTTTCACACAATATTGTATTAAATACCTTTTATTTATATTTTGCACATTAAACACACAGGTTATGGAGTATAGAAGATATTATTTATAAATAAGTAAAAAAAAATAGTAATACAAATGATCAAAATTACCACATTTTATGATTAAATTTTTTATTCTAATCAGTACTTTTAAATTTTTCAATCAATTAAATAAATATAAATATACTTTTTTAAACACGAATTTAAACAATAATTTCTATTAAAATATAACTAGTTAGGATAATGTTAAATATATACTCCTTTAGTTTATCGTTATCATAAAAAAATCGCTTTTCATCTTACACATATGTTTTTTACTTTTACGAGCAGCAAACCACGCAGAACCATTTGGAAACCGACCTTTTATACCGTCGTATTCAAATTGAAATGCAACAGTATAATAACGTATGATCGAAATTTCATGATCAATACTTCTAGTTTGAATACGTAGTCTACTGAAACAAAGATCGTTTCATATATTTATAATTTCATAATAATCGACTTCCTAAAAATTGATATTTTAATTATTATAGTAACAATTCCAATTATAATCATAAATAATACAAATAATACCATGCAAGATTGGGTGAAAATCAGACTTTTGACAAATTAGAAGCTTCTTTTGATTATTTTAATTATTTTAGTTTGTGTTTTGCAATGTACATATAATAAGGACCATACCTAACAAACATACAAATTTACTAATTCCAATGAAATATTTGTTAAAAATTCGTTATAGACAGTATTGTATCACGATTTATAATATTACTTAATAACTTCAATGATGGTGAAGATTATGATAAATATTATGATGATAATAATAATATTATTATACTTTCAAATGGGATAGACAATATTTTTATGTTGTTAAGTGTTATAATATGTAAAACATACATGTTTAAGTTAAAAATATATTTGATATGCCATACTAAAAACGAAAAAGAAAATAATAACACATTTTTCGTTTTTATAACTATATATTATATGAGTTATAATGTTATTTAGTTTATTAAACTAATTGTATTTTATTATATTTTTTATGACGTTCAGAACAAGAGCAGAAACATTACACATTTTAGATCAAAAGAATATTTAATTTCAATAAAAATAAATGTTTGTATATTTTTTAGTCATTGAGACTTGAACGGATTTAAATAAAATAGCGTGTGATGTTTGTTATGATTCAAGTGCATAGTCATAATAAAACATCTGTACAGAATACGTACCTGATTTACAAATAATTTTGTGATTTTATTGAACGATTTGAACAGAAAATATTAACCATAAACTTCAAATTTCCATAGTAAATAACAATATCAATATATCATACATGGTCTTCCTATTATATTAAATATAATTTTTATCAGATAGTAATAAGGCAATATATGCCAAAATAAGAGAATATAGATTCTTCGTAAATGAAATTAAAGCTTAAACATATTTTCATAAAAGGAACACGGTTTTAAAGGAAAAAACTGTAGGTTTGAGTCACATTGTAAATATAAATCAGTATGAGGACAAACATCGAAATTTATGCTAAATATTTCTTTTAATACGTAATTCTAGGAAAAAAAATTAGCAAAAACCTAACCTAACCTAAGTAAAAATTATTTTATTTTTGCAGTATGCACTACAGAAACAACAAAATTGTTTTAAATATATTGTTTAAACATCATGTTTATGTAAAATTCATTAAGTTTTTACCAAGTTTTATAAATCTAACAAGTTTTTAGAAAAATGAATTTGAAACGATTTTTTTTTTTTAAACTATCAATATTATTTTAATACTTTCTTTTTGGGCATTTTATATAGCGAATGTATAGTGGAATTATGTTTTGATATTTAAACATACAAACAAAAATAGCGAAGTTCACTACTTATGGATATTCAGAGCTCCACATTAAAAACAATTTATTACAATGGTTTTAAACCATCCACGAACTGCGCTTGATGTACGTGTATAATAATATTCAGTTTTGATTTATTCGACCGTTTCATTGCGACGGAGAAGAGATATTTCGCTTTCTGAACTGTCGTGACCAAACGACTACAATTTTTTTTTCAATAATAATAATAGCTAACCGTCAACGGCGTAAAAAAAAAAAAATTAAAAAAACTTTATAATAAATAATAACAAAAAGAGACAGAGAAATTCATAACAATTAAAAAAAAAGCTACGCGATGAAAATGCCACTAGTGGCCCTTTAATCACGTCACCGCAAGCTGGAAACTTACTCGACGGCATGACGAATTGTACGCGAGCCCGTTAGAGCTGGTGGCGGAAAAAAGGTTGAAAGGTTAGGCATTATACACGGCGGCGTTTAATCAGTTGTATGCGGGTTGGATGTAGGGGTTCAAGACTAAGACGATAAAGACTTCGAGGCTCACATGACTCCCCCCTGAGGAAATATTGGGATAATGCATATCCAATATAATTTTATCGTGTTATAAAATAAAAAAAACCGACATACTTCCTAATTGAACCAAGTTCGTACCAAAGCATGAAAGAATAAAGATGAAAAAACGGTTATGTACTTAATCCAACCGATAATAAAACTACGATTATATAATATACATAATACATATATAGCAATAACTTAGTGAACAGTAAACTGCGGCTTTTATACCAGTTCCAAGTAGTTTTTTATTATTTTTTATTTTATTTTTTTCAAATCGAGAGTAACAAGCTAAGAGCGGATATTTTTTGCTTTTTTGTCCTTTAAACTTTACTTTACCGAAGTAGTTTTACGATGTTTTTAACAGACGTTGATAAACATGTATATTATTTTATATTATAATATATATATGAAAGTATTTACGATCGATATTTATTATTTATATGGAAATACTCATGCATTCAATAAATTAAAATAATAATTATCAATGAATCGTAAAATCGAAATTCGGTAATTATAAAGTATACAAATCATAAATCAAATTCACAAACCATTGAAGCGATATGATACAAAATTCGAATTCTTAACAATAAGTTACAAATTTAATTTATCAATTATTTATCTTGAGATTTTTTTATTGTTTTTTATTGAAAAAACTGCTACTGAACTAGGTTTTGCAATAATTTATTTTTTCAGAATTTAAAATACCTTTTTGAGTTTTCAATCCCAATATTGCAGGTCTATAGTTATTAGTTGAAAAATTGCAAATTAAATGTGGAAAAAATGATCATTTACTCATAAGTATAATTTAATAAAATGTATTATAAATTTTCTTTAATAGAAAATAATATGATACACTATTTTTGATAGGTGATATGAAGACAGATGATAAAAGTTTTTGTGTTTTCTATAGAAAATGGAATGACCAATCAACTCATTTAACTAAGACGGTGTAATAATTATTATTTTATCACAGATAGTATTATAATACTTGTCAACTGAAATATGTAATGAAAAATGAGTGAGTATTTGAGCTGATTTTTTTGCTTGAAATATATATATATATAAGGTATTGTACATGAAAGATGTAAATAACAATTTGTGTGTCAATAAATAAAAACTATTATTAGAGGGAGTGAAGGGACATGGCTTAAATTTTTTTGTAATAAATATTGTAGGTTACTTAAGCAACCCACAACATCTAACCTATTAGTGCTCATATGGTTATGGATGTTATGATCAATTATTAAAATATTTATATTTCTATGAAATTTATCTTATCGTTTGATTTGTTCCTTAGAGAAATCTACAATATGTAAATAATTTAAAAACTTTCGAGAAGTGAAGCATATCACTTAAGCATTTCATTTAAATGCACGAACGCCACTGGAATATTTATGTCACTTAATACTTTTATGGTTACAGTTTGATTTAATTGGATATTGTTGTTTTCGGGAAATTAATTTTATATTCAATATACATTTAATTTTCACTCGTTTGTTGCTTGAGAATGCCAATTAAAGTTGAACTTAGGTAAAGAAACTATCCATTTAGCATTCTATAAAACGTGGGCGGTATCTACAAACAGGCGCCTTTGAAAATGTGTTCCTGAATTTCAGACCGGTGTGGTGTGTGGTGTCTTAAAAATCAACAGAAATAGAACTCTTATCTTATCCCTCCAACCAAAAGATTGGTTTTTAATAAGTTTGCTATTGAATCGGTTAATCTCTAACCGGGTTTATTGTTTCCGAAATAACACTTGATTATATAATAATTGCGTATCATAGTACGTCTGTATTCACTAAATATTTTCTCATGTTTAAGTGTTTCATATTAATATTTATATGGTGTTGAGAATTCAATTGAATGGTTATTAATCTAAAACCATAATATAATTAAATGGACCTTATTTTTAAATCAAATAATATAATATGTATTACAGTTTATAGGTATTGTACATATTTATTTAGGTTATAACAGACTTAAAGGTAAAAATTATTAAGAATTTAAAAATATATATTTATATATTTAGTTTAGAAATGTGTATAAAAGTAATATCTTTAATTATGGTTTTAAAACTAAAGTATTTTTAATAAAATATAATGAATAAGGGTACTGTAATTTTTATTAAAATTAACTATTTTTTTTTTTCTTTATCGGCCATTTTTAAATCGTAAATTTATTAATTAATTATTTCGTTTTGTATTTCAATATACGTTCAACTGTAATAAAGATAACAGTTATTTTTAATGTTTAATTATAACCTTAGGTACAGTAAATAGTTTAACAAAATAACTGCGCTGTAAAGGTCCTTCATAATTGTATTTAGTAAACAGAATTAAAAAAGTCTGATTATTTCTTTGTGACCGTAAAACAATAATTAATTAATACATAATAACGTTTTTAATTCGATAAATTGGATTTTGTAAATATTCTTTGACGTTTCAAATTATTCTTCACTTACTCGTAAATTGATTTTGATCTTCGCTTAATATTTATTAAACCTTGTATCTTTTTAATTTCACATATATTTAATCGATCCTATAGAAATTATTTTGTTAAAAATATGTCTTATTTTAAATTGCCAAAAAATATTTCCAGTCCCTTAAAAAGAAACTGAGATAGAGACATTTTGAAAAGAAAAAAGTTTTTTAATTTTGAGGTTCTGTCAATGGATTGTTTGCTTTTCATATCATTTATGTAATTGTGCTTATTTTTTTTCATTTATTTTACTAAATGTTTATGTAAAACAGATTATAAACATATTTTAATAAATAAAAAAAAATTGTTTGCAAATAATCGTTCACTCTGCAGAATTTATACTACGTTGCTTTGCCATACTAACTTATTATAAACAATTAATAAAAACTTTTAATATACATATAGGTCTTGTGAAGCTAATATAAGAGTGTTGTTTTGGGTCATCTATTATAAGTGTTTCCTCACGTAAACGCATTATCTGAAGGTCATTATTAAATTAGACAATCTCTGTGCCAAAACAGCTTGTAAATTATATTAAGTATAGAGTATACTGAAAGTTCGATTTACTTTTCCGTTGACAAAGTTTTGCTTAGGCGTGTAATTTGTCTGACGGCTGAGTCTCTAAGTATAATATATAAACACAGTTGTGTGGTGTATTATAGAGGTGGTTTTCGTACATATCATTATAATTTCGGTCCAACAAATAAAACGATATTATTTTTCTATGGTTTGATTGGTTAAGTGCCATAAATAGAATTACTGATACATTTAAGTAAAAATAATAATAATGTGAAAAATTCAATTTTGTATACATACTCTGGTACTCGTCACCTTATTTACAGAGTTATTTGCTAAACACAATTTTCCTAATTCTTAGTTTTATAATACATTTTTCAAATCTACTTTTTAGAATTTTTAAATATTTATGATTTAATGACCACATTCTCAAATTTTTACATTTGTTATACTATTCTAGGAAGTTCTGAGGTAAGTAACATAAACTTTTTTAAAGCAAAATTCGCATTTTTACTGTTAAATATCAATCAAATGGTTTTATATAAAAATGTTACTACTAATTATAAATCAAAATATGAACAAGGTTGTTTTTAAATTACTAAAATTAAGTTATACAAAGGATAATATTAATAATTTGTAACGATATATTTAAAAAATATAAATATTTTATGTTTGATTTAAAACCAGTATGAAAAATAATTTTTTTTAGTAATTACAGCTTAATAACTTAAATAAAATGCATTCAAATCTAAATTTAGATATTTACTAAAACCATATCGATTGAAAAATGTAGAGTAAAATAGAATGGTTACCATTTATCAAGAAAGGTAGTTAGTTTCACCTCAGAATATTACTGAAATGATGAGAAAACGTGTGAAAATATATAAAAAAATACTATGATATTTAAGGCATGAAAAAAAAAATGAAATTTCAATATTTTTTATTATTTTAGTGTGAAAGAAGTGAATATGCTTGAATCACTTTATACATACATTCAAGTACTATACTTTAATAAATACTTTTTAGTATTTCTATTCTAATATGTAAATATGTTTCTCAAATAGTTAGGTATATTTCGTTTTAATAAAAATTACTGTTTTATACTTTATATATTATACTGTAAATTATTATAGCCGTTTTCGTTTTACGTTTTCAACATCGATATTTTTCCGGTAGACATCTGTACAATGGATTAATCAATTATTTAGTATGTACCGTTGTGTTTTTTCACAAACAACAAAAAAATGATAATAATATTTCATACGATTTTTTTTCAATGACAGATCACGGGATTATTTTTCATATGCCACAGTTCCAAAAACAAATATATATATATATTTATATGGTCACATAAATTAAACAGCCAAATACACACACCTATTCCGAGAGTACTTATATATGTATACATATTATTATACATACTGTGATTATCCAAAAGGTGTATATTTCATACGAAGCATCTATAAAATATCGATGGACATATTTTATAAAGAACAATATTGTTAACCTCGAAAATACCACTTAAACAGAGTACCAATAAATATAATGTATATTCTCTATGATATATCTCGTGCACAACTGACATTTGATACAACTCAAATTGTTAACGTTCTGTCGACTAACTGTTTTTAAAAACGGTGTCCTGTACTAATATCATTTGACTTTGTCGCCACGTAAACTACTGCAGGATTTCTAATGTTTTTTTCAGATGCACCACAAAGAACCGTAGAATCATTCAAAAATATCAATACCGAATACATATGCCATAGTATAATAATAGATATCAATAGATATTATAATAAGCCATTAAATTGTGGTGTAGGTATATATTTTTTCATAATATGTGACGGAATTTATAATAAGTAATATTAAAAAATATATTTTTTTTAAATAGTTGTTTTAGCGTCATAAATAGGTATGATAAAATAGACAATACCTATTCAAAACATTACATATGAACAAGAACTGATGCACATTAACGATCGAAAGGTTAGGAAATATTGTAGATAATCTAACAAATATATAGAGAGAACTAAAAATAATTCACAAATAATAATTGTTGTAGTATTTTTCTTCATTTAATATGATTGATATCAGTAATGGTACCTATTTAATTATGCATTTAATAGCTTGATAATGAATATAGTTGACATAAAAACATGAGTAAATTACAGACCAGAAATACTTCATTTAAGTAAAAATAAACTATTCAACCACCACGGCAATGCAGTTGTATTTTTGAATCGAAATCTGGGAAAGCTATAGTGAATAAGTACATACAATAATATATGAATAAAAAGCGGTGACTTCTATCGATTCGGGATTGTATAATATTATATAATAATGTCGCTGACGGACGAGATTTAGTTTTAGGAAGGTACGTTATAATGTATATATATGCAACTACTATACATATTACATATATATCGAGTCGAATCGACATAATAAAAATGACTAAACCGCCAGTCCCGAGAGTGAACACAGTTCATATAGTATATAATTGTATACTATATTGGAACTTAAAACAGGTCGTACACGATGAGTATGTATAGATTTTCACATACCGATCCCTGCGATGTGCGCTGGTACTGTTGGATCGGATAGTGGACCTAGCTGTTTAATGTATACATCTATACCGGGTGATCCCAATTAACGGAAGACGCTTTATAATTTAGAAAACACTAACGTTTTTAAATATTTTTTTGTTTATTTTATCATCACAATTATTCAAGTTTTTTTCTCGTTTATGTAACAGCACTAATGTTTAATTTTATACATGTTATTCCAATTCAAAATATTATTTGATGTATTTTGATTTATAAAAATCGAATTATGGATGAGTATTTTATGAGTTATGACTTAATAAGTATTTTAAGTTTTGATGAGAGGTGTAGTGAAACAAGATTTTGCGGGGTATTGCTGTACCATTGGTTTACTTCACTTCACTTAATTAAACTTTAAATAGATACTTATTTCATAAACTACTCATCCAAACTTTGTTTTACACACCGAAAGAATCAAAAAAATATTCTTCTTTAGAATTAGGAATTATAAATGTATTTTGTTATTAAAATATTTAAAAACATTTTAAACAATAACTATAAAGAATAGTTGAATATATAGTATATAATATATTTGAAAAATATTGATTTTAATCAATTTAGAATTACATAAAAAAAATTGTTCTTAAAAAATAAATTATATTTACTATTTAGAGTAATGAATGTTTTACATTAAACATATCACCCAGTATACATAAGTCGCATACGTACATGATGCGCAAGTTTGTCATGGTGAACCTTTTATCGAACAGTTTGTACACACATACACACACACACTTTACCTATGATTGAGACTTTATGTTAAACTTACCTATATAATATGTACCTGTATTGTTTGTGTATGTTGCCATATTATTGTGTGAGGATAGTTAAGGATTGGGCTGGAACCCGATTGAACGCAGTTAGCTTATTTCACGAATGGATTGAACACAGATGTAATCAAACAATACAAACCTAAAATACAACACTATTGAGTACAGAAATACATACAACATCCCCGTTTATATTTATTATATATAATATCACTTGATATAATATTGTTGTTTTTGTCTTTAAAAATCATAAAAATTCGTCTATAAATGTTATAAAAATATAAAATATAATATACTCGACACTCGTATATATAATATTCTAATGATAAAATAAACAACATATTTTAAAATGGTAAGTAACCTTTAATACTTATTTCCCTTTTTCAATAAATATATAAGTACATATCCTGAATTGTTTTTTCTTAACATATACATATTCGATGAAAGCTATTATTGTGTTATACTTTTTCTATTCATGGCTTGTTTTTTATTTTTCATAAACTTAAGGGCGCTTTGCTTATACCACAGTAATTTAACTGTGGTCAATCGGGTTAATAAAAATTATGAATCGTGCTCAATTGAGTTCCATCGGTCTCGCCCCATCGGTGCTCATTTCGAACCGACTTAACTACTACTAAAGAGTGAACTCGGTGGAGATCATCGTCGTTGGCAGGATCGAAATTACCGGGTAAACGGGTCACAGGCGGCTTCTGGATGTTTGTCTGAATATGTTTTTTGTTTGCGTTAACAACAAAAACAACAAATAATAATATATAGTACGTATGTTATATTATACCCCACGATGGTACTGATTTGCATGTCCGACCTTCGTTAAGCTTGATGAATGCGCATTCAGCGCACGGGCCATGGCCATCGATTCATACTATAAGCGTGTACAGCACAGTAATATAATATAATATACATGGTATTATGCACACCAGGATTTCGTCGGTATCTGTGAAGTCCGATAACACTATAGACGTACGCTGCCTTGTATTATATCGACAGGAGTAACATTTCTGCTATTATAGATTATAATTATAACATGTACCTATTGTACCTATAAGATGCCTGTACCGGACTATATCAAGGAACCTTCTGTATTCCATTATCCAAACTCGGTAACACTCCGATCGAGCAGTCTGTTAAAACTATCATAAGTATCCTGTATTTTAGTCAAGTTTCTGAAAATAATTTTAAAACACTGCAGTTGCTTCCAGATTTGGTATATTGAGTCCTATTTTATTATTTTTAGGTAAACTGATTCCCACCTAAAAAAAAAAAAGAAATGGGTAAATTGAAACCCATCTAAAATATTTAATGCAGTAAATCAATAATAGTATTTAAATGAATAAACAATAGTGTGAACATTAAACAAGAAAATAATATTTAAATTATAAAAACTTAATAAAGTCAAGTTTTCTAATTGTATTATTTCTGTACTTTGACATTTGTACTCTTTTTCGATTTTTCGATATTGTGTTTTGACGTTTAATTCGTTTAATTCATTTTTTTTTTACTTTTTATGCAAATGAATGTATTAAATTAGATTTATTTAAATGCATCAACAAAAATGTGCGGTACAAAATAAACTATTAAATTTAAGTGAAATGATTCACAACTATTTGCTGAACGACTTGATGTCAAAAATTTAATCCGAACATTAGGGGAAAATGTAAAATCTGATTTAATATACTCGTATGTTTTTGAAATATCTATAATTGGTAAAAATGTTTTTATTTTCATTTGGAAGAAATGTTGGTATAATATTTTCAATGAAACAACAAACGTGAATATCTTTTGGATTTAGGATTTAGTAAATCAAAAAATTAATTTTTTCTAAGTTTAATTTTTTATAATTTGTACTTAAGCCATGGCACAGTATTTTTTCCACCAACTTAATCCAAGGTGAAAACGACAACCTTAATATAAATTCCTATTTAAATTTGTTATATGGTGATATGTATAGCTTTTTCAAAGTCTATACTAGTATGATATATCATTGAAAATGTTATACCAAAAATTGTACATTAATTCATGATGTACTTTAAAGAATAAAAATAAGATTTGGTTTCCTTATTTGACAAAAAAAAAAAATAATGAGACCTACATTTCATTCTCAAATGCGTGAATCATAAAAATATGTAAAAAAATATGTTATACATAACTTTTAAAAGTATACCGTCAACGTATATCGTACTTGTATAGCATAGAACCATTAAGTTAGACGTTGTTGAAAGCTAAAACACAATAATATTATTAGCGTCATCATTAACCATTAAAAGGTTTCGTTTGTATTCGTTTTAGCTATAATTGTATTAATAAATAAGTATGTATATAATGCTCGCAATAACTAACGGTGCACGATTGCAAGTTAAGCCGTGGAGCTAATTTTGAAAGCTAGTCTGTGGTAATCTCGTCGATACAGAGATTCTCCAAATACAATAAGATATGTGATATGTATCTTATTGTTGTATAGTTTTATCTATATATTTAGCTCTGTGTGTAATCAGCTTAATACGCGATATTTATGTAATAATCTACAAAAAAGCGTTCCATCTGACAAGGTGTATCGATTACTCCGGTTGCAATAAAAAATTGTTTTAACATTATTAAAAGTCTGTTAAATAAAAATAATAGCATTTTATCATAATTAAAATAGTCAATAGGACTTAATTTACCGCTTTAATTTTTAAACGAGAGATTTAGTTCACCGATTTCATTTTTACATGGGCTAAATTTACCTTCACCCAGTATAATATTAAATAGTAATTTATAAATTAGCTAGAACTTAAAAATAATATAACAAAAAATGTGAATACACAATTTTTATACTGAGGTATCTACATATAATATGAACGCATGAAAGCTAACAAAATATTTTATTTAGTATTTTTACATTAAAAATTTGAACCTTCTATATTCAGAACCTAATCCTTTTACTCTCAGTTAATTTTAATTTTTAAAATCAGTAGTTCTTTTAGTCAGTTTTAATTTATTTGTCGTACATGCAAATTTCAATATACCTATATAGTGTACACCTACAGATTTGTAAATGATTTCAATTCAGAATAATAAAAGATGTATATGGTAATTTGTTAATTATTCAAAGTTATTATACTTCCTTCTACCAAAAAAGAAATTCTGCGAGAAAAATATCGAGCAAAAATAAAACGAAGGTAATCAAAATTTGTATTATGAATTATTATTATTATAAAATGTATGTATAGCTGTCAACCTGTCAAGTTATATTTCTTTATGGTTTTAAATAAGTTACGGTTTGTGGTTCCGATTATTTCTGTTTCCTGGAATTTCGCTATATAGACGATGGATATTCATAGTCTTTCTTTAATCAACAAATTAATTCAATTTGTTTTATATTGACTATAAACATAGCTTTTTTTTTAATCACGTTTTTGATATTCAAATTTTCTTTCTAAGATTTGCATCGAGATAATTAATCAGAATTCATGATCTGTTAATAAAATATCTAGCATTTTCTAAAAAAAAACTGAACATTTAATATTAATGTATACTTTATTTCTAAATTTTGTTAGTCTATAAGTCTATAGATAAATATATTGTGTAATTAAAAAAATATCATATTATTATGTTAGAAAAATATTTCCAATTGGTTCAATTATGAGTGCCTAACCTAACCATGTTTTTTTGCAGGGTCTCGTCATTTTCAAATTTTTTTAGTATTTTTATTGTGTTTTGTATTTTAAAATTTTTTAATTTTATCTTATTGTCTTTCATAAACAGCAACAGTTTATTATATTTTTTGTTATCCAAGAGACTGTTCAACCGGATTTGGAGGGTATTTTCCCGTGAAACTATCGTTGTTAGTTGTGATGAAAATAACTTTTGACAAATTACTATACCTTAACATGAGAACATTGTAATTTTAAGTAAACAAAACAAACTGAAAATTATAAATTTTGATAAAAAAGAAAATAACACTAATTTAATTATTAACAATTCGTTGGATAACGCTATTTAATTAAATTCACTCAGGATAATGAGTTCTCAAAGCGTTTTAAATAGCACGAAAATATATTATATGTATACTCGTAATTATTATGAAATAAGTATATTTCTATCTTTTTTTAAAACTATAATTTGGTATGGCATCTATAAATATGAACAAAAATATTCTATATTAATTATTTCAGATCGTTGTAATAATGTCAAAGTATTTTATATAAAGTAAGTTTAGACATTTTATACACTCTAATAAATTGAAAATTGATACTATCTATTATGTATTTTTTTATCTTTATCAATAAATTGTATAAATTCCTCTGTAGTAAATTATTCTAAATTCCTGAATACAGATTAGTAAAATAGAAAAATATTTATTCAAAACATATTAACTAAATATAAATGAAAACTTTAACACAATAGTAAAATATAAGTTAGCCTAATATGTTTTATATACGTCCAAACACCACAAACTGTTATTATATATTAAATATACAACTCCAATGTTTTCAGTTTGTTGATTAGTAATAATTTATAAACTTGTACTATAATATTTACAACTGACTATAAACAGTAAATAACCAGGTTAAAAAAGTTCAGCAAGAAAACTGTAAGACATTCGCTTCGATGTACTCAATATTTAAGTACATTTTTATGTAGAAACGATTATAAAAAAAATAAACTTTCCTGTCAGACAAATCACTGTAATCGTTGCATTAACGACGGCAGTGGAACGGTATTCAAGTTACCGTTTCGGTAATAAGTATTTATAACATTTTCAAATGGTACTTTGAGACGGGTGTTGTCTGCTGCACGTGACTTATATAGTTTTTCTGTTGTGTAGATTAGAATTAGAATCTGTGTATTATATAGAAGACTGTAAGAGTGTTTAAACTTTAAGTACTTACTCATTCTTAATATCGTAAAAATATTTCCCCGAGTCATACACCTGGACAATAATCTAGAATTCAAAGTTAGTTTACCACGTAAGACGTTGAAATAATTTAATAATCATAAACACATAACAGTTTTGTTTATTGTGTAGTATTATTAATATTTATTTTAGTTAAATTAATATTAGCCGTCGAATACAATGCTACATAGCGGTACCTACTGTAAACCAAATAAGTGTCTATTCAAAGCAGTGTTTTTAATGGTAAATACTAATTTATTCGCAAAGTATTAACGTTTTTTGGAATATTTTGTTGTACATAATTTGCAGTCATTACAAAACATAATAGGTTTATTAATATATTATGTTTAAACCATACATTTTCAATTTCAAATTTCTAAGTAGAATATTTTTTAGAATATTTCAGTACATATAAATTGAGTTTTGAACAAATAATTGATGTAGCTATAATTAACAATAAGTAAGAGATAAGGAGTACATTGGACTAAATTTTTTCAAGGTACCTCTTCCTGAGCAATAATAAATTGTAAAAATTAATTATTTTTTGAATATTGTTTGCAACAGCTTTATAAATGTTTTTGTTTTTTTTTTTAATTAGAACTTATTAAATATTGAATGCGAAACTATTAAATGGTTGATTTTTTATCATTATAATCACGTATTCTTCAAATACAACGTATCTTTCTTCGAATCTCGTGTGCAGAAAGGCACAAATCAAGAACGACGAGAGGTAACTGCATAAAACTGCAGTGAATGTGCATTTGTATAGAGACTTCTGTGTAAACGTTTGTATGGCGCGCGCGTTTATGCGTGTGTTTATTGCGGGCGAAAACTTAAGTAAACACAATAAGAAACAGAGTAACGTAACGCGTAATTTGCGGAACGGGTACAAATTAAACGAATATACGTTGAAGTGCAAGATAACCCTTTCTGATACTGCTAGGCTGTGAAGAAATTAATTCAATATTCCAAACGCCCTTTCAGTTTAATACTGCAATAATCGGATTGGCCGTATTACGAGGTAATTGTATTATTCGTTACGTTGAAACAGCACGTAAATATCTATGTTATATACGTTATACGTAGTAGGTGATAAGTTATAAATTGAGTAGGACTTCATGTAAAAACCATATTATGCGAGATATTTTTACATGGCGTCCCTTGAACATTATCCGATTCAAAATGCTATACTATTTATAATATATCAAAACATTAACAACTATATACATGAAGTATACAATTCCCATAAATGCATAAAAAATTAATTCGATTTGAAGTAATTGCAAGACGATCTTCTAAAATATTTCATATCACCAAAATATACAGTCTAATTGACTGTATAAAAAAGTTATAAAAAGTTATAATATTATATTAAAGTATACACGTGATAGATCATTATAAAAATAATAAATAGTATAACATACAAAGTGACTTTTAAATAAAGATACAAGTACTAGTTACATCACCCATAGAGCTCATATTTGGAAGTCAATTTTGAGAGAACGCTATCTTATACTTTACAGTTAAATTTAATTTAATTTTAGAATTCCATTTGTGTGTAAATAATACCATACATTTGAAGAACTATTAACTGCTATAATAGTTATTTTAACGTTATAACAAGCTACATTAACCGTATTACTAAAACTAAATCAATTTATCATAATTTTTGAGTATTATTATTTAGCTCAAATCAGAGATTTCCAAACGATGGTATGTATACCACTAACCGATAAACGAATGGTTAAGTGGAAAACCACATGAAAGCACTGAAAATACTTAGAATTTGTATTTTTATTTATTAATGTTTGTAAGAACACAAAAAATCTAATATTATTATATATTAAATTTCATATTTTGTGTAAGTATCACTGATCATCATGATTCCTATCTTTTTGATATAAAATGTGTGAAAATATAGAACAGTTCTATTTTTAGTTATAAGTGGTGCGTGGCTGATGTGTATATACATGGGTGGCACGAAAAAAAATGTTTGGAAATCTTTGACTTAAATAATTGTCATAGATAACATTACTATAACCTCGTCAAATCAGAAGTTACCTCAATGTTGATTTAACTACAGAATTCTTTAATTTTAACTACATCGAGTGTATAATATAATAATCTTATAGGTATTTATCAGTAGATACAAAATAATAGTTAATGCAATTAAAGAAGCTATACTAGTTTTGAGTTTTTGACTTTTAAACAAAAATGTTTAGTCATTAATAAATACCAACGCCGAAACTCCCAAAACTAATTTAATGTATTTAAGTAAAATATTATACCACTCATTTATCTACATACATAATGTTTTGTCTTAAAGAATACAACCGATCGATTAATATGTACATTATACAAGCTATAAAGAATTCTAAAAAGTGAAAACTTTCAAGATTTGTTAAAAAAATTTCCTGGTATTTAATATCTTTAAATTGTTAATATTGATGCATTTTAGGGTCTAGTTTTTTCTTCTTCCGTGACTTCAGCCTTCAAGACCATGTCGTCTAGCAAATTTGCCTTCATGTTTCCCTATCTAAAGCTAACTCTTTCCAATCCATTCCTGGTCTCACTTTCTCCATGTTTTCTTTGATCCTATCTTCCCAACGTAACCTCGGCCTTCTAGGTGGTCGTTTTCCTTGTGGTACTTTCTCTTGTACTATTTTTATCAATGACCCTGTTTTTCTCCAAGAATGACCTGCCCGCTTCAGTCTTCTTTTGGTGATACTTTCTTTTATACTTGGTATTTGATACAAATCCTGATGTTTTTTAAGTTTGAGTAGTATAAATAATAAATATAATATTTAACTTTTATTTTTTATTGCTAATGTAAATATAATATACATTTCAATTTGTATAATATTTCAAGTAAAGTAATGTTAAAGTATAAGTTATTAGCTAAGAATTTCAAAAATCTACAAACAATATTTTAATAAGTTTACATTATTACATTATTATTTAAAATTTGATGACCTACTAAATAACATTAAGCATTTAGATTTTGTCAATTTAATATACTTGATGATATTTTCTATTTAAGATACCTACCCAGTATACTTCTGTATAGTACCTCTCCTGTAGTCTGTAGATACTTTATTAAATTTATCTACACTATATCTCTTTCATTTGATAAATGTAAGTAATATAAAGTTGTACAATATATGAAATTTACATATTATATACATATTATACAGACATTAAACATCTAACGATAAAATTACTAAATGTACAGCAAGTATAATATACATATAATTGTGCTTATCAAAATAACCTAGACAAACAATTGTAAATAAATATTGTATAATTAATAATTATATATACCTATAATTTTAAAAATTATTTATTTTTTTTAACAACTAATTTTATTGTTTGTAGGTACTTTCATCTGACCGTTTATATCTTTGTAACTTTTTACTGAAATAATGCAATTGTAACTAATAATAATAAATAAACAATATCAAGCTCAATTAAGTAATATGATTTAAAAACGTTTAAAACTTGCTTTTTGTAATATATTTAAATTTCATTAACTTGCAATATTAGTTTAAGCTTCAATATATTTTAGGCTTCAACACAATATATAACAACCAGTATTTATAAAAAACTATTTAATATAGTTGCGATTCACCGCAATATTAATAATTATACTGTATACAATAAATACGATGTTAAATTTGTAGGAAAGAAAATTTCCTTTGATAAACCTAATAAATTTTGCAATTATTTTAAATTTACTGAGAAATTCATTATTATTATTTATTCAATAAGTATCTATGAATTTATTTGTTAAATTCAATAATATAGTTTAAATATCAAGTAATTCAATATTTAACAGTAGGTATTAGCCTCATAAATAATAGATTAAATATTATATTCTAAAGAAAATTTTTTATTAGGTTACATAAAGACGTAATAAATTACCTGAATTATAAGTTATGTAAAACGACGATTTGGTAATTTAATCATATTTTAATTAAATTGGGTATATTTGAATCTCATATGTAATATTATGCATTTATGTTATAAACTGTCACATTGATAAGTTTTGAATATCAATATATTATATATCATAATTTATATTTACCACCAATAAGACTAAATTAAATATTTCTATCAGTATTTTTATTTTAAATCAGTTATAATATGTATTATATATGTGGGTTGTTCAAACTTTATCATTTTTTTTATATATATATTTATAAAAATTGTAATTTAAGTACCTAGATGGAAAAAAACTTAATGAATTATCTTAACCAATTATACAATTAAGATCTATCCGAGTAGGTATCTGTTGTAATAAATAAGTATACTTATCATTGTCATAATAATATTTGGAAATTATTTCTTCATATTTTAAAGTTATTTAAGTACAATATTGTTTTAAGTATTATAAAAAAACAATTCCATTTTGTTGAAAGTATAACAATTAAATATTATGTATACCGAACATTTTTGTATTTGACAATTGCAGCAACAGCTGATAAAACGTATATAAGGTATATACTCTGCAGAGCGTTGATAAATGTAATATTTTCGGTCACCCCGAGGTCAAGTAATTTTTCGTGTGTCGTCCTTGTTTATGGGAAGGCCTAATCCTCGTCGGTCCGGAAGCTTTCATTTTCGCACCGAGGTTTTAATGAAAAGCATAACGCTTGGTACAGCCCTAGGAAATCCACTGCCTAGCCAAGAGCCCCCTTTTCCTCTCTGGTGTCTCATTAAACAGACTTAAATGAAAACCAGATCCGCTAATCTTCTCAGTCGTATCAGTCGCTGTCAAAACGAACACAGACAAATCCGTCACCCACCCATACACTCACACAGATGTATATACACACTAACATGTACACCGTATAGCCGACCATCTTATTCAGTCTCTTATCTTTTTCTCTTATTCTCATCCATCACTATTTTAAGAAAATAATCTCGTATATTTCTGTCTCCTTTTTGAGTTTTCAATTCGCACATGATTACATTAATGAAATATTATTTAATAGAAAAAAAATGAGTATTACAAGATCTTTGATGTCGTAGTTTGTCTATAGATGATTTGATAGTGATTTCTATTATATTATATGGCACCGATCAACTCGTATTTTTAACTTTACTTTAATATAATATATATTGAGTATAAAATATAGTTATAGACACAAGGTCGAATTATATAGGTTTTCACAAATGGCTTACAAGTATGTTAGAAAGACGAATGTCATTTGCGATAAATACTCTTTTATAACTGTAAGCAAAATAATACGTGTTACGTGTCTATTCTGTACGAAAATTGGTAAATTTTTCAGAATATCGCTATTGGAGAAAAAATGTCCAACTGCGTATAAGTTGTGATGAATTAATTCAATTTTTTTACAAACTTCTTTATACAGTGGGTGGTAGTGAAAATATAACATTCAGTCTTAGATATAAATGGTGATATACGACTGCAACGTACGTAGGTACTTGTAAAATTATTATATTTTTATGTTATTATTCCATGTGATCGTGTATTCCATATAATATATGTATATATTATAACTCTGCACTTTACGGTTTTATCAAGTACCTGTAATTTATATTTTATTTGTTAAATCATTCATTCATTGCATCTTATTATCATTATTTTTTTATTTAATATAAGCATTGATATTTTGGATATTACTTGGAACTGATGTATACATATATAATATATATATTTTTGCCTAACTAATTAATTGAAAAAAAAATATTTGTCTATTTAATCAAGTATATTTTACGAAAATGCATTTAATAATGAAACATATCTATACCAGTGGGCGTAAGTAGGTACACTTAATATAATTTATTACTATTGTTCTATTTCAGGTAAATTTCTATCACTAAGAAATAATCGTAATAGATTACAATCATATTAAATAGCGGTTTTAATCAATGCTGTGTCATAAATGCTGTAGGTACTTAATCCAATATACTCAGCAAATCCATGTGTTTAATAATATGACCATTAATATCCTCAAATGTAAGCGTGTGTGTGTGTTATTGTAATAATATCCTTCAAAGCATTTATTCTCGGAAAATCCTCATAATGACAGCAATTTAATGAAATCATTAAGAAGTAAATATAGTTGAGCTATTTTTTTTTTTTTTTTTTAATATTAATAACTGTTTTAGTACGAAGATGTATACGTTTCATAAAAAAATTAAACAAAATATTAATGTTAAATATTATTGACTGAAAACTAACCTACTTGTAATAAGAAAAATACAATCATATATCTCTTGACATTATAATAGTAGCTAGGTACACTTAAACATTTTTCTTTATACTCCTTAATATTTCAACTATGATAATGATAATAATCGAAGTACTCAAATATTAGCATAATATTAATATAAGCTTTATACAAATTAAAAATCTTTAAGATTATTATAATTTTCAATATTATTTCATGATTACTTTTTAAATGATATAAAAAACTATTATTGATAAATAATAATATATGTAATATATTAAACGAATAATATAAGTAATATAACAATTGGACATTAAAGGATTAAAGAAATTTAAACTTAGAGGATTAAATGATTAATATATATTTCAGTTGTTAAGAAAATTAACGAGATCATTTAGATTTGATAAGATTTGATTACAACCAATTAGATTAGTTCTTGAGTTTTCTTTAATGCAATAATTCATTACAATATTTATTATAGCTACCTAATTTAAGAAAATATACACTATAAATCATGTAAATATAGTATAATTTATTAATATTTATCATAAGTACTGGAGTATTAATAGAATTATTTATTTAATCTATTTTATTTGTGAAAACAAACTCATACAATATAAAATAATTCTTATTTGATCTTAGTGATAGCAGATTATAATATTTTAGTGTCTGTTGATAAAAATTTATCATTTTAAGTAAATATTAAACAATAAATATTTTATTTCATAAATATTATATAATGTAATACATATATATTATAATATTATATAAATATAATTTAACATATGTCTTTCAGTGCTACTGTAGCGATTATTATAGCAATAAAAGTGCAGACTTTTGCTTGTTGAATGATCTTAATATATATTTATTTGATAAACATTTAATATTCAACTAAACATATTCAGTTCTTATGAGTACTTATTTCATTCTAGTGTATTATAATGTTAATACATTTTAAAAGAAATTATATTTAGATCATATTTAGATTAGGTTAACCTAACCAACATAGTGGCCTAAAATATTAGGTTCATACAGAGTATAATAGAACGTATTATTATTTAAACATTTATGATTTTTAAATTACTAGGTTACATGCTAATTTAAACTTAAAATCAACGGAAAATATTGAGAAGGATAAAAAGTTAACAGTTAACACTATTTACTGTTAATGCTAGACTTTTAAACCGACTTTCTTTTTAAGTTAGGTACCTACCTAATCAGTAATCAATAATATAAATTATGATTCAAGTTTCATAATAAGCATGATAAATATTTATTCGAGTATTTACTTTTATTTAATATTTAAAACATATTAATCAGTTTTTTTTGTTTTATTTAAGTACTGCTGTTTAATAATTTGTATTTTAAATTAAATTGGTCATCAATGTGATATTAATAATTAATTTTCATTGAAACGTTTTCTCTGCAATATGGACAACGATAGAAAAATTTTTCCGAACTTACGATTTTGCTTTCATAATGGCTATTAGTTATTACTTTATTACACCAGGTACACAGATTAGTAGACAAAATCTATTTCATATTTTCATCCTATAGGAAAAACTCTATTGCACAAGTGTTTTCCAAGTTATTTCCCAAGCCTTCGATAGAGTCAGTCATACAGCCATACATGTATATTATATAAAATGTTTAATATTAACTGTATTCAAGGATTCCAATCTTAAGTCTTTCATATTATATTAAAAACCCTTTATACAATTGCAATAATACTCTTTAATTAGACAACGATCAAAGTTCTATAATATGCGCTTAATTTACAGATTTACTCACCATTCTAACTTTCTATTACTCAACTATCATCTACAACTATTATATGGAATTCAAAAAAAAGCAAAAACAGTGATGTTGTGAACTGATGATCTAAAAAAAATGTAGTTAATTATTATCGCACATAACTTAATATTACTTATATTAGGTTAGGTATTATATATAATACATACAAATATACGACGAAGTACCATAACTAAAAGGTTTTTTTTTATTCTATTATTTCCATGTTATTATTTTGTTAATTAAACGTATTGTTTAAACTTTTAACAGATGGCCCAATAAAAAAGTTCTAGAAAACAATAGTAATAATAGTAACATGTACTAGATATGTTGATGTAGGTACTTAATTCAAAATTCTAACAAGGAATTTCTTAGTTAAATATGTGTAAAATCGTGACAATAGTAAAAACAAATAAAAATATAAAACTAAATGAATGTATTGACATGTATAATTCTTCTTAAAACATTAACAAACAACAAACACTATACATTATGTTATATATTTTAATTAGTATAACGTACGTTTGTATATTTTCTTTTCATCACACTTTTGAGGTATTTTTATTCTTATCAAGACAATTGGTTTTTTTTTACTGTACATACATAATATATGATAAATATATATAAGTGAGCATGCGTACTGTACTTTTCTGCATGTTCTCTGATTGGGTGAACCCATCAGTATGATGTTTGTTGACATTTTGTTTCGTGATTTCTTTTTGTTTGAATCTTTGAAATGGATTCGGTAAAAAGACACTTTCTTGGTTTCTATAAAGACGTACTGAACAATATATAGAAATAAAAACAACATAATTTATCTGTTAAACCGAAAATAACATAAATTACGTTAATCGAATATGATATATTTATTTACATATATTAAGCTTCAGTGGTTTTATTTTGCTTATAATCTAATTTATTCAACCATGCTAGTTTTAAAATTTTAAATTGAATTGTTTGTTGTAATATATATAATTATCATTATAATATATGTATGATAATGCTAAATAATATTATTGAGATTAATGGTGCTAACACTGAAAAAAAATCTATAGCGGTTACTTTGCCATCACGTTTTCATAATATGATCAATATGCGCTCATAAATTAATTAGAGAGATATTATTTTAGTTAACAAATTAAAACATTACGTTATAATATTATAATATATATTTAAGAATATTAAATACAATTTAAAAATTGTTTCTGGTACAATACCAAAGTAGAAAATTTATTTATGTGTAACTATGTTATGTTATAATAAGTATTTTAATATTAATTTAATATTATATCATAGTAGAGAGAATAGTTAATAATTATAATAATAACAGTTTTAAGGTAACGAAAAGGTTATAGGAGTCGTTGTTCATTTATAATATTAACTTATTAAAAAATAATTTATTAATTATTAGAATTGCTTTGTATTTTATAATTTTGTTTTATCATATTCATAATTTTTTCTTTTGATGAATTGTGACCATTAGGACTATACCTATAAATAAACTTATATAGTTAACAATTGTATTTAATATTTTAAAAACAATAGTATTTTTATTTACTTTTTACTTCTTGCCAAAGTGAAAACATTTTTTTAAAAGTTAATTTAATATAATATTTCACTCAAAAGAATACACAAAAACTGAATTTTCCTGAAAAACTGAAATCGTAGTTGTTTTTTACATTAAGATTATTTTAAATCTACCTTGTACTATTTATCGAAAAAATATAAATTTTTTATTTACTGTAATACTAAAATATTATTATTTCAAATAAATAAAATTATATGATTTTCTTTTATATTTTAATTTCTCTGTATTTAAATAAAGTATTCTTATTTTTAATTATTATAATTAATCAAAGAAAATTGTATAAATAGAATTCCTGGATTTACTTTATCAGTAGGTACATTTATACATTTATATAATATATTCTATATAAATATATATATTACTACTGGAATTCGCTCGATTTTTAATTGTAGGTAAATGAATGTCGTTTTAAATTATTTTTTCTTTTAATACTTTAACACTATAAGTTTTAAATCATAATAATGTATTTTGATTATTTATTCATTAATTTTTTGTTACAACTTTCATTTAAATATGAGTAGGTTATATTTGTTGATTAAATTTACATTATCTCAATCAAATTGTTTAAGAATTTTTTAAGAATGATATTTATAATATACTTGTCCCGTTATTAAATACGGTTTTGATGCTATTTCATATTTGCTCAGTAGTATCATATGAATACTAATAACAAAATAATATTGTTTATATAGTTTTGCACACTACTAACTATTATAATATTATTAAGTTAAACATAAATATTCTATTCCCGCATGCATTATCAAAATATTATTTTATAGTTTATGCATACAAGCATGCTAACAAAATTCTAATGATCTAATGCACCGTGTAAAATACAGTATAACTGTTATTCATATATTACAATTAAAAATTACATTCCACTCCCCCCCCCCCCTAAATAATATTATTATATGATAAAATTTAGTGTGGTAATTTTTTTATAAACACTTTTTTACTTCTATACTCTTGATTAATAATAAATCATTGAAGTCTGAAAGCAAACAGCAATAATTAATACCTAATACCTAGTCAACAAAATTTGGTATTTTACATTACATCATAATTCAAAACTAATATTTTAATGATTGTAAGTATTAAAATCTTATTAAACCGTGCATAATAAAAGAACACTAAAGGTTTAATAATAATAATAATAATAATAATATAAAAATATTTTCTTTGTCATAAACACATAAGAAATTTTAAAGTTAGACATTAATTGAAATCTTCTTTCATATGTTATATAAGACAAGTTAAGTGGCACGAGGTACACCTTAAAATATTCGATCTGTTTTTAAATATCTAAATATCTAAACTTGAAATTGAAAAGTTTATTTTCATTAAATTTTCCAAAATCACTTTTAAAAATATTAATGTGATAAAAATTATTGCACTGTATGTATTATTATAATATTATTTATATTTGGTATTCGTAAAAGGAACAGCAATTCCTCATTTCCTCTTCAATATTTAATATCGTTATTCTTCGCACGAACTACAGTTTATTGTTGGAAGGGGCGAAGAAAAATAAAAATAATAACGAAAAACAAAGAGAGCGAAATTGAAAACAAACGGTGTGACCGTCAAAAATGGTATTTGATCGTGTTTAGCAAACATGTCGATTACGAGAAAAACTAAGATTATCCGATTTCAGCCTCTTTCTGTAATTCTCGAGAACCGATTGAAAACAAACAAACCACCGCCACTAGTTTGTGTACACCACGTTAACCTCCATACACCTTCCTACCACACGGCCATTCGTACAACCGCTTACCCTTCGCATTGGCTGTTGCATCGACATAAAGTCATATAATTCCCAATTGTATATAATGGTCTGTCCAAACGGAGGTTTTTTTCATGGTTGGGATTTGTTTCAGGCCACTAAAGTCCTGAAGTGTGTAAATATATACTAACAGGGAACGTGAAGGGATTGTTATTTCTATTCGGTTTACCATGCCCTAGCTGCGCTACTCTGCATCACCATAGCCTCCGGGAAATTCATGAAAATGAATCGTATTTTTCGCTGGCAGAAAAATAAAAACAAAATAATAAAAAGTAATCCCGTGGCCAACTAAAATCGGATTAAACTTTCGGAATATTTTTCACCTCACCGCGTTAATCGTGTTTTTATTATATAACGATTAAAACGAAGTCGAGTTAAATATTAATTGTATACCACAAAAATAACTTAGTTTTACGATTAGATACACGTTTAAACGTTTTATTGTATGTATTGTGAACATACTATTAATTAAATAGTAAAATTACGTTGGCATGTTATTATAGATATTAGATAGGTGATTTCGCTAAACCATTATCGTTTATTCGTTATTTTTTCTATCTTTTAAACTATAATAATTTAAAAAATTATCATTATCATTTCTATTTACAATATATTCAACATTAAACACTACTTATCTAAACTAGAACATAGGTGTATGTATTATAACGTAATTGTTATTATTTTAATTTTGGGCTATTGAATTTATTCTACGTATTTTTAAAATTTAAATTATCCATATTATAGACATTATATTATGGTAATATGAAAATTGTGATTCGTACACAATTCTACCAAACGCTTTGTTTTGTTGAATAGATAATAATTTTTTCAACATTTCAAAGGAACAAACAATTTATTTCTGCGCTTACAATTCTTATGGATCGGCAAAAAAGATTAGGTGGAACAAAAGATAGAAGAAAAAAACGATGCATTCGGGAATAATTCGACAGAATTGGCCTACAGCTAGAAAACCCAAACTTCTTATGCCTTTTTGTTAGTCATATACAATGCTACTACCAATGTTGTTAGAACAAACAATTTAGAAAAGAGGTGAAGGATAGGATTAAATTCAAAGAAGACCGAATTTTGGTTTTGTATAATAAACTGATACGTTTTTTTATATTTAACGAATAACACATTTCTCATACAAAAATATATTTTATTGCTTGGTTTGATATAATAATATACCGTTATCCATTTGGTAATTTACGACAAACGATAAATATCTTGTTGTGTTTTATTGATGTAATAATATATTATTTCGGGTGTCTCAAATTGTACGTTTTGTCTTCGAAAAAAAAGATTTTTTCTTTAGTGAACTCCAAATTATTTTTACATAAAATAAGAAAATACGAATAAAATATAATTGTATGACTTTGTTATACTTCTTTATTTTTATACTTTTCGTAGTTTCTTTAATAATTCAAATATTATATGACAATAATACTGAACGTATTTTGGTTGCATGTAATTCATGTAAATTAAAATTATAATACAATTAAAAATATAGGTATTTGTATACCTATATGTATAGCCAACGCCATAGAATTTGTCTGTTTTTATTTTGACAGATAAGAATATTCATCTTTAATTAAAACTTTAATGAAATATGACGACTTTAAAATTAATTGAATAAAATATTCACCATTATAATAAACGACACTTTTAAAAAAGGATTATTTTAATTCAGCAAGTCAAATAAACATTGTTAATTCGTTGTGCATCAAAGTTTATAAAATATTCAAATTAACTTAATGAATTGGAAATTATTTTTTCAAACGCATAGCTTGTTTCATTAATTAATTTTTAAATATTTATGTCTAGCCAACTTTAATTCTTAGAATGCATTATAATTTTTTAAATCAACAAATTATATCCTGTTACCATAAAGTATAAAGAAAATATTTTAAACTCAAATATCTCAATTTTATAAATGATCATTATAATTTATCAAACTAAGGCAGGATTGTGAGTCAGTAAAAAGTTCTAAATCAAGATTTTGTTTTAAAAGGCACTTACTGCACATAAATTAAATTAAAATGCACATCTTTAATGGTTGAAACTAATTTTAAGTTTTTAAAAGTTTAAGAAAAATTGAATATTTTAAGTCTATAAAAATCCTTTGACAAATTCAATTGATCTATAAATATAAAATAGAGCTATATAATTAGAAAAATATTTTTAATTGCTCGCAAAATGTTTTATTTGACAGAAATACAATGAATCTATACATTTTTTAATATCTACTTACTTGTATAGAAATTTTTTATTGACTCGGATATAATACTTCAACGAAACTGATTATGTTAAGTGCATAAATTAGCAATGCATATTCACAAATTTATGCATTAGAATATTATTTAAAAACAATATAGTATATTATAATAAATAATAATATAATATGTACAGAACAGTACCTATTGAGGCAATAATTAATAATAAACTACTATGAACTTCGAAATATTACAGTTTATTAATTTTTAATTTCATATTTTTGTACGCTAACACATAGTTGAAACTTATTAGTCAAAGTCTATTAAAGTTTTCTATATACAATTACTATGTACTTGTATGTATTTTGTTTATTATAGTTAGATTTAATTTATGGATGATCTAATATTTTACGATATTCTTTTAGTATATAAATATTATATTAAAAAAATAGTAATAATTTAAAAATTAGAATATTCAACATATCAGAGCAGTATATATACTTAAATAAAATAATATATAATTTAACCATTATATAATAAATATTTTAAACATCGTGTATTGATATGTTTTATGGTGATGTTGAATACGAGTACAAATGGATCATAAAAATATTTTTTCAACATTAAAAAATAAATACTTATAATTTAAATTAGCCTGTTTACGACTATTTAAAAAAAAATAGAACATTTCTAAACTAAATAATTTTTTTCGATATCATTTCAAATATTTTAATTATTATTTTTTTAATGTATTTGAAAATAATTTGATATATATTATTGTTGTTATTTATTATTATATTAATAGGTAATACAATTTCTAACTATAATATTACATGAATGAAATTGTATATTACTTGATAATTACCTTTTATTATTGTTTTACCTATAATATTAAAAAAAAAGTTATCTTAGTCTTAAAATTCACGTTATTACAGTTCCATTAAAGAAATAAAAAAAAAAAATAAAACATTCAAAAATTCAAAAACGTAAAGTAAATAGTGGAAAATGCTCAATTAGCATTTGTTATAAATAAACAGATATTGACCAAACAAACTTGATCCCAAAGTTCATTAAAAATATAATAGTAATTCTAAAAGTAGCTGTTGAATAAATTAAACACTATACATTATAATATAATATATTTACGTATGTAGACTACTTTAAATAATACATTAGGCACTACTGAAATTAAAAATAAATAGTTATTAATTTATCAATGTATTTTTTTTGCTATATATATTTATTATCTTCAAACATTCATACAGTATAACATACATGCATACGTCTATAGATTATAGTATTGACTATACTATATTAATACAAAAATAACAAACTTTCACAATAAAGCTTTATTTTTAATCTTATAGTGTAATATTATACTAACACAATGCAATTATCAATGTTTTATTTTTTAAATATATTAATTAATAATGAATAAATTAACCAATAGGTATTATAGTATTTAATATTAATTAGGTAATAACCATAATATTGTGGTTATATTTAATTAAATATTAAAACAATAATTGTGAAATTTATGAATCCGGTATTGATATTTAATTTTTTTTTTTGGTTGTTTTCTTTCCGACCCAGCTTAAGCTTTGACAAAATATCTTAGCTTGTCAGGTTTGCTCAGTCGTTAGTTTACGTATGGTTTAAGATCAACAATGACGTTAACAAATAAATCGAAATCATATTTTCTTGTCGTAACAAATTGGAAATGAAAATCGTTAAAGAACAAAATAAAAATAATATAATGTATACCATATTATAGCTTTAGATAAATTGTTAGCTTTACCTAAAGTAACTAAGTACAATATTTTATGTACTTTTTTTATCTTAAAATTATTTTAAAACAAAAATTTGAAAAAAGTTGAACAGTATGTACTGCTATTCTATATAGAAGATATCGAGTGTGTGTCAAAATAAAGAATATTTTAAATCTGAATTCAATAGTTATATCATTGATTATGAAAAAAAGTACATTTTGTGTTTTTTTTTTTTTTTTTTTAATATTTATGTAAGGTACTAAAGTAAAGTAATTTATTTTGTTATTAGCAATACAGTGGGATTTATAAATTTTTGTTGAAAACTTGTTATTTATAATTATTATTTTACGTATAAAATATAATAATATACATATGTCATAGATACTATATAAGTTGGATGTCCCTACTAATAAAATATTTGAACTGTAACAAAATAATGAATATCTTTTTTTGTGAATTTTACAAATTGTATTAAAGTTTATACTTAAAATTTTAATAATAACGATATATTTCAAATATTTTTACATATTTCTAAAAAAAACTTATGAAGGATCTTGAATTAATAGTTTAAGCTTTTAATCCAAGCAAATATTTTATTGATATTTTATAATATATATAAATAATTTGAAAATTTCTATTGTCTATAATTAGATCTAAAAGAGTAACATATTTTAAAAATAATATCATATACAGAAAATTATTATATAAATATTTAGTAAAAACTTCAAGTATTTACGATTATTCGGTCTTTACAATGAATAATAAAAATCGTTTGAGGATAATAAATTGTTTGTATTATGAAACATTTTTACAACTAGTTACCATGTATAGATAATAGATATACACACTGAAAAACATCACTGTAAAATTAATATATATTCACCATGACACTATTCCAATCAGAATCTAAAATAATATCATTAAAACTACAAAATATCTAATATTTTATGTATTACAAATAATTGTTTAATATTGCAATTGGTTTTATAACGAATGTTAAAACTATCGACCTACCTACTACTAATGCTTATGTTTTTAATAGGAACGTTTAGTTTTTTTATTGAATAACATTTTTCTTTCAAAAAACTTTATTAGAGAATTAAAAATAAAAGTTTATCTTCCTCCTTTATAGTAAATACAATTACACATTTAAATGCGTAATGTAGTTAATATTTTGTATATTTTGTGACTGTAAAATATTTTATAATAATTAATCATTAAGAAGGTATTTCTAGAAAAAAAAGAAATCTGTTTAATATTATTTTTTCATTGCTATTATAAGTTTCATTTTTCAATTTAATATAAGAATATCCCTAGAACAAAGTATATACAACGATATAAGTGACATACATACTCTAAAGTCTAAACTGTAACCCGCTCAACATTTTATGTATATACTTATGTGTACCTACACATAAGATAATCTTTGTAAATATCATATTTACGTAATATTAAATATTAATAATGATATACACGTACAGGATATAAAAAACAAAACAGAATTTGAAAACATGATTCCCTAATTGTTTAGCCTATTTTAAAATGTTCTCTATAAAAAAAAAATATAAACAAATATAAAAACATTGCATATTATATTATATTAATATTGATTTAAATGCTATAAGAGATTAATAAATATTGGATACGATGTTTTGTCGTTTTATTCAGTTAGAAATATATATTAAATACAAACACACGAAAAATGTTTATTTTTGATGTCATCGACAAGCTGGTATTAAATATTAAATATTAAGTATAATATTATAATATAGTTGTATATATAATACTTTTAGGTATTACTTCTGTTTTTACTCGTTTATTAACATAATACTTTTATATTCAAATTCAAGTTCTATAATATCGAAGTACTGTTGTAGGTTTTAATAAACTCTAGTAATATAACTGCGTTTTAAATATTTTAACTAGTTAAATTACAACTAATATCTTTGTTATTAATAAACAGGTAATAAACATGAATCCTATAGTGGAGCTCGAATTAATAAACAAAATTGATGTAATTTAATTTATTAATGCTATTTCTACTGTTAGAGTTGAATGTGCTTAATATATCAGACGCGTGAAATAATAATTCATGTGTATCAGATTTTTAGTTATACACTATTAAGTTTTATTACTTATCTTGATTAAATGTATATTTGAAATTATTTAAATATTTAGTATTATATATACGATCATTGTTTAGGTCAAAATAATTTCAATCGATAACAAATTGGGACTTTAATGTTTGATTTAATATAGAATACATAATATATATATATACGTAAAAAAAATGTATGTTGCTTAACTCATGTTTATAAAATGCATTTATAAAAATCATAATAATTAAAATTAAAATTTTATTTTTTTTTTACGATTGTATCTTGTGTAGAATAAATAAAAGTAGGTAACTCTATCTTATCATTAAAATTAACACGAAATTATAAAAAAAAATGTGTCTTTAAAACTCTACCTTTCTTTTTAATTATTTTAGATCTTAGCTGGTGTAATAATTAGGTACTTAAATAAAATAAACAAATACATAGAAAAATGAAGTACTATGTGAACATTTTATGTTAATGCACTAATAATATAAGTTAGCCGTTAAATAAATTATCTGTAACTTTTCAAACATTAATAATTACGAGTATTACAATTATGAATATTTAATAATTTATCATCTGCAGATAACAATATAGTGCACAATATGTGAATACTCGTTAAATTGTTCATATTATATCATTATTTTTATGAAGTCATTTATTAATAAAATTTATTATTGTTTAGATTTTCGATCGCTGTCATGCAGATATATACGGTATACTAGTGACTGGGATTTGGATTTAGCCAAAGAAGATATCGGTGTTGATTCGGACGTTTATTT